>NC_134105.1:25797424-26100454 GCF_040939455.1 Microcebus murinus | reverse complement strand
CTTCTACGACAGCATCCCGCAGGAGCTCTTCCGCAAGATCAAGGCCGCTGAGTACACCATCCCGGAGTGAGTCCTGCCTCCCTGGGCAAGGAGGAGGGAAGGGAAGGGGAGGGGAAGCAGCTCGTGACCCAGCACCACCCACCTGCTGAGCCTTCTCCTCTCCCTGCATCAGGGATGGGCGGGTTTCTGAGAACACCGTGTGTCTCATCCGGAAACTGCTGGTCCTTGACCCCCAGCAGCGCCTGGCCGCTGCCGCCGTCCTGGAAGCCCTCAGCGCCATCATTGCATCGTGGTAAGGGGACACGCGGGGCTGGGCACAAGGCTTGGGTCTCAGGTGCTCTGCCCTCCTGCCCAGAAAAGCAGCCTCCGCTCAGCCTGTTTCTCAGCCAGCACAGTCAGAGTTCCAAACTCTCCCTCTGGCAAGAGCAGGAGGGACCAGGCAGAGGTCAGGGCCGAGCACCTCCTACGTGTCGGTCCATGGCAGCGAGGGCACGGGCACTGCCTCCCTGAGTTCTCACCACCACCTTCGAGGACCAAGTGCTCCCTTTTATTGGATGAGAAAACTAAGGCCCTGAGAAGCAGAGTCAGTCCTGTCAGGGACCCAACCCAGGCCTGTCTGACTCCAGCCACATCTGAGACCAGTGGTGACCTGGCCTCTCTGGAGCTGCCTGGAGCCAGCCTGACTTGTCTGCCTCCCCTGCAGGCAGTCCCTGTCGTCTCTGAGTGGGCCTTTGCAAGTGGTTCCTGACATTGACGACCAAATGGGCAATGCAGACAGCTCCCAGGAGGTGAGTTGCAGCCATGCAGGGCAAGGGCAAAGATGGCAGCTCCCCGCAAGCCACAGGGCTTTCTCGGCCTTCCTCCTCAGCCCGAGCTGCCTGGGGCCTGCCCAGGTCTGGTGCAGCTGGAGATCCTTTGGCCCAAGGGCCACCTACGGGGCAGCCCATGTGGAGCCAGCGCCTAGGTGGCTGGTCTGGCTCTCTTAGTTTCCTCCTTCCACCCAAGTCACATTTCTCTGCCCCTCTGACTCACTGGTAGTCTCTCACCCTTCCTGCTTTTCATTTTTCAGATGATTCATTTCTACCTGTTTCTCTCCTCCCCATTCCTTGCACTGGAGAAAGTGCTGGGCTGGGGGCGGGGCAGAATCCTGGGTGCAAGGCAGCAGCTGGTGGGTGATCTTAGGGTGCCCCCTGGAGGGCAGGGCTCAGCTGGGCCTGGGATGTTGGAAGGTCCTTCCCTCCCTGGCCCAGCTTAGAGCCCACAGCAAGTTGTGGGCAGGTCGCACCAGGAAGGGCTGTGCAGCATAGCCTCTGGTCCTTGAGAAAAGAGAGTTCCAGTTCCTGCCCCCTCTCGCTCCCATCGTTCCTGGGCTGTGCAGCAACTAAAATAACTATCACTATCATGCACTGGTGCCTGCCCGCAGAACAGCCATGCAGGCCTCGCAGCGGGCATTGTGGCCTTTGTTCTTACCCTCATTTTACAAAAGAGGAAACTGAGATTCAGAGAGGTGAAATGATTTTCTGAAGGTCACACAGCTTGGACATAGTGGGGCTGAGCCTTGAATTCACCTCTGATTTCTTTTCTTTTTTTTTTTTTTTTTTTTTTTTTTTGAGACAGAGTCTCACTTTGTTGCCCGGGCTAGAGTGAGTGCCGTGGCGTCAGCCTAGCTCACAGCAACCTCAATCTCCTGGGCTCGAGTGATCCTTCTGCCTCAGCCTCCCGGGTAGCTGGGACTACAGGCATGCGCCACCATGCCCGGCTAATTTTTTATATATATCAGTTGGCCAATTAATTCCTTTCTATTTATAGTAGAGACGGGGTCTCGCTCAGGCTGGTTTTGAACTCCTGACCTTGAGCAATCCGCCCGCCTCGGCCTCCCAAGAGCTAGGATTACAGGCGTGAGCCACAGCGCCCGGCCCACCTCTGATTTCAAAGGCCTGTTTTCTCTCTCCGCCGATTAGCACAGGGACCTCACTCGGGTGAGGGCTGGGCGTGGGCCGGTGCGTACGGCTGCACAGGTGCCCGAGTGCCCAGCGGGGCGCCCTGCTCTCTCTGGACGTGCATTGGCCTCTGCAGGGCTCAGAATGACCTTTTCGAGGGGTAGGGAAGTTGAGGCTTCCGAGGTAATGTCAACTCCCCCAAGGTCAGTGAGTTAGGAAGAGGGATCCAGGTCAGATCTCGGACTGGAGCCAGCTGCACTGACAACCGGGCGGGCAGCAAGGCGAGTCTGGGTGTCCTCAGGGACCCACACACTCAACTACCCAACGAGATGGGGCAGAGGATCTTGCACCTGGGAAGGGAGGCCTCAGGAGCTAGGCTTTCCAGCTCTCACTCCCGGTCTTCTGTCTTTACCTTGGTTTGTCTCTGTTTCGCTCCCTCCCTCTCGGCCTCAAAGGCAAAGGTGACCGAGGAGTGCTCCCAGTACGAGTTTGAGAACTACATGCGGCAGCAGCTGCTGCTGGCGGAGGAGAAGAGCTCCATCCACGAGGCCAGGAGCTGGGTGCCCAAGCGGCAGTTCGGCAGCGTGCCACCGGTGCGACGGCTGGGCCATGACGCACAGCCCATGACCTCCTTGGACACAGCCATCCTGGCCCAGCGCTACCTGCGGAAATAGCCTCAGCCAGAGGCATCAGCGCCACCGCCACCTCTTCCAGCCCCCAGACAAAGGCCTGGCTGGCTGTCAGGGCTGGGCCCTGTAGTGCTGGACTCTCCCGGCTGCAGTGGGAATGGGGCAGGGACGGGGACAGCCCAGGTCACACGTGGGGTCAGCAGAGGTACCAGGAAGCTACCTTTTGAGATGATTGCTTGATTGTTTGGGGTTTTTTAATCTGAGAAGCCTAGATAACTAATCTGCTTTTAATCATGACGTTTTAATCTACCTCTGTCTCTTTAACCACGCTGTCTCTGCACTGAGTGAGAGGGAGGAGGAGGGAGCCCACCCGCCCACCTGACCCCACAGTCCAAATAAGCTGAGAGTGCAGCTCGCTGCTGGCCCCACCTGAGCACCCCGGGCCCTGCCCAGCCTCTTCCCTCCCTCCCCTTCTGGCCCCTGGCCCCTCAGTCCAAGCTTTGGAAAACCTTCACCTCATCTTAGGCTGAATTCAAATATATTTATTTTTTTACTGTAACCAACTTCTCTCCCATCTCTAGGTGGCTTGGCCCATGGCCACTCCCTGTCCCCAGCCTGGCTGGATGGCAGGGAGTCTGCAGCCCACCGTGGGCTCCCTCCTCACCCCCGGGCACAGAGGAGCCCTCCGCCACCCCCTCCACTTTCAGCCCCCAGTCCCTCTGTTTCCGCTGGTGGGAGGCCTTTCTAGGCCTGGCTCTTTCTCCTGTCTCGGTAGCTTCTCTGAGGTGCTGCACACACACGCATTAACCCTGTTTCCTTCTCCATCCTTCACTGTGGTACCGAGGTGACGTGGACTCGCAATGTGAAGGGGCCTTCTGGTCGGCTGGGGGGCGCGGTGGCCTGGCCGTGGCCCTGCCAGCCGCTCCGAGACCCCGTGCCGTGTTCAGAGGGCAGTGGGCCATCTCCCCTGTGTCCCCGCCTCCTCACAGACATGGTGTCGCTCCCAGCAGACCCCGGCCAGGGTCCCTCACAGGGGGTGGGGAACCCTGCCCCGCCTGGCATGAGAACAGCCCTGCTGTCCTTATTGAGCCGAGATTCTGAAGTGGATGCCAGTCTTGCCAGAAATGCTGTTCTCTCCAGAATGCCCTCCCCCTCCCCCCACCGGACTTGGCCCTTCTTAATGCCAAGCAAAGACCCTTCCCCAGAGGGCGACCCCCAGAGCCCTCAGAGAGGCCGAGTGTCCCTCCAGGCAGCCCCTGGGCCCTCAGGCCCTTCCTGCCTGTCCTTGCTCCCCAGTGGGAAGGCGGCTGTGTTCCCAGAGTATGAGCTGCCCTCCTCCCCCCAAAAAGCTGACTCACTGTGAGTGACCTTGGGCAAGTTCCCAAACTTCCTTGTGCCTCAGTTTCCCCATCTGGAAAAAATGGGGCCACCTCTTGCCAGCAGTAGCAGGGCTGCCCACGCCCCTTCCTCCCCATGTCCCCATCCAGCACTTGGGCGCCTCATGCCTCTGCCTCAGTGGGTCCGTGGGAGCCCACCTGAGCCCAGCACTTACTGCCCCTGAGCACCAAGCTCTGCGTCTGTCTCTGAGAGCCAGGGCACGTGCCGTGGGGTGGTGGACGCCCTCTTTTCTATATTTATTTCATAAAGAAAAGTCTCCTAAGGGAGCAGAGATGCGGTCCAGCCTAGGGCTCCCAGCCCCGACTGTCCTGTGAGGGTCTGAGGCGTGGCCAGGGCCCAGCTCAGCAGAGCCCCCGCCAGACGCCTGGGCCTGCTTCCCATGTGTGGTCTCCTCCTCTGCAAAGCAATAGCCTCCGGGTCCGCAAAGCCCTGTCAGATGACTGGCCCCTACCCAGGTCACCCGTGTGTCTGATTACATCTCTGGAGAAGCGAACGAGAGGAGGCTAGGTCTGCCCTCACTGGGTGTCACACACTGAGAGAAGTCCTATGTAAAGAAACAAAACAGAAAAATCACAAAAAAGTTTGTATAAAGACATATTTTTGTACTACATGGGGGACTCTTCCTGCATGTCAGCAATAAACTTCCTGATCTGGAGCCACTGTGGCCTGTGTTGCCTGCCGTTCTTGCCTCTGTCTCTCTGGCCCCGGCCCAGCCCTTCTCCCTGCCATCCCAGCTGGGCAGTGCAAGGTCCCTAACTCCATTCCTGCAGCATATCCCCCCTCTGTCCCGCCCCCCCCCCACAGCCAGCAGGTGGCACAGCTGGCACCACTGTCTTGAGTGGGGGAAGGACCCGGAACCACCAGTGGGAGCTCCCTGCTTGGCCTGGCCTGGCCTGGTCCCTGGCCTGTGCAGGCAGCAGGGGTCCCAGAGCCACTGCGGCTGGAAGAGTCTTGATCCTGTCTGCCAGACTCCATCTGGGGTGGGGGAACTCAGCCAGAGACTGCCCATGTGCCCACATGTCCATCCGGGGTAAGCCAGGCCAGGCCTCTTCCTGCACCAGCCCCCTCCCTTCCCCTCCACAGGGAGCCAAGGGGGTCCTTCCTTCCTTTCTTCTTTCCTTCCTTCCTGTGCCTAAATTTAGACTTTGCAGATTGCACTTCACTCTAGCAGGGAAGCTAGAGGTAGGCCGGACGTTCCCCAGCAGCCACGGTGCCCTCCCCTCACAGACCCACTTCTGTGTGGATGAGCCAGCCCAGGGCCGGGTCACAAAGGGGGCAGAGATCTGTGAGACAGGGCCCCTCCCCAGCCATGAGTCTACACAGCAAGAGGGGGCAGCAGCTCTCGAAGAAGACGTGAGAAGGCCCTTCATCCCCACCTTCACCCCACAGCCCCACACCTGCCCCAGCCTCCAGGTGCTGGTCCAAACTTGGCCTGGTACTTTCAGCTTGTTACCTACCCTATCTGTCCCGGCTGCTCTGCGGGAAGGTGCCCTTGCACCCAGCCCACCATTCCACTCTCTGGCGCTGGGGTCACCATTTTCAGCCTCACTCCTGTCCGCCCACCGTTCGGCCTCTATTCAGTGCACAGATATTTCCCAGGCACCTGCACGTGTCATGCTGACATCCGATACACAAGATAGCAAGTTCTGTGCAGGCCAGGACTTCGTTTTGCTCACTCTCGTCTCCTCAGCACCTAGAACTGGGCCTGCACACTCCGACACTCCAGAACTATTTGGTTTATTGACCTAAATTTCTTGAATTACTCCTCACAAGTTTTTATTGTGAGCTCTGGACTCAGAGGAAGGGGACAGTACCAGAAAGATGGATGTGATGGTGAGACCAACAGCCTCCTATGCTCCCGAAAGGGCAAACCAAATAAGAACTGAGACCTGATACGTTTCTATCACTGTCGGCCACCCCACAGTCTCCAGTGTCATCGGGGAGCGCAGTTTCAGAGAGAAGCCAGACCGGAGCAGTCAAGCCATCTGAAGTGAGAAAGGAATTGAGGAAGGGGAATCGGGTGGCTGAGTCGTTCAAGCTCCAAAGCCAAGTTAGCCTCGACTTTCTCTCTGTCACTGTCCCTCTCCCACACCCCACATCCAGTCTGCTGCTGCTCAGCCGGCCCTGCCTTCGGAACACAGGCAGAATCTGATCACCTCGCAGCCCAGCCGCAAGCACCCCAAACCCCCGCCTCTCACCTCCCGGTCTCCCTCCTCCCACCCTTCCCTGGTGACAGTCCCAGTGCCATGTGGCAGTCATAGTGAGCCTTTCCAAACTCCGATTGTGTCCCTCTCCCACTTACAACCCTCTGATGGCTTCCATCCCATGCAGGATAACATCCGCGCCTACACCAAGAGGCCCTACACCTGGCTGCCTCCCCCACTGCTGGAGCCCTCGCCCTCACCCATCTGTTCCCGACACACCGGGCTCCTTGGCCTGAACGAGCCACATGCTCCCACCTCATGGCCTTTGCATTGGTTATCCTTTCTGGAAGGCTCTTCCGCCACATATTTCCCTGGCTCCCCCCCTCATTTCCTACAGGTCTTTGCTCAAAATGTCACCTCCTCAGAGAGCCCTTCCCTCACCTGTCCACCTGATCTCTAACCTCTTACGCTGCTTACTATTCTTTCTTGCGCTCATCACAACCCAACACATATATGCAATTCTGGATTATATCTGTCTTCCCTATGCACATGTGGAGCTCCTTGAGCGAAGGCAGGAATCTTTTCTGTGGTGTCCACTGGGGGCCCAGGGGGCTGGTCATCGCAGTGACTGGCATTGAGAAGGTGGGGGCCGGGGACTCCAGACAGCCCACACAGGAGGCAGGTTCTACATCCTGCACAACATGTGAAAAAAAGCATTTTTTGTTTTGTCTTTTTGTCTTTTGAGACAATCTTGCTCTGTTGCCCAGGCTAGAGTGCAATGGTGTCATCGTATCTCACTGTAGCCTCAAACTCCTGGGCTCAAGCAATCCTCCTGTCTCAGCCTCCTGAGTAGCGCACCACCACACCTGGCTTTTTTTTTTTTTTTAATTCTTTGTAGAGATGGGGTCTCACTATGTTGCTTAGGGAAAAGCTTGTTTATATTGTGAGAGCCAAGAATTTAACTCCATTTTACACACACACAAAAGATTTATACATTTATAATATACATTGAATTTTCCAGGAATGCAACTACTGTGTAGAGTGGCAGGAACTTGTACTTTATTTGCTCAGAACTTTCCCAAGGGTTCTTCATCATTTCAGACATTGTCACCGCCACATTCTAGCATCAGTCTGCACACACAGCTGGTACCTTCCTGGCAATTGGCCACTTCACAAATATGAGTCATTACCTCTTCTTTCTTATATATTATAGGACAAAGAAAACCATTACATACTTTTTAATTAGACGTGAAGGCTGGTATATTAGCCATGAATTTCATTTCAGGAGCACAGAAGGAGCAGCAGGAAGCATTAGGAAAAGGCAGCGCAGGGTCCGACGGGGTGGAGCTGCCCCGTGGGAAAGCAGAAAGTTGGACTCTGTGTTTCAAATCCAGCCCCCACCACTTACACCCGCGTGAGCACATGCACACTGCCTACCCTGAGCCTCATCCTACCCCCGTCAAATGGGAGTCATGCTGTAAACGACACAGGGTTATTGGGACGATCTGAAGGGTCAGAGTGCACACAACATTTATGCAGAGTGCCAGGTACCAGGCGGGTACTTAATATCCGTAGCTATTATTATTCACCAGCACCCTCTACCCAGCAGCTGTCCTGGGTGCTGGGGGTGTGGAGCCACTCAGAGGACCGGGCATGCCTCTGGAGTCCCTGAGTGTGTCCCCTTCTTTCCTCCATGCAGACCTGAGGACAGGTGAGGCCCCAGTGCCAGCAGCAGAGCAGCTGGAGCCAGCTCCCAGCTTGGCTGCTGGGATCGGGAGCAGAGTCGTGCTTGGGCTTTGCAGGGGACAGCGAATGTGCCAGCACCCCTGAGCCCCTATCATGGACTCTAGATCTCTCACCCCCTGAGCTCCCTTTAAGGCCTGTCTTTCCCATGTTTCAGCAAAGGAAGACTCTCTGTGCCTTCCAAGGAGAAATATCCCTGGTCTCACAGGCAGATAGGAGGGCAGAGAGGGGCCGGCAAGTGGGCAGGCAGCGAGGAGAGAGGACACAGGTGGGTGGACAAGTGGACTTTGAGCCAGACCTGCAGGTGACAGACCTGCAGAAAGATGCCAGCCACAAGACAGAAGCAGGCGGCTGGGCAGGGGACGCAGGCCTAAAGCAGAGTCAAGTGGCCAAGAGGGCATGTGGACCATGAAGATGGCCACATTGGCTAAAAGCTTCGGGCACCTTCCCCAAGCCTCCAGGAGCAGTCCTCAGCTTCTTGGACCCCTCCACTTCTCCACCGGGCCTGGGCTGGCATCCCCTGGAGAAGGCAGCACTCTGGGTACTCTATGTCTCTCTCTCTGAAGGGACCAGCCACTGTCCTCACCCTGCTCCAGCAAGGACACCTGCTTCCCCAGGGCTGAGTCACACCTGACCCACACCAAACACATGTCGCTTGCCAACCTGGACACACACACACCTTTGCCTGCAGGCGGAGGTACCAAGAGATCTGCAAAGCACAGAGATGCATGGAAAGAGCTTGACAGAAACGTGTCCAAAGCCGTACAGCGGGCACGCACGCACACAAGCGTGCACGTGGACCCTCACGCAGGTATGTGCAACACAAACTGAGGCTCCAAAGCACACGTGCTCACACAAGCACACCTGCACACCGATGTTTGAGTGGATGGTCGGCATTAAACATGTTCACACACTCCCAGCCAACTGGGAGGACAGGCGGTCACATGCATACCTTGAAGAATTAGAGATACAGCTCCCAGAACCCACCAATGTTGCCGACAGCTCCACAGTATTCCCCCGCCAGTGGGCGCCACATTCTGGCCTCACCTTCACCTCTCAGTTCCACCCACCGTCACATCCTTGCCCGGTGTGTCCTGTCCCCCACCACTCCGTCTCTTCTGGCTGACGCCACCTCCAGGAGACCCCTCGATGTCGGGTGTCCAGCGCTCAGGCTTTAGACACCTCTTCTCCTCCCAGGTGATCTCACCCACTCTTGGGGTGTTAAATCCACCTTATGAGTCTTCCTTAGGCTCCGCCTGCCTCCCAACCCCTGTACCCAGATGGCTCAGGGACATCTCAAATCCAGCCCAAAATGAAACCAACTCCCCCACCGAGAAGCCTTTCGTCCAGTGCCCAGGCCCAGGCCCAATACCAAAATGTCTTAAATTCCTCTTTCCCTCACGTGCACACCCAGTGCGAACTCCCTTCAGCATAACACTGAACCTGACCCCTCCCAGCTCCCCGCCCGCTGGCCTGCCCACTGGGGCCCATCCTACACTGAGCCACCACCAGTTCGAAACCAGCCTGAGCAAGACACCGTCTCTACTGAAAATAGAAAGAAATTAATTCACCAACTAAAAATATATATAGAAAAAATTAGCCGGGCATGGTGGCACATGCCTGTAGTCTCAGCTACTCGGGAGGCTGAGGCAGGAGGATCGCTGAGCCCAGGAGATTGAGGTTGCTGTGAGCTAGGCTGACGCCACGGCACTCACTCTAGCCTGGGCAAGAAAGTGAGTCTCGGCCGGGCGCTGTGGCTCACGCCTGTAATCCTAGCTCTTGGGAGGCCGAGGCGGGCGGATTGCTCAAGGTCAGGAGTTCGAAACCAGCCTGAGCAAGAGCGAGACCCCGTCTCTACTATAAATAGAAAGAAATTAATTGGCCAACTGATATATATATATAAAAAATTAGCCGGGCATGGTGGCGCATGCCTGTAGTCCCAGCTACCCGGGAGGCTGAGGCAGAAGGATCACTCGAGCCCAGGAGTTTGAGGTTGCTGTGAGCTAGGCTGACGCCACGGCACTCACTCTAGCCCGGGCAACAAAGCGAGACTCTGTCTCAAAAAAAAAAAAAAAAAAAAAAAAAAAAAAAGAAAGTGAGTCTCTGTCTCAAAAAAAAAAAAACTCCCAGGGGCAATACCCTACACTTATAATAAAATCCAAGCTCCTGTGCAGGGCCATCCAGTGAGCCCCTTCAAAGCCGCTGGCCACCCCCCACCCTGCACCTGCACCCCGTCGCTGTCACTCGGGCTTTATGACCCTGGGAGTGGGGTATCCCTAGCAAGCTCCTACCCCAGGCCCTTTGCCCTTGCCCTTGGTCCTGCCCCAACACTGTCCCCAGATCCTGGCTGGCATGACTACCTCCTCCTCAGGATTCAGTTCTCACCTGGAAGCCCTGTGAGAAGTGTGCCGGGTGGTGTCCACCACATTCCACCGTCCTGTCACCCGCTGAGCACTCAGCAGTATCTGAGACTGTCTTCTATCAACTGTCCAATCCAGCGCCAGCCCCAGGAAGGGCAGGGATTTGTGTCTGTTCTGTTTATTGCTAATTGCCACTACAGGCGTCCCTCAGTATCCATGAGGGGGTTGGTTCCCGGATCCCCAGTGGGTACCGAATTCAAAGGGTGCTGAAGTCCCTGACATAAAATGGCATAGTACTTGGATATAACCTATGAACATGCACCCATATACTTTACATCATCTCTCCATTACGTATAATACCCAATGTAATGCAAATAGTTATTATACTGCATTGTTTAGGAAATGACCAAAAAGTGTGCACACATTCAGTATAGATTCAATTTTTTAAAAAATAGTTTCAATGTGAGCTTGGTTAAACCCAGATGCAGAAAGTACTAGGGGCGAGGGACACACACTCAGCGTTTGTTGACCAGTGGCTGTACATTTATTTATACATAGACATACCCACCCCCATAAAAATACTCAAGCGGATCACCACATAGATAAATACACAGAAAAGGGCAAAAATACCTCCACACACGCTCACACAACAGACTAAACAGTCACAGACACCCAGGAGTCCCTTTCTTGTCCCCATGGGAGTCAGTCCTAGTTTTTTCCCCACCTGGATCTGCCCTCTGCTTGAACCCAGTTTCTGGGGGAGTGGGGGTCTCCAGCCTGGACAGGGAGGGGGTCGCCAGTCCATGGGCCTCAGACAGTGCCTTCAGCTATGTCTGCAATTTCCTCTCCCCCTTCCTTTCCTCCTCCTCTCTAAGGCTCCCGCCAGGAAGGCCTCCCCCTCACCCCAGCTCCAGCGCAGGGAGGGGAGGCCCAAGGAGGGGTGGGGAGGAGGGAGGAGACTGGGCAGAAAGACCCAGCTGCGCACGCTGATCACACAACACATTGCATGCACAGGCCCAGGTGGTTGTGCATGTGTGTGCAGGGCCAGGTTGAACCAGGGGGAAGCCGCCACAGGCCACCGGGCGCAAAGGCGCACAGGCGCTCCCTCGCAGGCACAGGCAGAGGCCCCGAGCTGGGGTCTGCAAGGCTGGCTGGCCCTGCCTGGCTCAAAGCCCTAGTCCAACAATCATTAACCCTGCGTGACCAGACCAGAGCTCGCCAGCTGGACACACTCACGCCTGGGCCCTGGGAGGAGGGGTTAAGAGTCCTCTCCCTACCGGGCTAGCTGTGCGTCTGGGGGTGCTGGCAACCTCCGCCAGGTCTGGGGAGAAGGGGCAGTCTTCCCTGGGGGAGGGAGCCTGGGGCCTCCCGGGAGGGGGTGCAAGGTGCAGCTGTAGGGTCTGAGAGTAGTGGGTTCAAATTCTGACTGTTCTGTCAGGTTATCCAATATCTCGGTGACTCAGTTTACTTTATCTGCTGAGTGGGGATAATGGTACCCACGTTATAGGGTTGTTGGGAGTGAATGAAAAAACACGTAAAGGGTTTATTTAGCCCCTTGCCTAGCACCTAGGCAGAACTCCATCATCACTATTATTGTTGTTGTTAGTAGCCCGGGGGCGGGTCCCCGCAAGGGCCTCCCCAGCGGCTTCCTGTGGGGGAGCAGACCGACCCCGCGGGCCTCGCTCCCCCTCCTGCGGCCGCTCACTCCTCTCCCCTTCCTCTCCCGGCCTTTTCCTCCCCGCCTCCCTGCGCCCCGCCCCGTCCCTCCTCTTTCCTCCGAGGAAACTTTCCGCCGGCTGGTCCATTGGCCGTGTCCGGCCCGCGCTGCCGCGGCCTGGGACCCAAGCGGGGCGGAAGGGGCTCAGGGCCCGGGTGTATGCGGCCGCCGGGCGCGCCGGGGCGGGCCGCCGGGAAGCGGGGCGCTGACGGTGAGCGAGCCCGGGCCTCCGGGCCGGGGGTCCCCGCGGGGCGGACGGGATGGGAGAGGGGAGCGGGGAGGCCCCCGCGTCTGTGTCCCCCGTCCCGCTCCCAGACGGCAGAGCCCGGCCTCACTCTGGGACCCCACAAGGGGCCGAGGGCTCCTGCGCCCCAGTGCGGGGCTCCGCGGGTCGGTGGGCGTCGGCGCCCGGGGAAGGATATCCCCCGACAGGGCCCGGGTGTGCAAGGAAGGCAGAGAACGACGCTGCAGGGTGGAACCGGCCGCTCCTCGGGAAGACCAGCAGCCCCGAGGAGAAGCGTCAGGGCCACGTCCGGGTTCGGAGAAGGACCTGACCTTGCTGCCCTCGCAGGCTGACAGAGGAGCTGCCCCCCAGCAGCATGGACGCCCCCCGAAGGGACATGGAGCTGCTCAGCAACAGCCTGGCGGCCTACGCGCACATCCGCGGTGAGGACGGGGGCGGAAGGGCCGAGGCCCTGGACCCCTCCCCGCCCCCACACCGCCCTTCCCTCCACGCCCAGCCCTTCCAGTCCCCCAGTCCAGTCGCCGGTCCCAACTTCCCCCACCCTCGCTGCTCACTGTACCTGCGCGGCTCCTAGCACCCTTCAAGTGGTTTTGCCCCTTGCCCTCAATCCTAGAGCGTGAAGTCTTTCCACGAAGGAATGGCTCCCACCCCTGAGGCCCCCCCATGACCCCTGCCCTCTGCCCCCAGCTAACCCCGAGAGCCTCGGCCTCTACTTCGTGCTGGGCGTCTGCTTCGGCCTGCTGCTGACCCTGTGCCTCCTGGTCATCAGCATCTCGTGCGCGCCCCGCCCGCGGCCCCGGGGCCCCTCTCTGCGCCGGGGTGCCCGCAGCAGCACCCTGGAGCCCGAGGAGGACGAAGACGAGGAGGAGGAGGACACAGTGACACGGCTGGGCCCCGACGACACGCTGGCAGGCCCCGAGCTGTCGGCGGAGCCCGACGGGCCTCTCAGCGTCAACGTCTTCACGTCCGCGGAGGAGCTGGAGCGGGCGCAGCGGCTGGAGGAGCGTGAGCGGATCCTGCGGGAGATCTGGCGCACCGGGCAGCCGGACCTGCTAGGCACCGGCACGCTGGGGCCCAGCCCCACGGCCACTGGCACCCTGGGCCGCATGCACTATTACTGACCGCCCGGCTCCCAGTGCAAGGCGCTCTGGAAACTGGACATGCAAATGGGCCAGAGCTGCCCCAGGACTTTCAGACTGCCCCGCCCCCACAGCTCCCCTGGTGCTATTGGGCATGGACCGCCACCCTCAGAGAGGCACCCTTCCCCAGGCCTACCATTAGAACCCTGGGGGGGGTGTGCAGGGGCCCCACTCATCTCTGGGGGACGAAGACGGGAAGTGACCAATGAAAGCTGCATTCTCAGTGGCTCAGTCTCTTCCCTCTGTTACCCCTACCCCCTCCCCGCCCCCAGTCTTCTGCGAAGGGGATCAGAGGCTGAGACCCCCCCACTCGACTCCTTTTCCAGCCTGCACCGCCTCTGTGCACACACCCGACGACTAGGCACACCTGCCTGTGTTCATAGACAGCACAAAGAAGCACACTCCTCCTGCACCCACACTCCACCTACTCCGCCCCCCTACACATGCATTCCACACCTGCAAACGCGCGGGCACACGTCGCCCTGTCCCCACAGTGCCCCGGGGTCAGGCATGCATTGCAACCACACAACACACCGGGCCTCGAGACCTAACCGTGGTGCTACCGGCCCCAGTGTAACCACGCCTGCTTGGGCTGGGCACTGGGTTCACTTCTGAGCCGAGGTGAGTTCAAGCAAGCCGACAGTGAACCGGGAAGGCTCCAAGGGGGCCTCTCTCCCTCCCCAGTTGCACAGCTGGATCCCGGAATCCGGCCGCTGGGCTCTGGGAATCCTGCCGCCGGGCAGAGCCCGACCCTGTCCCGGCCCCTCCTGCGCGCCATTTCTCCAGAGTGGAGACACCCCCCCCTCTCCATCCGGTGGCTAAAAATAGCTGCTTGCGCAGGCCTTGGGAACCGTAATGGGAGCCACATGTTGGCCAGATGTGCCCAGGAGAGACCGCCAGGAATGCGGAGGGCCGCCCCGCCGGCTCCGCCCCCACGGACCAGACCGGCTCAGCGCGCGTGCGAGGCAGAGTTTACTTTCTTGCGTTTCCCAAAGTCGTGTGCAAGCACAGGGGTGGCCCAAGCAAGACGTCCGTCCAGGCCGGGCCACGGTCCCTCGTAGGCCCGCCCTCAGTACGTCTGCGTCTGCGCATGGACGGAGTCCCCTGCCGGGGCCTTCTGGATCCTCTGCATCATCTGGGCCTGGGAGAGAGCGGGCGTCAGGGCAGGGCCAGCCGCCAGCCCCGCCCGCCGCGGACCCTCGCTCGCCCACCTCCAGCAACCGGCGCTTCTCCCTCTCGCTCTTCAGCTCCTCCCAGATGTCGGCCAGCTTCCTTCTGCGGACCCCAGGGAGGCCGAGGTGAGGGGACGGGCCGGCCCTTCCCTTCCCACGCCCCTCCCTGCCCCGCACTTACTCCAGCTGGGCCCCCATCAGCTCCAGCGCCCTCCGCAGGGACTCCAACTCGCCCTTCAGCGCCTTTTTATCCACTCCGTCGTTCTTGCTGTCCGTGGGACTTCGCAGGACCGGGGAATGGAGCGTGGGAGTCTCTTGGGGGTCTGGAGTCTGCTTGGTTGCATGTGGGTTTGGGGGGACAGGGGCTGTCTTATTAGGGGGCACCTCTTCCCTGGGAGCCACCTCCTCCTTAGGAGGAGCCACCGCTTCAGGGGGCACCTCCTCTTTCAGGAGAGCCTCCTCTTGTAGAGGCACCTGCTCGTCGGGAGTAGTCTCATCTTTTGAAGGTGCCTCCTCTAGAAGGGTTGGAGCCTCTTCCTGGGGGTGAGGCTTCTCAGGGACAGGGAAGGACCCTGGCTTGGACGTGGACTCAGACTGGGGTGGAGAGCTGTCCTGCTCCGCTAGGGGGTGTTGCATCACACAGAGGCAGCTGTCTGAGGAATGAGGCATGTGGACCTTCTCTTGGGGTTCAGCCTCTTTGGCCACAAGGGGTTCGACCTCCTGTAGGGTTTCCTCTGCAAAGGAGCGATGCAATGGAGTGGGCGCCCTTTCTTCAGTGAGCACCTGCTCTGGGGGCAAGACCTTTTCTAGGGAAGGAGTTTCATCCCCTAGAGGGGCCATCTTTGGGACAGGGACTTCATCCCTAGGTGGGACTTCTGGAGCAGGGTCCTCTTCCACAGAAAAGACCCTCTCTGGAGTGGAGGTCTTGTTCTCCAGAGTCGGGGTCTCCTCTGGGCTGGGGGCCTTGTTGTCCAGAGTTGGGGTCTCCTCTGGACTGAGGACTTTGTCAGGAGTCAGGATCTTCTCTGGGGTGGGGTGTTCTGGGGTGGGGACTTTGTCCTCCGGAGTCAGACTTTTCTCTGGGGTGGGGACTTTGCCAGGAGCCAGGATCTTCTCTGAGCTGGGCGCCTTTTCTAGAGATGGGATCTTCTCTGGGGTGGCGGGCTTGTCCAGAGGAGGAGTTCTACTCACAGCAGGGGCCTTTACCAGGCTGCTCTGCTCTTCCTCCTGCGGCAATGGGGGTGAAGTCTCAGCTGAGGGCTGGATGCCCTGGAGGTAGGAGTCTGGGTTCCCCTGCACACCACACCTGTGGGCACCGGCGTCTGCCCAGCACCCCCACTCTCCCATGCCTCCTGCCTCTCACCTGACTGGGTGCAGAGCGTTGCCGGGGAGCCTGGGTTTTGGATCGTTTTCTGCCAGGTTGGCTCGGACCCCCACTGAGGAAGCTGCCATTGGAGCCTATGAAAACAGAACCTCAGAGGTCCAAGCCCACTCTGACCCTTAGTCTCTTCCCATCCCTGTCCCTCAGCACAACCACGCTGTCCTCCAATCCTCCCCCCACTAGAGGAAGGCAGCCCTCACCTGAGCCTCGGAAGGGCAGCTTCTGAGTGTCCCTGCTGGCTGTTGAAGATGTCCTGGAACATATCCCATCAGGCCCTGGGGTTGGGGCCAGGCAGGGGCATTTCTTTTGGAGCACCCTCCTTCCCCCAACCCCTCCCTGCTCCTTACTTGGCTTTGCTGGGTCCAGTGGGGGCTGTCACCACCTTCTTGACTGCAGGGAGGGATGCTTTGGACATCAACTTTTTTGGTTCCTTAATAGGAACTGGGAGGAGAGAGAGGAATGAAGCATTCATTCATCCACTTACTCATCCACCCAGCAGATGCTGGCCCCATCTTGTGCTGTGAACAGGGGATTGTAGACAGGAGACGAATCATTTGACTCTGCCTTCTGGGAGCTCCTAGGAAGCCGGCCACCATCATGCCACACAGGCATGGGGAACTGTGGGAGCACCCCAAAAGGACACCTAGCAGACAGCTGTCAGAGAAGGCTTTTTGGAGAGATGGCTCCCTATCCTGCTAGGTTTTTATCCATACTTTTTCTCAGACCTGTCCACTGCTTAGTGCCTATGTGACTTCCCTGGTTCAGACCTTGTCTCTTTCCCAGACCATGGCAACAAGCTTCCCCCATCCACTTCCCCTCAAACTTCGTCTTCTCCATCTCATTCACTCCCTAAGAGATCTCACCCAGTCTTAGAGTAAGCCCACGACTCCCAAATTTTCATCTCTAGCCACTGCTGCTTCCCTGAACTCCAGACTCGTATCCAACTCGCCTCTTAATACTTCCGCTTGAGGAGTTAACTGGCATCGCACACTTAACAGACCCCAAACCAGTCTCTTGCTTCCCATCCCCCGAGAGCCTTGAACCTGCCCCTTTCCCTGCGCTCGCTCCCACGTGCTCAGACGACAAAATGTGGAGACATCCTGACTCTTATTTCCTTATGCCACACATCCAACCACCAGCAAATCCCGTCCACTTTACCACTGGAATTTTCCTGAATCCCATCACTTGTCGCCACGTCCACCACCAAGTGCTGTAGACCCAGTCACCGCCACCTTCACCCGACTATTACAACAGCCCCCAAGCTGGGCCTGGGCTGCACCCACCCTGCCTGTCGTGTGTTCTTCCTACAGCAGCCAGAGTGAGCTCACGTGCTACTGGGGAAGCAGACATAAATAAAGGAAAATATGTAGCGTGTTAGAGTTATTAAGTGTTATTGATAAGAATAGGCAGGGGTGTGTACAATTTTAAATGGGGTGGTCAGAAAACCCACACTGAGGTGACATCAGAGTGAACACCTCAAGACAGTCACACACAGTGATTCATATTCTTAGACACACAAGTAGCCACTCTGGCATGGGCACACAAGCTGGCATTTACTCGTACACACACATCATCACAGATACACACAAAGCCCGACAGCGGGGAGGGGCAGGGGTGCTACAGCCAGGCAGCAGGCTTTGAATCTCAGCTCCGTTCCTTGATAATTTGGGCAAGAAACATGTGCCCCAATTGTCTTCATCCATAAAACATGGATACCAATAGCACACACCTTGTAGGGCTGTTGTTGAGGTTTGAGTGACTTAATACACGTAAGTTGCTCAGAGGACTGTTTGGCAGATAGTCAAGCCCAGTAAATGTTAACTTTGACTTCTGCTTCTTGTTGTATGGTTGAGCAGGTGCTTTTAAAGGGCCTTCCCACTACAGAGCAGTTATATCCTGCTCAGGACACAATTTGGAGGCATTGACGGACGCAAAAGAGGTAGGGGAAGTCCACAAAAAAGGAAAGAGCTGGGGCCAAGAAGGTGGAAAGAGGGGAGCTGTGCTGTGCGGCTGCTAGCCTGGGGTCTGTGGTGCAGAGCAAGACTCTGCCTCCTTGGTCACCACGCACCAGAACCCAGTAGCCAAACAGCAGCGCCACCCTTGTGCCACCTTTCTCTGGGAGGACTGAAGTGGTCCCTGGTGGTTGGTGTTCTCTGGCTACTGGCAGAGGTGGAAGCAAATCCTCTCTGCAAGAAGTCTTCTCCTACTAAGGCCTGCAAGACTCCTACAGATTAAGTCATGAGCTAACAGAAATCATAAAACACACAGGAAGGCAGGTCACGGAGAGTGGAGTCAGCACACACGACACACAGCGGATCCTGGAATTGTCAGGTAGTGTAGCTATGTATAAAATATTTGAAGCTATGGGCGGGCATGGTGGCTCATGCCTATAATCCTAGCACTCTGGGAGGCTGAGGCAGGAGGGTCACTTGAGCTTAGGAGTTTGAAACCAGCCTGAGCAAGAGCAAGACCCCGTCTTTACTAAAAACAGAAAAAATTAGCCAGGCATGGTGGTGGGTGCCTATAGTCTCAGTTATTTGGGAGGCTGAGGCAGGAGGATCACCTGAACCCAGGAGTTTGAGGTCACAGCATTCTACCCACGGCCAAAGAGACTGTCTCAAAAAAAAAAACAAAAAAAAACTGAAGGTATGTATAAAATATTTGAAGAAATTAAGGATGTGAATGCAACAAAGGACCATGAGGAGCTGGGCACAGTGGCTCACGCCTCTAATCCCAGCATTTTGGAAGGCTGAGGCACAAGGATCACTTGAGGCCAGGAGTTCGAGACCAGCCTGAGCAAACTAGTGAGGCCTCATCTCTACAAAAAATAGAAAAATTAGCGAGGTGTGGTGGCACATGCCTGGGCAACAGAACAAGACCTTGTCTATTAAAAACAAAACAAAACAAAAAAAAAACAGAAGCACTGTAGTGTCATAGCATGAGGAGACCAGATACATAAGTTGTGATAAACTCCCTACAAGGGATATTATACAGCAGAGAAAAACAATGAACTATATCCACACACAACATGGACAGATCTTAGAAACAGTGTTGATAAAAACAGCAAGTCTCAGAAGACTATAAATATATGCTACCATTTTTATAAAGCTCAAAAGCAAACAAAAAAATTTAGTGGTACGTTATTGACACACACACACACACACACACACACACATATATATATATATATATATATATATGAAAAACTCAAGGGAATTACACACATAAAATTCCAGACCCTGGTTACCTTTGGGGTGGGGGAAGTGAGGGAGGCGAAAGGGAAGGAGCAAGCCATCGGTGATGTTCTAGTTCTTGGGTTTGGGTGACAGATGTGGGTATTCAGTAAGTTTTATAGCATACGTGTTATATATATATTTGGCATGTGTCAAGTATTAAAGATAAATAAAAAGACACCCCACATACACACAGGCACGTATACAAAAGCTATTCACCGACACATTTATATACACACAGTCTCATAGACTCAGACACAAAGATCCATACATTTCCTTACAAAATGAAACAAATCTATACGCGCTGATAGGCACATTCTCAAGACACACAGAGAAACATTAACCAATTAACACACACAAACTGACCTACACATTGATTTGATTTGTGTACATGCCCATCAGGCTCTTGACCCACAGGGGAGGGAGCTCCTATGTGCACATGCTGGACCACTGGGGCGCTGCAGGTGCTTAGGGGCAACTGGACCAGTGGGGTCTCCCAGAGAGCACCCCCAATCCCAGGCTACCCAGGCACCCACCTGATTCCCGAGATACCACCTTCCGTGGAATGAGCTTCTTCATCTATGCAGAAAAGAAGTACAGATTGAGCATCTCTAATTTGAGAACCAGAAATCCAAAATGCTTCAACATCTGAAACTTTTTGAGTGCTGACATGAAGCCACAAGTAGAAAATTCCATTCCTGACCTCATGTGACAGGGTGCAGTTAAAACCTTGTTTCGTGCACAAAATTATTAAAAATATTATATAAAATTACCTTCAGGGAAGGTATATTAGGTATATGTGAAATATAAATGAATTTTGTGTTTAGATTTGTGTCTCATCCCCAAGATATCTCATTATGTATATATAAATATTCTGAAATCCAAAACACTTTTAGTCCCAAGTATTTAGGATAAGGAATACACAATCTGTATTAGAATCCCAAGTGGAACCCCAACATGTCCAAGTCCACCTTCCTTTAGGGATGACCCTCCAGCTGGGTATAGGGAGTGCCATACCCCTTAGGTTGTTTTTAGGGAGCTCCATGCCCCTCCAGCTGTGTCCTAACTTTGTCCAGAATCCCCTGCCCCCTGTCACCCAAGTGTCTGGCTCTGTACTCACTGGGGGTGGTGGGAGCACAAAGTTGTCTGGAAAAACACCTCTTCTGCCTTGACACTCTCCTTCCCACCAGCCCTTATCCTCTGTGGTCTGGGAAAGAAACATGTTGGTGGGGAGGTGAGCCAGGTACCTCAGGCTCCTTCTTTCCAGGGTCCCACCTCTTCTCAACACCCCCTTCCCTGGGCACTCCCTGCCCCGGTCCTCTCACACCTTCCTCAGTACTTTCACCAAGTCTCCTCTCCGAAGTGCCAGCTCGTCTGGGGCCTCAGGCTGGTAGTCAAACAGGACCCTGTAGGTCTCAGGGCGGGAGACTGAGGAGAGGTCAGTCCACTGAAGCCAAGCCTCCCCCGTCAGTCAGCAGCCCCCTCCTCCATCTGCTTAGCTGGTCTCCTTCCCCCAAGTCAGAGTGGCTTGGGAGTAGGGGGGCAGGGGACACTCTGGCTGGCTGCTCACCTGTCCGCAGGTAGTCTGGAGGGCTGTCATAGGTCAGGCTGCTCAGCTAGTGGGGGTAAGGGGAGGGAAGAACACGTTGAGCCTCTGGCCACTCCAAGAGGAACTCACCATCTCTATGCCCATTCTGACCCCATTTACCTTGGGAGGCCGCGGCGGACTGGGACTGATTGAAGGCATATCTGGGTGACCAAGGCCTGGTGGGGGACAGTGAGGTTAGGGAGGATGATAATTCACAGGTTAGATCATGGGTGAGGGTCAAAACGGTCACAGGATCAGGATATGTGGATCACAGGCTCATGCCACTGGGAGGGTTACTGGAGATTGCAGAGTTTGGTCCCAGGGGGTCACAGGGTCATGGGGTTGAGGTCTCACTTGGGGGCCCACTGTCCAGCAACTCCACAAAGTTGGATGGGAAGGCTCCCAGCTGCCCGTTCTTCTTCCCCAGCCACCAGCCGTCCTCAATCTGGGGAGAGGGGGAGGACGCAGGGGCATCTGGTTCTGTCCCAAGGGTCAAATCTTCCACCCTTGGTTCCGCCCCAGGACCCCATCTTCCCTTGCTCCTTCACTACCCATCTCTGCGCCCCTCACGGCTCCCAACGCCCACACCCTCACTTCACCCATCCCCCTCACCCAAACCTTCCCATCACCTCCTCCCCCCACCGCCTTCCCTCACCTCCTTTATCACTTCCACAGTCTCCCCAGCTTGCAGCTTCAGCTCGTCCGCCTGCTCTGGGCTGTAGTTGAAGTTCACTTTGCACCATCTTTGGGGGCCCCGAGATTTGGCGGGGTGACCTGAAGCCAGGCAAGAGCGCGGCAGCTTGAGCCGTTTGCCCCAGTCCGCTGAGCAGGGAGAGGGGTGGGCGACAGCACCCCTCTGTACCTCCAGGCCCCGCCCTAGGGCGAGCATTGTGCTCGAGGACCAATCACAGGCCGCAGGCCGGCTCGCGGCCCCTCCCGGAGCCGCGTCCGTCACCGCGAGCAGGGGCCGCCCAGGCAGCGCCGGGTCCGCGCGCTCCCCCACCCCCACCCCCACCCCCGCGGCGCTCACCTCGGCGGCGCGCGCAGCGCGGAGTCTGCGCCTCTCCAGCGCCGCGTAGACTCTCTGGGACCTCCTGGGAATGAGGGTCGGGGAGGGCGCTCTCATCTCCAGGGCGGCACACGCCCCGATCCCCAGCCCGTCCCTGGCCCGGCCTCACCTGCACCAGGTGCTCAGGGAAGAGGCCACAATGACCCTCTAGCTCTCCGCGCAGCCACCCGCGTGCGGGCCCCTCGCGCACCTGCCGGACCACGTCCCCGGGCGCCAGACTCAGCTCGTCCCCCTTCTGCGCGCGGTATCCGGCCAGGACCAAGACCTCTGCGGGCAGAGGACAGGGCGGGACGCGGCTCAGAGAGGGCCAGTCGGGGCAGCTGGCCGTGGCGGGCGCGAGTCCCGGGCTCCGTGTAGAGGACAGCGGAGTGGGGTGGTGGTGTAGGCTTTTGCCAATTCCACACCGCTGCAGAGGAGTCACTCAAAACTCTCTGCACATACCCATGGCTTCCCGGGCGCCCTCCAGAGCCTAGCCGGTCCTGCCGGTGGCCGAGTACTGGGTCCGCGTAGGGTGGGACGGGCCGCGTGATTGTGAAGCAAAGGAGGCGTAGACGCAAGCCGATAGGTCAGGCTCCAGGTGCTGCCAGTGGGTGTGGGAGAGGGGGCGGCCCGGCTCAGCAGGTTTGGCCCCCAACCCACGGGCGAGGACTCCGGGGTCCCTGGACTGCGCAGGGGTCACAACTCCCTTTAGGCTCTTCCCCGCCCACCTCATTTTTAGTCTAGGTGCCACTCCCCATCTCCCAGCCTTAGCCCGGAGGCTCCCAACCACAATTTCCACAGATCCTTCCAAGGCCCACCCTCTCCCAGGTGGCAAGATTTTAGCTGCAGGGGAAGAGGTGGGGAGAGGCACATACCAGGGTGGCCCCCCTCCCCCCGCTGGTAGCAACCACTCTAAGCCAGCCCAGAGTGGAGGAGGTAGCAGCTCTTGCCCGCGCTAAGATGGAGCTGGCATACTTAAAACCTCCGCTTTCCTTCCCTGCTCCCACTCCTTCCCCCGCCAAGAGGAAAGAGAGAGCAAAGACCCCCACTTTGAAGCTGCAGGGGCCAGGCTGGTTTCAGAAAACACCTCCGGATTCTCCCTGGAGGTTAGGCAGTTAAGAAAGAACTTCACGAGTTTACAAGGCTCCCATTCAGTCAAACCCAGAGCTGGCTAGAGTCCGAAGGTTAGGGCCCACCTACAGCCAGTCCCATGTGGGACAGGCTTAACTTTCAGGTAATCTTCCTGCCCAAGGAACACAGAAAGCTGAGCCTGCTAACCACACCCCTTGACTCTGGCCCCACCACGGAAGCAAGCCAAAGTCCTTATCCATGACACCAGTGAAAATATCTGGTTCTCCTGAGGCGGCCAAGGTACAGGATGAAAACCACTGCAGTGGGACTGAGACGTTCCTGCCAGGCAGGAGAGCTAAGGCTCCCCAGGAACAGAAGCAAGTGTGAGGCTTGTGACGACGCAGCTAAGCGGCAGACTGGGCACAGCTTCCACAGGCATTTTCTCTTTTAGGGTTCCTGAAACTGCTGTGGGGGTATCTACCACCCCAACCACACACACACTCAGGGTGACAATGACCAGAGCCCATTTACATCTGCCACTTCATTTATTTTTTTTATTTGCAGGAGGAGTTGAAACAAATTTTAAGGGAGATTTTCATTTTTTTCCCCTAAACATGAATCATTCAAGAAAAACCAACTTAACTATAGAAATGTAGCAAAGTAAGGGGAAAGAAGCACAACAACCCAAGAGGCAAAGGCTGGGG
Source organism: Microcebus murinus (assembly GCF_040939455.1). NCBI lineage: Eukaryota > Metazoa > Chordata > Mammalia > Primates > Cheirogaleidae > Microcebus > Microcebus murinus. The sequence goes on along the minus strand of NC_134105.1, from coordinate 26,076,943 downwards.
GAGAGATGGGTGCAGTCCGCATATAACATATGCATAAATGCCTATGATCCACCCGCTCCGGACCGCCTCCCCAGAAGGCAAGCACAAGAACCCATTTTAAGAGGATGTTTTCCCCCCCCAAACATCTGAGAATGTTTCAACTTAAAGCTTAAGGTTAAAAAGGAAAAAAAAAAAAAAGAAAAAAAATCCCAAAGAACCCCATGAACCACCCAGCCATAACCACCTTCCTTAATCGATCATAGGAGTTTCTTTTCATTTTATAAAAAGATTAATAAAAAATATTGAAAAAATTATTTTCTCATCTTATATTTGTAAAGATAATAGAATTCATAAGTTTCTTAGAAAACAGACCAGAAACTGCCCTCCAGTTTCCACCCCTGCTGCTGAGAGGATCAGCATGACTAGAAAGTTTGGGATGCTGGAGCTGCTGGTGGAGAATGGAAAGCCCAGCCCAGAAGAAATCAGAAAACACGGGCATATGGACATGTAGGATGCGGCTAGGAGCAACTCCACGTGATACATGGCTGCACGGAAAAGGGGAACACAAGGTGGTCAGAAAGGCCTTAAACTCCTCCTTGACATACAAAACCGGTTTTTACAAAGATCCAAGCAGTTTGGTCCCAAACTGAGGTGAACGCTTCAACGTTTATTCACATGCTTTGTTTTCTCTTTTAAGAATCAAAGTTGCCCAAATTAAATCTTTCTAATATTACTACATATGCCTAAAAAAAGAAAAGAAAAAAAAAAAAAAGAAGGGCTTTTAAAATCAGGACAGGGAAGAAGAGATTGAAAACCATCAAATTAGTCCTCTTAGCTCCAAATGAAATGAAATTAAGAACAAAACTGTTGGTTTCTAATAGGGAATAAACCAAAATCCAAACATCACTCTCCCTCCCTACCCCTGCCCCCACCCCTCACACCAACAATAAATGAGAAACACAGCTAGAGCCCAATGTGTTGTGTTCTGCTCAAGAGCTGGGCCTGACCCCAGGCTCCATGGCCAGCCTCCTCTGTCCAGTGGGACACAGCGCCAGGGATATTTTCTGCTGTAGTAGGATTCTGCATGGCTAGTAGGAGGTGGGGGTGGGACTTTCAGAATCTTCTTGAGGCTCCTGTCTAGCTCCTCAACCAGCCATCTTCCCAGCGCCTCTCTCCCCTGGGCCAGGGATGGTGTCCAGAGTGGCCCCTACTCAGTTGTGGGCTGTAAATTGTCCTTCTCTTCTCGGTTCTCTGTCCCACTCTCGTCGTCTTCAATCTCTCCTTCCTCCCCACTGAATTTGTCATGGGCCCATTTGGGGCTGGTACTGGATTTCCGGAACATGAACCGGCCTCGACCCCGGGGAAAGGCTCCTCGGCCACGGCCACGGCTCACCCACTTGTCACTGCCTTCGCCTTCACGGTCATCATGCTGAGGGAAAGAAAACTGCCATCAGTGCCCAAGTGAACAAGAATTAGGCAGAACTCTCTTCTCCGCACCCACCCAAATGTGCCTTTCCCAAAAGAACCAGTGCCCTAACCCAGCCTTCTGCTCCTTTTCTGCCCTTCTCCCTGTCCCCAACTCCCAAAATGCAATGGTTCAGATCCAAGAGAATATTAGTAACTTAGGAGTTCTAAGGTAATAACCTGGGCATTCTAATGATGATAAACCTTCACTGAGCACTGAAGCAAGACATGTAAAAGTGTGTATTTCATTTAATCCTCACATCTGCCCTATCACAATCACCCTTCTTCAAGGAAACAGGCTTAGGAACCTGAAGCAATTCTCCAAGGAGAATTGAGTTTGAGAAAGATGGGTTTAAGAAAGCCAATCATGCTAAAACGTGAAACTATGTCTGAACTGGATTGTTAGGCAGTTAAGAGAGGAAGCAACACTTAGAATGTACAGCTGAGGCTCTAGCTCTTCCCAACCTTCTACCCCCAGCCTCCCATCTTATATCTCCTCTCTTTAGTTTTGTGCAAGGAGGCAGCATGGCAGAGTAAGAAAAACACTTAACCGATATCTCAAACAATGCCTGCTCTGGCACTCTCACAGAACAGAAAGAGAGATCCAATGAAAGAATGAATGAGAAAGCATTTTTAAAACCACAAGTTGTAACTTTATCAACCCCATCACTTCAAAGAGTCTAAACCACCCACCCACACAAGCCTTAGGCTCTTAGAGGTCCGCTCAGCTAAAGTGCCAGCTTCCTCTGATCAAGGCTGCTTGTCTGCCACACTAGATGAATCAGGTTGGCAATGGTCTTTCAAGCGGCCAATAGGACAGAGGTGAGGGGATCTGTATGGCATTTAATCCCTCCCCTACAGCAGTCCCATTCCAACCAACTATAACTGCAATGTGGCTGTACATATATTAAATCACAATTCTGGACAAACCAACTTAAGGCCTTAGTATCAGCTTCGATATGTGCCAAAGGCCCTCTAGCTCCTCCTGGTTATCCCCAGAAACATACCAAGTAATACTTCTTGCTTTTGGGTGTGTACTCTGGGTCCCACTCTTCTTCCCGGTTTCGCTTTTGAAAATCATTGTTGCTGTTGTTGTTATTGTTACCAGAGTAGTTACCTCTGCCCCAGCCTCTCCCTCTGGCTCGAAACTGGGGGGAGAAGGGAGACACAATAAACAATCATGTAAGGAATGAGAAAAACCTCCCTGCATTCTGTTCACACACATTTCTGGTATGGAATAATAGGCAGCTGTCCTCCAGTCATATGCTGGTCAACTAGTCTCCAGCCATTCCCTTTCTGTTCATGTCTATAGCTAAGACAGATGATAAACATGGCCCAATGGTCCCCTACAAATAGCAGGAATAATCAAGGTAAGTGGGGAAGTTCTGAGACCAGAAGTCATAAGAGGCTATGAACAGAAAAATAACTAAATATGGAGAGCCTGGGAAATCTAAGAGGGAAGAACCAGAGATACTGGGGTCTAGATATTAGATTGCTTACATCAGAGGCAACAAAGCCAGTATTCTGATAAAACAAGATTGAGAATTGGTGGGAACAAGGGGCTTAGAGAAAGGGGAAAGGTCTTACAAAGTTTCCTCGAGCCCTGCCGCCTCCTCTTTCACTTGGACCCACGAAGTCTTTGGTCCCCAGTCTCGATTTGTCAAAGCCTGTGGTGCTCTCCTCTCTTTCCTCTGTCTCCTCAGTGTACTCTTCTGCTTTGTAGGAGTGAGAGGACTGGGAGGAAGAGGAGGATGACCTGGACCGGTCTCGTGCTCTCCGGTGCTTCCTATTAAGAGAAGAGCCAGGAAGTCAATAAGCCCATAGCGGACAGCCGTTGGCTAAGACCTTGTGCATAATAAGCAGCACAGAATAATCAGGAGTGTGTCTGTGATGAAGAAACTGAGGATGAGTAACCTAAACAGCTCAGCCCCAACCCACCCACCTAGGATATCTCGGACACCTCCCCTCAATTCTGTCAGTCATTTTTGATAACACATCTATGTCTGAGTCTGTGACGAACACATGACATACACAGGAAGAGGAACAAAACATAGTCCCTGGCCTTGGGTAGCTCAGTCTAAGATATCTGCATAAATTAGAAAGGGAGAAGGAAACTGACAGTGTGCTGAGAAGTACATGCATCCGGTACTAGGCCAGAGGCTTTATGTATGACCAGTTGTCAGTGCTTTATATCACTTTTAGTTTTCACAGGAATACTGCCTGTCTTATGGGGTTGCTCTAAAGATTAAAAAAATAAGTGTGTTTAACACGTTACCTCGAATAGCCAGCATGCAGTAAACAGCAGTATCATTCAGTATTATTTCTCCCACTTTATAGACTGGAGACTCAGGTGACAGAGCAGAACCTAGATGCCAACCTAGCTCTAATTATACCACTCCACATTACCACCTCCCACTGAGCTCAAACAGGTTGTGTTACTAAGCCCAGGATCTGGGGAAACTCTTCCCAGAGTTATTTCGCTTCCCTTCCCTTCATCTAGGGGAAATTACAGACTATGGCAAATTAGCTTAATACGATGAGTCACCGTCTATATACTAAGGTGGGTGCCAGCCCTGCCATGTGGTAGCAGAGGTTATCAAATGCCTCTAAGGTGGCAGAAAGGCCAGGCTCCCAGGACAGAGAAGGACTTCTAGGGAAAAAACAGCCAAGTGTCAGTAACCTCTCATTGTCTTTCTCCCTTCCCTCAGTCCCCCGTTATGAAAAGCACCGCCTTCCACCCTCTACACAAACACACTTGGGTCTTCCATCTACTCAAAATGGAGAAACTGAAGTTAGTGTCATAAAATGCTTATAATTCAGATGCATAACTCTGACCCCACTAAAAATCAGTGCTATTGCAGGAGGTTTTCAATAATAAGACTCTCAAAAAGGCCCCAAATTTGAGTCTTAGCACTCTTAGCTAAGTGACTTGGGTAAGTCATTCTTCAGTTTTATAAGGAAGAGTTCTGGCCGGGCGTGGTGGCTCACACCTGTAATCCTAGCAATCTGGAAGGTCAAGGCGGGAGGATCATCTGAGCTCAGGAGTTCGAGACCAGCCTGAGCAGAGACCCCCATCTCTACTAAAAACATAGAAAGAAATTAGCTAGACAACTAAATATATATATATATATAAAAACAAAAAATTACCCGGGCATAGTGGTGCATGCCCGTAGTCCCAACTACTCAGGAGACTGAGGCAGGAGGATCGCTTGAACCCAGAAGTTTGAGGTTGCTGTGAGCTATGCTGACAGCCACAGCACTCTAGCCCAGGCAACAGAATGAGACTCTGTCTCAAAACAAAAAAAAGAGTTCTTATAAACTGTCGGGTGATATATTAATGAGAATAGTGAATTATCTTTAATATTTTCCCTTGCCTCAAATCACAGAACACCAGGGTTTGAAAGAGACTTGTTCAAGGTCACACATAGCAAGTCAGAGGTAGGCACATGTTTCAGGAAGAGGAATCAGATTGGGTACCCAGACCCAACCCCGAAATGCTTGAGGAGTGCTGCTCCCTCCCTTTCCACCATGGCAGCCTTGGACTACTGCACTGGCACTTCCATGCCCTGAGGATTATCAGGTCCTTTATCTATGGGCAGACCTGGAAGCTGCTAGGGGTCCTAACACATGAGGCATAAGTAACAGAGTAGAACAGAAAACAAAGTAGAAAAAAAAAGATCTGAGTTTTGATATTATTAATAGCTGATACCTGTGTGATATTAAACTAATTATCTTGAGCTTAGCTTCTTTTATTATTCAAACGGACAAAACAGGTATTAAACAAACTGTTAATTTATCTCAAAGAGTTGTAAACTGGTAAATCTCAAAGGGGAGGGGTGGGGGAGGGGAGGGATATAAAAATGCTTAACAGCTGAAGCTCAGAAATAGAAGAAATGCCGCTTCTTAATGGAAGGTGTGAACTTCAGCTGTGCTACTTTTAATGAGACATGATTGAAAAGTCATGGACCTTTCAAAAATGTAAACAGAAACATCAGGACCTTGGTATGAATGTTGTCCTACGAAGTTCAACAATGCCACCTTTGTTTAAGGAATATTTGGAACACCTCTCTTGAAACTGTCTGTGAAACTAATTTAAAAAGCATCAACAATCTTGTTTGATCTAGTTCCACACTGTTTCTTTGACTAAACAGCATTACTACTTGACAATGACTTTGAGCCATTTCTAAACTATGACTTCCCCATGAAAATCTGCAATGAGAAAGAACTTGTCTAAAACAACTACAAAAAGAATTCCCAAATGATTCTCTACATCATCCCTGTAGTCAAATGAAAAGATTCACGTCTCCCACGAAGCGTTCTCTGGACAAGGATCACATTTTGATGTCGAATTTCTGTTTTAAAACTAGGGACCCTGCTTGTAGTTACATGGTACAAAACAAGAAACATAAGTTGCTATAATTCCTAACCCCAAAGCCATCTAGCTTGAAAGATGTGGTGGTGTACAGCTCAAAGGGGCAGGCAAGAGACTCAAGAGTCTGAATAGGGTGACATACAGGGGGTTACGTACTTCTGCTTCTTTGATCCTTTATGAGTTTTCTCTGTTTTCTCAGCTGATCTTTCCCTCGAGTGGCTTGAGTCTCGGGAATCCACTGATTCTCTTGATTTACCTCGTTTAAGATCTCTCTCCTTATGTTTTTTACGACGTTCAATATCAAGGCGGAGATCAACAGGATCATCTTTGTATTTTCCCTCAGCCTATCAAAAGAGAAGTCAAAATTAAGGCTTTAAGGATTTAGGGCTGCCAACTCAACCACCCCACAAACTGTGGTTTTTACTCCAATGTAGGGGTGCAAAGGAAGCACTGGGAATGTGAGGCACCTCACTCAATCTTGGGAGGAATGCAAGATGTCCCACAAAGTTATTTCATGATGATCCCTTATAGCACCCAAACCAGCTCCCTAAAACAATGAGGACGGTAGCCTTCTGAAAATACTATATATTGATTTCACTTTGTTGCTTCTGTGGCCCACTAATGACTGTCTAGTCTAAAAGTGAGAGGGCTAAAGTTAGCTCTGGAACGTGGGTGGTTGGGCTGGTTCAGGCTTAGTCACCACTAAGAGTAGAAATGCTCATCTTCCCCTACCTACACTGTAGCAGTCACCCACGGCTTATCCTCTACTTGGAATTATCTCTCAGGGCTGAGTCCAGAGAGAGACAATGGAAGATTTAAGCAGCTTTCCAAAATGCTGAGCTATACTGAGAAGTTTCTCTACAAGAAATATCAAAAACTATAATGGATAATTCATAAACTGGCAGTACCAGGTCAAAGTCTACTTTAAAAAAAAAAAAGAAGAAAAATTTTTTTGTTAACTTCCTAGGAAGTTTAACCGTCAGGATATGCTGCAGATACAGTATGAACCCAGGAGCAACAACGGTACACCAGCCCAGACCATCACAGCAATGGCTTTTGACAATTCTCAGGAAACTCAGTGGGGGCAAAGATGCAAGGTAGTTTCAGGGACATCATATAATAGAATTTGTCTCAAGGAAGTAAATCTTCTCTAAAGGAAGGAGAAATGAGCAGTTCACTCTGTATTAACATTGTACTTACATGAACTACCAAACTTTTTGAAATAAAGTTTAATAGCAGGAGTAACAGAAATAGATTGATTACTATTTTATCACTTCATCTGTTTCTAAGAGAAGGAATGAGGCCTCTGCATCCTCCAAGATAAAAAAAAAAAAAAGACAAAAAGACCAATGCAGCTGCTGCTCCCTTGGGCAGTACAAACAGCAACTCTAATGAGTTGAGTTTTTGAGGCATGGAGGATGAGATCTCTTCTGATATTTCAAAACCTTGGGTTTTACATGGTTAGTGCCAAGCTGATGGGTACTTGGAGAAAGAGAAAAGGGGGGTGGGGAAAGAAGAGAGACTGCCCAAGAGTGCCTCTCATCACATTCAACCAGCTAGATAAGTTGTTTGGAGAACTTGAAAATTAATATTTTTAGAAAAGTTATCAGCAGCAATAGAAGAGCCATTTCTAATTTTAAATTTCAACTCTATATGTAAATGAAGATCAATAAATATTAAGACTTTAAAAACCGAATCTAGTTATTTCACAGTAAAAGATTGCATACAAGCTTTAACCTCTTAATAACAGTGTTTACGTGCACATCATTGCAAATGTAGCTGGGCCATCAAAGTAATGTTTAGCTTTAAAGTAACAGTAACCAACAGATGATAGATAATGGTACAATGTTAGGAAAAAAACTAGACCAGCTGTTTAAAACAGTCTACTAAGTTAAGATATGAATATTTCACTCTCCTCTGACATGCATGTCTTTTTGAAATCATGGTTGGAAATAGTGCATGTATACAGTTGATTTGATAATACTTACAAGCAGAAAAATATCACAAAAAGTTTCTTCTCTCATCATGGGCACTTGTTCCAAAACTCCTCTCTTTTTTTTCTCAAGCTCACCTCAACAGACTTTGGGGTCATTTACCATATTCTAACCACTTCACAAAGGTTGTTGATACATTTAATAAAAATTAACCCTTTGTAGTTCATTTTTAGAATTATGCCCATCCTTAAAAGAAAAACACAAACTTAAGTAGAGAGTAATTTAAACAAACACATTTCTGTCAAGTTCATGCCCAACGCACTCATTTTGTTGGAATTACTGATCAAAGCAACAGTTCACCTTGTAGCCAGGTTCCCGGGGACTTTTCATTTCATCATGAGCCAAACCATGTTTTCTGAATGTACTGGGGGAAATGTCTATCCTCCTAAAATTGAAAACACAAACACTATACAATGTTCCATAGTGTGAATATAGTAATGGTAACATTCTAGTTCCTAAGTTGGGTAACAGACTTACAGGCATTCCTTTTTACCATGTTTCATAACTTATGTACGTTATTACTTATATTCTTTACTTACATACTTATACTTTCCCGTAGGCAGGAATAGGAACATACACACACACAAAATCTTAAGTTCCTAGTCAAACTCTAACATAAGTCAGAGGATTTTTATTCCCTGCCAGTTTTGTTCCTTCCTGCTACAGGCAGTAAAATGGACTCACCTATAACCAGGCCTATTACCTTAGCTATAGCCCTATCTATGCCCTGCTAACCTCCAAGAGCAGTTTTTATCTTGAGAATTACAAGAAACGGTCCCATTATTCCTCTATAAGATTCGGTCTAGGTGCAAAGCAGCTGCCTGGAATGACATAAATCTGGACAGATCCTAAATCTAAGGCTGCTATATAAACACAGTCTTTCTACCTAACTTGACAGGTTCAAGAGTTAACTACTAGGCCAGGTGTGGTGGCTCACGCCTGTAATCCTAGCATGCTGGGAAGCCGAGGCAGGCAGGTTGCTCGAGGTCAGGAGTTCGAAACCAGCCTGAGCGAGAGACCCCGTCTCTACTAAAAAAAAAAATAGAAATTAATCGATCAACTAAAAATATATATACAAAAATTAGCTGGGCATGGTGGCACATGCCTGTAGCCCCAGCTACTTGGGAGGCTGAGGCAGTAGGATCACTTGAGCCTAGGAAATTGAGGTTGCTGTGAGCTAGGCTGATGCCATAGCATACACTCTAGCCTGGGCAACAAAATGAGACTCTTGTCTCAAAAAAAAAAGAGTTAACTACTGAGGAATCATAGATAAGGCCAACTTTGTTTGTAGTCCCTATTTGCTGGAAAGATTTGCACAACCAAATGGGATATTCTTTAAACCAGCTGAGTTTTAAACCCTTTGAGATAATCCTACAAGCTCCCCCACTCCACTCCCCGTGATACTTAGAACTATCATGAAATACATGGGTTTGCTTAAAGAAACTATTATAGCATTTACTCTATAGAAAGCTCACAGTAATCTCATCTTATCATTTGCCAGCTCCAAGAATACAGCAGTTCATCTGTATCAAAAGAGCTGTTTTTCTCAGGCCACAAACGGGAGAAGCCCATAGTCCTCAAAGCATATCCCTCCTTCCATTCTCAAATATACATACCCACAGCTATCCTAGAGTCTAGAGGCTATTACCCTAAGTTTTGCATTAAAGGTGCATCGGCAGCAGAATTTAACAAGATGAGTTCGATATAGGATAAAAAGCCTTTTATTACAACCTCCAGTGTAAGGCTGAGGTGCTCACCTGTGTATCTCTGGGCTTTTCTTGTTTTTAGCTGCCTCCTGCTCAGTTCCTCTCTTTAGGTATTTAGTAAAGCGTTCATGCAACGTCATTCCTGAGGACCCAAAGTGATGCTCTGTTGGGATTCAAAGAAACACATTATGCTACCAAAGAAGACACAATGTTCAACTCTTCTGCATGAACCTACAGCCACAGAGATGTGACTAAAGTAGTCACACACATGCAACAAATATACTGAAAAGAGGAGGGGGAAAATGGCCAGTTCAGGCACAACCCAATGTTAGGCAATGGACTTCCACCACAGCTCCCCTATCTTAGGATGTGGATACAAAGACAGAGGAACCTGGAGCTTACTTCCACATCCCTTTGAAGCACAGCACCAACTCTTCCTTGAGTTTAAATTTCAGCTTCTATACATCACTTCTCTTAGCCATTCCCTAACCTGCCCATCTCCATTTGCCCAGAGGATGACAGAATAATTTGGAGGAGAAACTCACACCATTAGGTCCACAAGAGACCACTAGAAAGGAAAAGGACAGAGGTGCTGGAAAAGTAATTTTTCTAATAGCTCCTAAGTTTTTGAGTATTTTAAACTTTCATCTTAAGGATTTTTTCCTATTCTCATGATCACAGGTTGCTAGCATTTCAAAACATTCAGCTCTGCAATTAAAATATGGAAACTTCTCCCTGAAAGGAATTTCCTTCAAGCCAGCACCTAGCTTCAAAGGCCCTTTAGATGAGATAAAGGATCCACAAAAGCTCCCTTATTCATCCACTCATCCTTCTGCTTGTAACAGAGGAAGCTAAAAGTGTGGAAAGGGAGTCTGAAGCAGGCTGGGGTCTGGACTCACCTTTAACGTGATGAACAATGGTCACTATATGCTGAGCAAACAGTTCTGAGGGGCTACGCTGAGACTGAGCTGACTGTATGTGCTGGAAAATGGAACGAAATTCCTGTTCCTTTTTGTTGCTATGGACTAGATCCCGACAAAGTTTGCGTTCCTGAGCCAATAAGCCACTGGGTCTGTAAAAGAAACAAGAGAAGACCAAATGTAACAAGAACATTTAAACCATAAAGATAGTTTTTTTTTCCCAAAGAGTTTTAAATCTATCCACGAAGCTCCTTTTTCTCTTCCTACCAAAGTTCAAAGTAACCTCAATATGTCCTAACTATAGAAAAAGGTATCCAAAATCTCTCTTCCCTTTCTTCATTGGGAATCTTCAAGTACAGTGAAGTGTTAAACCTCAATGATTGTTTTTGAGGTTACTGCTGGTTTTAACATGACAAATGAGAAGGTATAGTCAACCAGCTTGGAAAGCTAAAGCCATTCAGGGATGTGACAGCATGAAGGAGGAATGAGATGTGGCTGGAACACTGCTCAAGGAGACGTCCAACCAGCTGGGTAGTTACACCAAGGGAAAAATAGTCAACTAGGGGCCGGGCGCGGTGGCTCACGCTTGTAATCCTAGCACTCTGGGAGGCCGAGGCGGGCGGATTGCTCGAGGTCAGGAGTTCGAAACCAGCCTGAGCGAGACCCCGTCTCTACTATAAAAATAGAAAGAAATTAATTGGCCAACTAATATATATATAAAAAATTAGCCGGGCATGGTGGCTCGTGCCTGTAGTCCCAGCAACTCGGGAGGCTGAGGCAGTAGGATTGCTTAAGCCCAGGAGTTTGAGGTTGCTGTGAGCTAGGCTGACGCCACGGCACTCACTCTAGCCTAGGCAAGAAAGCGAGACTCTGTCTCAAAAAAAAAAAAATAGTCAACTAGGCCTTACCACTGTTTCCTAAAGCTGGGGATGGGGATGCATCTGCCTCCCTCAACTCTAAAACTGCTATTCTTATTTGATGGTGAGGCCTGGACTATTGACTGTTGACCCAGCTAAGAATAAAGAAGTACATCCTGGATGGCTTCATGGGCAAAAGACATTTTAAACACAAAAAGAAACAGAATCTTTTTGGGGGTCAGGGGGCATGGCAATAAACCGAGAGTAAGAGAGAACCATAGGGGACCCAGTAACCAAGAAAGCCAGTCACTAAGAACTGAGAAGACACTTCACCACCTCACACAGATACTGCCCACAGGAGTATACAGGACATAATCACTCAGTGACATACACTCTCCACTGAAGACAGACTGACATGAGTGTATCAGCACAGAAACTGAGATGGCAGGGGAAATACAGAGAATGTTCTCAGTGAGTGGGGTTAGGAGATACAACTTAGGCCACAAAAGCACTAAGGATCAAGAAAGAATACATCTCACCGTGCAAGGTCCTCATCAAAAGAGTCCATCCGGACATTGACCTGGGCCTCTCGAGTAATGGAAAAGGAAGACTTCCCTGAGGAAAAGTCTCCTTTGGCTCCCAGCTTGTCTCGGCTCTCAGAGGTCTTTCTCGAGGGAGGTGATGAGCTTTTCTCCTGGACTGCTTTGTAAGCAGTTACTCGGAAATTCTTTTCGGGCACAAACCCCCTGTGCCCACTTTCGGTTCTCTTGGTCCCTCCCCGATCCTCCTTTTTGGATCTCTCTCCGAAAGACTCCTCCTCCAGCTCCTCTGTTTTCCTTTGCTTCTCCTTCCCTGAAGGTGCATACACCAGGCCCTCCCATTTGCCTGACTTCTCCTCATCCTGATTTTTGTTTGCACCTGCTATGACTTTAGACATAAATTTGGGTTCATCATCAAACTCAGACTCCTTCCTTCCTTTAGCTTTGTCTTTATCTTGATCATCCATCTCCTCCTTGTGGAAGTCAGACATCTTCTTCTCAAAGTCATCTCGGAGCTTATATCTTTTGGGAGACTGACTGCCCCGAAAAGGCTTCTCAGAATCAGCTTTGGGAGCAAATGGGTCGGATTTCATCTTTGCATCACCCAAGCCTGTATCAGAGAAGCTCCCTTTCTCTTTCATTTTCTCTTTATCAGTATTTGTTTGTTTCTGTTCCTTATCTTTTCCATTCTCTGTCTTCTGCTCTTCCATATACCTAGTTATATAAAAACACAAGGAAGACACCAAGAGACCTCTTAAGCAACCTGCTCTAAAATAGTACCATATGGTCATTGGTTTTTGATTCTCTAAATAAACCTGTCTTACAGATTCCGGTATTACCAAAAGACTTTCTACTTGGTTACTTTCTAGTAATTTCCCAAAAAATTAGCATTCACAAATCTATGAACTTGGTATTTAAGAGAAAAATATGTGGTCCATGGAGTCCTATCTTACAAAATGCAACCAAAAAGAGAACAAGAAGTTATTTTTATGATATTAAAAAAGAAAAACAAAAACCTACTTACCTGTAATATGGTCTAGGGAAAAAAAAAAAAAATGAAGGTCTCACCCAACCTTCACCCAGTCAGTTAAAATCTGTTTTCAGCAAAGTTAACATAGAATGTTCAACCTTGGACTGTTTTGCTTTTTATACAACTCACACTTGGAAATACAAGTCTCAAAGGAGACTTCAAATTTGCTTCAAGTCACCTAGAAGATCTAAATATGAAATATACTGTGAACACAAATAAAAACAAAATACACGTTAATGGAGGAGAGGGTGGCAGTGGCAAAAATCATTCTCTTTCTTATGGAAGAGTAGAGCTCATGCTCTCGTCTTCCAATGAGATTCACAGTCCTGGCATGGAACAAAATTTACACTTTAAAATAGACTTACGGAAGGCAGGAAAGTACAGATTAAGAATATCTCATCTGTACTGTGAATGGAGAAAGCCTAATGAAATCAGCGTTGCATTAATATGGCATAGAACAAGGGATCAAAGAATATGCTAATAAAACAAAAGGGGAAACCATGTGCTGGATAAGTCCCTCATGACCACAACGTGGTCTCAATGCAACGTCCCTGTAACCTCTCTGCCATCCCAATCCATCCAACCACACAAACAAATATTCATATTCCAACTCACCGTGACCCCCAAGGTAGAAAGACGGAAGCACTGTCATGTCCTCTCCTAACACGCAGCCTGGTTGGCTTCTACTGGGACATACACCCACCTTGGGGTTTTAAAACAAGGCCTTCCTGGACTAAGCCTTGGACTTTCCCATTCTGCCCAGTCTCCTCAACTGCAGGGTGTGAGGGTGCAGCTCTTCACCACGATGGGCAGATGCAGATCACACAGTAGATGGTGGGTTCTAGAGTGTCTAACAGCTCCAAGGGCCATTCATTTTGGCAAAGACCATATTTTTTTGATAGCTGACCCACAAATCTCTACTGTTCTCTGGCTTATATTGGTAGAATCCAAGGCAAATTTTAAATGTGAAAACATCATTGCAGAGTAGTCTAAAGAAACTTTATGCTGCAATACAAATTTAGGAAGGTAGGAAAGCTAGAGTTAAGCTAAAGGTTTCCTCGGGTGATGCTTTTAATGTTTACTAATGAAAAGTTTAGGAAATGGGGATTACCTTATTACCATGAATCAGAGCTCTAACTTAGATCACATTGCAATTACACTGCCAGCTAGTGAGATAAAAACACAACCAAGCAGGGGAAATGAGATACTTGCCTCTTTGTATAGGCTGCTCCTCCTGAAGCAGCATTCTCCTCCTTCTGAGATGAGCCGTATGTGGAGCCAGTGGCTGGTGGACTCTTACCCACAGGGCTCTTTTTGGATGGACTCAAGGACCCAGAACCATGGTCAAACTGACCCTGGTGTGTCCCAGACTGATACCCACCACTCGGCAGAGTTGAGCCCATCTGCGATGTGTTGGAAAGTGGAGGACTAGGTTTTGGCACAGGGCTAGGACGGGGTGACCGCCGCCTCACCACCACAGACTGGAGGGGGCTTTTGAGAGCTGGACTTCGCTCCCGAGGACTCAGATCAGATACTGCTGAGCCCCGTGATGCAGAGCCGGCACTGTAGGTGGTGGCATCTGGCCATGGCTTCGAACTCTCAGATGCTTTTGTATCTTGAGAGGTTCCTCCAGAGAATGTCTGCTCCTTGGCCTCATCTCCCTGGTTATCCCCAGCAGCCTGAGATGGCCGGCTATCCTTCGAAGAGGACTTTTTCTCCTTTGCAGACTTGCGCTTAGAAGATTCAACTCGACTGTGGTTAGAGGAAGAACGAGAGGATGAGGAACGCCTTGACCTATCAGAAGAAGACTTATCGGAGTTTCTAGAATGGCTCCTGGACCTTGGTGATGGAGATCTTCTCTTTGGGGACCGTGATCTCGAACGACCCCGCCGAGGACTGTATGCTTGCCGGTAATTCTGCCAATTTGAGCGGTAATTTCCATAGCCTCCTCGGTTATATTGGCCCCATGGATAAAAGCCTCTGTTGCGCCCACGGAAATAATAGGGCCTTCTATAGCCTCTGTTGTGACCTCTGAAATCCCGATTCTGATATACTCTTGGGTGATTTCTTTCTCTGTTATGAGCTGGAGAATATGATCTGGACCGAGACCTAGAACTGCAAAGGAGGGGAAAGAGAGAAATGTTTAAATTTTTGACATAAGCATTTTAATTCAAGAAAAATCTGGCAGCAAAGGTAACATTTTGAAATCCCTGCTCTTACATGTCATTCATTTTCAGTTTTCTTTTCAAAGCAAGGAAACAAACTTTAATATTTAGTCCCACAACTTATGGTCCCTATCAAGTACAAAAACATTGCTAGGACTCATTTTAACAAATGATGAAAATAAACTGATTCATTAACATTGCAGCACATTTAAAATGGAGATATATTTCTACAGTGACTAAAAATTATCAAAATTTTCTTAGTGTAGTGAACTAACAAAGACTATTCTAATACAGTACAGTAACAGTTGAGAGTTTAATAGGCACAGGGAATTTTTACAGGTCCCCAGGTCATTGGAAGTGAGGAAAAACTGCAACTGTGTCTAGACAGGTAACTACACAGGTCCTCTGACCCCTAAACTATTTATTATAACACTCCACTCTCCATCCTAGTTAGTCACTTCTCTCTCCCCGTGCAGGGCGAATTTCTTAGGTCCCACTAAGATCTGAGATTGTAAAAGTACAGTTACAACAAGTCTACATCAAGGAGCACCTGGAGAATGAGACTTGGAAAATGCATCCATTCAAAAGCTTAAAATAATTTACTGAAATCAGATAAGCAAAGCATACAAATACTGGTTTCTTTACTGGGGACCTGGAAATGGTCTATTTAGAAGGTCAAATTCCTGTGGCTGAGTTACATGATCTTACCTAGGTGCCACAAGAGGGCACTATCTGACCACAAGGCACCCAAGTACAAACAAGATTAAAAAAGAGAAACTATAAAAAATTCCCAGGCCAGTATGGTGGCTCACGCCTGTAATCCTAGCACTCTGGGAGGCCGAGGTGGGCAGATTGCTCAAGGTCAGAAGTTCGAAACCAGCCTGAGCAAGAGCGAGACCCCGTCTCTGCTATAAATAGAAAGAAATTAATTGGCCAACTAATATATGCAGAAAAAAATTAGCCGGGCATGGTGACACATGGTTGTAGTCCCAGCTACTCGGGAGGCTGAGACAGGAGGATTGCTTGAGCCCAGGAGTTTGAGGTTGCTGTGAGCTAAGCTAATGCCACAGCACTCACTCTAGTCTGGGCAACAAAGTGAGACTCTGTCTCAAAAAAAAAAAAAAAATTCCCTCAGTGTGCATATCTTTTAGGTCAACCTGAAAGCTAGTGTTGCATGTTGTTCTTTATTAAACAATACAGAGCTCTGATATAGCAAGGTACGTTTCCAGAATCACAGGGATTCAACAGTAACCTAACTTTGTAAAAACTACATGTTCATAAATGCCAGGCTCGTCACTAACAGGGAGCTTCGTTTCCATAAAAAAGCCTAAAAATCCACTGGGGTTCTTGGATACCACTTGTCCTTATCTACTATGATATAGATCATTAACATTAACCACCACTGCAAAGCAATTAGCTGGAAATATGTAAAATTTACTAGAACTCTCTCTAAAAAAAAAAAAAATTATTTTTTTACACATACAATAAAACCCTTCAGTTAACTGGCACCTTCTCATATCAGGCCTGACTGGGAACAGATGCATTTTTTTTTATAGTTTAGGGCCAGGCACATGGGCTCACACCTATAATTCCAGCACTTTAGGAGGCCAAGGCAGGAGAATACCTTAAAAGCAGAAGTTCCAAACCAGCCTGGTCAACATAGTGAAACATCATCTCTACAAAATTTTTGAAAAACTAGCCAAGCACAGTGGCATGTGCCTGGAGTCCCAGCTGCTTGGAACCTTGAGCTGGGGGTGGGGTGGGGGAACAGAGCAGGGAATCACTTGAGCCCAAGAGTTCGAGGCTGCCATGAGCTATGGTTGTACCAATGCTTTCAGCCTGGGCAACAGAGTGAGAGCTTGTAAAAAACAACAACAATAACAACAAAACCCTTCATTTGGCAAATGTGCCAGGCTTTTTAAGGATTGAACAACTACACAAAAGAGTATTTTTAAGAAAAAAAGTACATTTGCTTCAATCAAAAGAAGATAAAGTAGGATTGGTTTTCTACTATTTATTACCCACTGTATTCAGATTTTTTATCTACCCCACGAATAACAGCAAAACTGGCAAAGATGCATCTTACTGCTGATTGTTAATAGTTGCTATTTAAGTACAATTAAAAAAAAACTTACCTTCCACACTTTTCATTTGAAAACAGTAACAATATAAGAAAAGAAGAAGGAAGAGGCAGACGCAGACTATGAAACTGAGAATGATCAGATTAAATGGCTATGCTTGAGGGAGCTGATCCACCACCAGCACTAAGGAGGGTTTAATTCATGTTCCCCTCCTCAGAGGCTACTGCTGCTTCTGTTACCAATTACTAGTGAGGGCCCTGGGGCATACTGCATCCAAAACCTGCAGTCATTGCACAGATGCAGGAGCATGAGTCTCTGCAGATTGCAAATGAAGTTATTTAAGAGAAGTCACTTAAAAGGATACAGTCTGTGAAATACAAGGAAATAATCAATTTTCTCCAATTCTGTAGAACTCAGCAGTTAGTTAATTTAAAGGCATGGTTTCTCAAACTCTCTGGATAGATATTTTCCTTGTAGGAGAGGGAAAACAAAAGAAAAAACCATGAAACAGATAAGCCAGAAATAAAAATTGAACATCCAGTGGCAAATTTATCTGTTTCTAAAAAACAGAGAAGTCAGACTATAGTCAAGTATAAAAGTGTATTTTCTAGTAGAGAAATTCCTCTAGAATGACAATTTTGTAGGTGTAATATAGCACGTAAAGTGGCTCTATCTACCCCAGCACACACTGCCTGCCTAAGATATTTTCTCCTCATTTGCCAAGTCCAGGACCACACATCAAATGATTTATAGATCAAGGAGAAAAGATCTGCCCTAAATTCCAGTTGTCATAAATAATTCAGAATTGGTTAATATTCTTCATATAGATTTTGTCTCACTTTCAATTTGTATAGCCTCTTGGTTTTGAACCAATTAGTTTCCATTTACTAGATTAAATTTTTTAAAGATATCTTTTAAAACCAAATAAACTAATCTGAGGTTTAAACTGCCTAAATCAAAACTCTGGGTACAAGGCAGGGATTACATTCCTGACGTTTATGTTAAATTTCACAATCAATTCATCTACAACAAGGATTCTAGATATCCATCTGAAATAAACAGCAGGGGATCCAAGTGGCAAAACTGACAAATTATCTCCTTGCTAATACAACTCTGACAAAAAGAATGAAACTGCAAAAATCTCCCTCAATATTTAAATACACCAGTATTTCCCAAACTCACATATGGAAACTTGTATCTATGGGAAGGTTCTTATCTACCCACAGAAGAAAATTAAAACACTTTTAAAGAATGAAAAACCCAACTCACAACACATCAAAAGAGGAAAGACGCTGGAGGTTTGGCATCTTATTCCAAGACATAACTGAAACAGGGAAATCCACCTAAAGGTGTGAAAACTGACTGAATTAAAAAATATTAGCAATAAATTCAAAAGAATTGTTCTCACATTTAATAAGATAAAATAATGTTTATCTGATGTTTGAAACAGTGATTTTAAATGGTTTTAAGATGTGTTTTACTAAATGGATTCAGCTTAGTAAATGGCACATTAGGTGTATACAAATGATTTTTTAAAGGCTTGATTATTTAGTGAGTTAAGGCTTCCCGGCCGGGTGTGGTGGCTCACGCCCGAAATCCTAGCCCTCTGGGAGGCTGAGGTGGGCAGATTGCTCGAGGTCAGGAGATTAAAGCCAGCCTGAGGGAGACCCCATCTCTACTGAAAACAGAAAGAAATTAATTGAACAACTAAATAAATATATATACAAAAAAAAAAATTAGCCGGCATGGTGGCGCATGCCTGTAGTTCCAGCTACTCAGGAGGCTGAGGCAATAGGATCGCTTGAGCCCAGGAGATTGAGGTTGCTGTGAACTAGGCTGATGCCATGGCACTCACTCTAGTCTGGGCAACAAAGTGAGACTCTGTCTCAAAAAAAAAAAAAAAAAAAAAATCTTCTCGTCCTTGCAATGTTGTTCATATTATTACTCCCCTTAGCTATCATTTCTTTGCTAATGATGCAAATAAACTTTGGTCCAAACCTTCAAATATACTGCAGTGAAAAATAGGTGTAGAAATTTGAAGCAAGCAGCTCAAAATAAAAATAAAATGCTCTTCCTTCCAAAGTGAATGGGAAATAGTATGTGCTGGCAGAGGAGAAAAGGAATTAATTAGGCAAACAGCATGGCAATCAAAGCCGATTTAGATCTGTAGTGTTTGCAGAGAGCTGGGAAATCTTATAGCCCAACCCTGCACCTCAAGCCAACCCACCCCCCCAGTACATTCGACACTCACAGAGAGAGTCTAACAAAAGATCTTCAAACATCCACGTTACCTAATGCGATGATTATCTCAATATACAAAGTCATACCCCCCTTACCTCAGCCTTCGCTTCCTTGAACGAGAGACAGATCGGCTTCGGGACCGAGACTTGGAAAATGAACGAGAACGAGATCTTGATGCAGATCTTGAGCGAGAAGAGCGAGATCCAGACTTGGATTTGTTTGTTTTTGACATCTCTGAAGAGAGGGTCACTTTTCAATTACACCTAATGTAAGAAAATATATTTAAACAAATGAGTGAGCACCTTTGAAAATTTGAACTTCTTTGGACATTTTTTTAAACAGACAAAATGACTGCTTTTTAAAAACCAACCATTGCCCTTTCATCAAAAGAAATTTCTAAGAAGTATGAATCCCAAATAGATCACGCCACAGCAAATGAAAAACCTGATGTGTAACCCTAACTAGGTTAATACTATGAAAGACTGACAAGAATGAGGGCAGTTATCAGTGATTTGGCGCAGTCTTTTCTCAAAAAGCAGGCAGGTTTTGAGGACTAAGTCAGCTGTTAATAAAAGTACCGAGATGACATGAAACAGGTTTTCCAGTTCCATGAGAAGAAAACCTATGCAACCATATCTTGGTTATACAATATGTACACATCTGGCCGGGAGCAGTGGCTCACACCTGTAATCCTAGCACTCTGGGAGGTAGAGGCAGGTGGATTCCTCAAGGTCAGGAGTTCAAAACCAGCCTAAGCAAGACCCCGTCTCTGCTAAAAATAGAAAGAAACTAATTGACTAACTAATATATATATATATATATATATATATATATATATATATACACATATATACACACAATAAAAAAAAATTAGCTGGGCATGGTGGCGCATGCCTGTAGTCCCAGCTACTCAGGAGGCTGAGGCAGCAGGATTGCTTGAGCCCAGGAGATTGAAGTTGCTGTGAGCTAGGCTGATGCCATGGCACTCACTCTAGCCTGAGCAACGAAGTGAGGCTCTGTCTCAAAAAAAAAAAAAAAAGAATATGTACACATCTAACTGTATCTCTACTTGTACTATGTAAGCTAGAGATGCCACTTCACTTAGAGTACTACGAAAAAGTTCAGTCCCTATGAAGAACTGTGGTATAACATGGATACAGCTCATAGATATAAAATACGCCTCAGATAAAAACATGACCCCTCAAAAATAGCTATTTTGGATTAAAAAATTCTTCTCATAATTAATGTAGTTAAGGCAACCATTTTCCTACACCAGCATTATAAAACATAATCCACTAATTGAACAAGTACTAATCAATACTTAACTATCAAGCTGTGCTTAGCATGTTAAGGATGCAGAAATACAAAGCCTAGTTCCAAAACTCCCTCTTAAAGGGCCTGGTATATATATGATCCTACCTCAACTTTTTAACATTTCTCAGATGACATTATTTCATATCCACATATTACCCTGTTTGCCCCTAATCAATTCTAGTTTGTCCTTTCTCACTAGGACACTCTGAATTTAATATAATTCTCCAAATGTGGCCTAATAAAGAACTATTTAGACACTATTAATGCATCCTAGGATTTCTCTTTCTGGAAGCCACACCACATGTTGATTCAGGGTAAGCCCTAAAGTCCTTTTTCACAAACCACTTTTCAGCTACAAGATGCCCTCCTCTATCTTGTATTTATACAACTGTTTCTTTCTCCCCCCTCCCTTGTAATTTAAAACTCAAGAATTTCAAACAGCCTTTTGAAATCATTTCAGATACAATTCTGTTGCTTCGAACAAGAGTTTATTCTCAAACTGTTCTGCAGTGCCACTTGAGAGGGTTGCCCAAACCTCATCCTTTTCAAAGTCCAAGCCTTCTGGACCCAAACTACATGTCTAATTACCAAGCAGATCAACACTCCTTGGAATAACAGATGCATATACTTAAAATAAAACAAAATTGTGGTCTTATATAATAACATGGCATTTATACCATTAAAAATACATCTTATTTTTCAACTCCAAGAAAAAGAAACAATATTGCCAACAAAGGCCAAAGTAAGACTTTCCAAATCAAAAACGTTTAAAAATAAGGACGACTTAAATTGCTCCTTTCAACTTCTCACTCTGTACTGTTAGTTTCTTCTCTGTGTCTCTAGTAACTATTCCAGAGTAAGTACAGCATGTGACTGGTGTCTGTTGAATTCACCAGAACAAACATTTCGGGAATATTTACCATAATCTGCCCCATGTTTAGACCCCTGAGAGTAGCCTACTGAGAGGTTATCTTTAGCAGGGGGTTAGGTTCCCAGAACAAAGCAGTGCCAAACAGAATCCCTCAACAGGCTACCCTGGAGGGTTCCAACTTGGCCAGCCCCAAATGGCGATACTACATATAAACTACACAATTATCCTTCAGTCCATAATTACTAGGCTCAAATTCAAAAAGGTCTTCTCAGAAAAGCCTTAACTGATTATTTTTATGGAAAGATGATTTACTAGTCAGGCAATAAACAGGCAAACATGCTATACTCTGAAAACAATAACCTAAAACAAAAACAGACCCAAAGCCTTCCTAATGTGTAAAGGCAAATCAAAACTAAGTCCATTAAGCCAGGAGTGCACGCCTACAGTCCCAGCTGCTCAGGAGGCTGAGGGGAGAGGATCCTTGAGCCCAGGAGTTTGAGGCTACAATGACCCACTACACTCCAGCCTAGGTGACAAAGTAAGACCCTATCTTAAAAAAAAATCTAAAATAGCAATTTCCTCATAAACCTAAATAAACAAAACTATTTTTACTACTCAAAGTCCATTGTGGACACCTTATTTGCAATGAGGTTATTTTGTTCTTTTACAGCTTTAAAGAAGGTTAAGAAGGACCTGCCTTACAGCCAACTGGGCTCTGTTTAAAAAATATATTTTGTATTATAAAAGTATTGATTCAAACATATACAAAAGTAAAAAGAACAGTATGGAACCCAAGTGTACCCATCATTCAGCTTCAAAAATTATCAATACCCTGCAGGTGAGCTGTATTCTTGGTCAAATTCCTAACAAGTTTGGGTGGATACTGCCAGTCTCTGCAGCATCTTTCCCACTCCCCCCTACTCCCCAAAAATCAGATTTTCCTTATTCTAAAAGAGAGATAAGCAATGAAGGAACATAAATGGCTCTTTCCATGCTCCTCTGTGTATGTTCTGCAAATAAGTCTAAGAAAATAATTTACAGCAACTGATTTAAACTCAAACAAATTTAAAGAAAACTCCAAACTGCAATCTTAAACTATATCCTAGTTCAGGCGTCCTCAAACTTCGGCCCGCGGGCCACATGCAGGTGTTTTTGCCTGTTTGTTTTTTTACTTCAAAATAAGATATGGGCCGGGCGCGGTGGCTCACGCCTGTAATCCTAGCTCTCTGGGAGGCTGAGCCGGGCGGATCGTTTGAGTTCAGGAGTTCAAAACCAACCTGAGCAAGAGCGAGACCCCATCTCTACTATAAATAGAAAGAAATTAATTGGCCAACTAATATATACAGAAAAAAATTAGCCGGGCATGGTGGCGCATGCCTGTAGTCCCAGCTACTTGGGAGGCTGAGGCAGTAGGATTGCTTGAGCCCAGGAGTTTGAGGTTGCTGTGAGCTAGGCTGATGCCACGGCACTCACTCTAGCCTGGGCAACAAAGCGAGACTCTGTCTCAAAAATAAATAAATAAATAAATAAATAAGATATGTGCAGTGTGCATAGGAATTTGTTCATAGTTTTTTTTAAAACTATAGTCCAGCTCTCTGGGAGGCCGAGGCGGGCGGATTGCTCGAGGTCCGGAGTTTGAAACCAGCCTGAGCAAGAGCGAGACCCCGTCTCTACCATAAATAGAAAGAAACTAATTGGCCAACTAATATATATAGAAAAAAGTAGCCGGGCATGGTGGCGCATGCCTGTAGTCCCAGCTACTCGGGAGGCTGAGGCAGGATTGCTTGAGCCCAGGAGTTTGAGGCTGCTGTGAGCTAGGCTGACGCCACGGCACTCACTCTAGCCTAGGCAACAAAGCGAGACTCTGTCTCAAAAAACAAACAAACAAAAAAAAAAACTATAGTCCGGCCCTCCAACGGTCTGAGGGATAGTGAACTGGCCCCCTGTTTAAAAAGTTTGAGGACCCCTGTCTAGTTACAGAACACAAGTAATCCAAAATACCATTCCCATTGTAGGCTGTTCCATCAATTTGTTTTCAGAAATGTAACTACTTTATAACTACTGAAAAAATTATGATAGGGGAGAAAATACACAATAAGCTCCTTTTTTGATTAGCAACCCCAAAAAGCTAAGGCTTCGAACTCTGTGGAGCCCAAAATCCACTGCAAAAATTGTAAGCTCACTTCAACTGTTTGTTTGATATCTAGGGAAATATTTGACATTGTAATTTTTTACCAATGTGCTTTTATGCCAGTCTTACTATCAACTTCCAGAAAATAACTCCTATTAGTGAAAACACATATTTTAATTCACTTATGAACAATGCACTGATTTAAAAAACCAATTCTCAACCATCCTTCCTTCTAGTTGTTGACTGGAAGAAAATTCAAAGGCAGAACCAGGACAGCAAATTTCACTGAAGAAATTCAGCACAGACACCGCTCTGTTCAGAAACTGGAGGGTTAAGGGATGGCCAGTGAAGCCCAAACCCTCAAAAAACCAATATTTGGCCCTTGGTTCTTTATCAGGGTTAACTGCAAAAACATAAGACTGAATTCTGTGTACAGTTTTCTCTACATTAAAGAAACTCACGTTGGACACATGGATGATTTTTCCTAACAATAAGCACTGAAGCAGATTAAAGGACAGCAATTAAGGAATGGCACACCTGGCATAACGCTGCTAATGTGGGAAGTACTGTGGGAAGTACAGCTCTTTTCCATAGAGTCAATTCTAAGTCCTCCAAAAAGTCAATTTTTTCTTCCTTTTCTAGTCCTAAGTATTTCTTTGGATGACAAACAGGAGCACTGAGTTTATCTGTCTCTGAGAAAATTCATACTAAACTGCAGAGCAAAAGAAGAAAAAATGATCATGCCTTTTTGTTGACACCTCTAACTTGAGGAAAAGAGGCAATTCCTTTCTATAATGAGAGTACTGCTACTCACTTTGGATGTTTTGGGTTTGTAAAACAGACAAGTTGTGACAGAGCTTGGTCTCCAAAAACCACCACATACTGTGAGTATGTGGACATACTTTGAGTGTGGGGGGAATATAGGCTCTTGTCTATTCAACCTCTTCTTCTTCTTCTTCTTCTTCTTTTTTTTGAGACACAGTCTGACTCTGTCTCCCAGACTAGAGTGCAATGGCAAAATCATAGCTCCCTGCAGTATCAAACTCCTGGGCTCAAGAGATTCTCCCATCTTGGCCTCCCAAAGTGCTGGGATTATAGACATGAGCCACCCGGCCCCCACCTCTATGACTTACCTCCCTTTCAAGCCCAAGTATCAGATAACTAACAACAGATGCTGATCTGCCCTCCAGTTTGGCTACTGCAAACTGCTTTCTTTCCTATTTCTTCTCCCCCAAAATATCAAGACCCCAGGGAGAAAGTGGAACGATCTTTCTCACTGTCACTGGTGAGCAAGGAAAGGCTGAAAAACACAACTGGTACAAGCAAGCATTCAGGCTCCTTAAATGAGAGAAATACACTAAAACTAAAGCAGGACATTCCTCATTACCACTCACACAAGCCCTAAAAATGGAATTAAGTGGTAACAGTTAATTTTTTTGCTTTTAAAGAAGAATTACACCCCACTCACACATATTCATTCCACCAATTCTGAAATTTACTGTAGAAGAAATTATTTAAGATCTATGCTGTAATTTACCCATCCTTTCATTATTTTTTAATTCACCTTTTTGGTTTTTTTTTTTTTTTTTTTGAGACAGAGTCTCACTCTGTTGCCTGGGCTAGAGTTTCATGGTGTCAGCCTGGTTCACAGCAACCTCAAACCCCTGGGCTCAAGCAAGCCTTCTGTCTCAGCCTCCCGAGTAGCTGGGACTACGGGCATGCGCCACCATGCCCGGCTAATTTTTTCTATATATTTTTAGTTGGCCAATTAATTTCTTCCTGCTTTTTTGGTAGAGATGGGGTATTGCTCTTGCTCAGGCTGGTTTCAAACTCCTGACCTTGAGCGATCCTCCCACTTCGGCCTCCCAGAGTGCTAGGATTACAAGCATGAGCCACCACGTCTGGCCTAATTTACTCTTTTTTTAAAAAAGCTAATTGGGCCGGGCGCTGTGGCTCACGCCTGTAATCCTAGCTCTTGGGAGGCCGAGGCGGGCGGATTGCTCAAGGTCAGGAGTTCAAAAACCAGCCTGAGCAAGAGCGAGACCCCGTCTCTACTATAAATAGAAAGAAATTAATTGGCCAACTGATATATATATAAAAAATTAGCCGGGCATGGTGGCGCATGCCTGTAGTCCCAGCTACCAGGGAGGCTGAGGCAGTAGGATTGCTGAGCCCAGGAGTTTGAGGTTGCTGTGAGCTAGGCTGACGCCACGGCACTCACTCTAGCCTGGGCAACAAAGCGAGACTCTGTCTCAAAAAAAAAAAAAAAGAAAGAAAGAAAGAAAGAAAAAAGCTAATTGGCCTGAAAATAGATATTAATTCTTCAGGGACTTGGCTACTTACCTTCTGACTGCACCTAAACTTGCCACTCATATCTGGGGCTATCCACCTACACCAAATTCAGGCAGCACCAACCTCACTTGGGAAAGGCAAGTTCGCAGAGCGAGAGAAAGGGCTCTGCTATAGAATCCTATACGCTGTGCTGCTGCTGGCTTCTTCCATAAGAGCCAACAAGAGGTCACATTTCCTTCCTGCTCTTCAGTGACTGAATTAGTTTCTGGTCCTATCATATGGCAAACTCCACTTCTTCCATCATTTACTTTTTAAAGGGACAGGACCACATTACTTCTCAATTATTGGAAAGGCAGGAAAAACTCAATGAGATACGTATTTTCCACAGGGCACAGAATATAGCAGGCACAGAAACACTAATTATTTCAAGGCTGATTTCCACACAGGAAACAGTGTTTCCATAAAGCTTTTTTCTTTATTGTTTTCAACATCAGAGAAAATACTCAATAATTTAAGATCATAATAGTAAACACCTTTATTCATTCCTTCATTCAAACTGACATGTTTCTCCTCAATCAAAATTTAAAACATATGGAAGTCTTAACATTGCTGAGATATTATAGATATTCACAGAAAGTAACATAATTTTAGTCCATCAATGTTTGAAAACTTCTTTTAAAAAACCCACACACAGGCCGGGCGCGGTGGCTCATGCCTGTAATCCTAGCTCTCGGGAGGCCGAGGCGGGCGGATTGCTCAAGGTCAGGAGTTCAAAACCAGCCTGAGCAAGAGCGAGACCCCGTCTCTACCATAAATAGAAAGAAATTAATTGGCCAACTGATATATATATAAAAAATTAGCCGGGCATGGTGGCACATGCCTGTAGTCCCAGTTACCCGGGAGGCTGAGGCAGCAGGATTGCTCGAGCCCAGGAGTTTGAGGTTGCTGTGAGCTAGGCTGACGCCACAGCACTCACTCTAGTCTGGGCAACAAAGGGAGACTCTGTCCCCCAAAAACAAAAAAAAACTGCTGCTATTTCAGCCAACCAGTTTGTGGCACTCTGTTATGGCAGTCTTAGCAAATACAGGAACACTGTACTATCTTCACAATTTTCTATAAATCTTAAACTATTCTCAAACAGAAAATTTATTAAAAAAAAAAAAAAGATAAGGGTAATGGTTCCCAAACCTCACAGTTAAGATCATGGGTGCTAGAACACTGGGAAATCCCTGCTAGATGGAAAGGGAATCCATAATCTCAACACACAGTAAGCAACCACGCTAGGACCAGAATCCAGATTCCATTCAGTGTTTTCCATAATATAATGTTACTTCAAGAGGGGCATAAAGATGGGCATTAATTGGAACATGTTAAGGTAAATTATAATGCCCAGTCCATATGGACAGATCCCTAGGGAGTCACTTTATGATACTGGGCCAGATTCTGCAGTAAGTAGTGGCTTTGGCAGCACAATAGAACTGGGTTTAAATCTTAGCTCTGCCATCCATTAGCTAGACAAAATACTCTCTCAACCTCAGAAATGTGACCTATACTTACAGGACTGCCATGAGAAGTAAGTAAGTATATACACAAAGCACCTAGCATACAACAGGTTGACTTCACACCTTAAACTATGTTTAGCTACAGCCTCAAATTGGGCAGAGGGAGATATTTAGAAACTTCCCTAGGAGTAAACGAATTTCATCACTGATTCTATTTTCTTGCTATTTACTTGCCTATAATTCATAAGTAATCAGGTAACTACCTACACAGAGAAATAAAGTAGTTATTTATTTATTTATTTTTACAGATAGAGCCTCACTCTGTTGCCCAGGCTGGAGTACAATGGTGCAATCATAGCTTACTGCAGCCTCAAACTCCTTGTCCTCAAGCAATTCTCCAGCCTCAGCCTCCCAAGTAGTTACGACTACAAGTGTGTTCCACTATAGCTGGCTAATTATTTTATATTTTTGTAAAGGCAGGGTGGGCTGGGTATCGTGGCTCACACCTGCAATCCTAGCACTCTGTGAGGCCAAGGCAGGACTGCTTGAGCTCAGGAGTTCGAGACCAGCCAGAGTAGAAGTGAAACCCCAGGTCTACTTTAAAAAAGGAAAAATTAGCCAGGCATCATGGTACCAGCCTGTAGTCCCAGCTATTTGGGAAGCTGAGGCAGGAGGATCGCTTGAGCCCAGGAGTTTGAGGTTGCAGTGAGCCACAATGACACCACTGCACTCTACCTAAGTTGACAGAGTAAGACTC
Source organism: Microcebus murinus (assembly GCF_040939455.1). Lineage (NCBI taxonomy): Eukaryota > Metazoa > Chordata > Mammalia > Primates > Cheirogaleidae > Microcebus > Microcebus murinus. Next base: position 26,048,728 of record NC_134105.1, on the reverse strand, counting down.
TTGTCTCAAGGAAAAAAAAAAGGCAGGGTCTCACTATATTGCCAAGCCTAGTCTTGAACTTCTGGCCTCAAGCAATCCTCCTACCTTGGCCCCCTCCAAAGTGCTGGGATTATAGGTGTGAGCCACTGCGCCCAGCCCACAGAGCAATAAAGTGTTTTTATATCTTTCCTGGCTAAACTGGCATGTGTCACACTGAAGAGGTACACACTAAAAGAAAAGGTTATATTATCAAGGAAGACATAGGTCAAAAGGTTATATTCACCTTTGGAAGACAAATCCCTTTGATGCTGGATGTTGGCAGGGAACATCAACAGGAAGCTAAAAGTTCATTTACAACTTTTTCATCACAACATCCCCAATGTAGGCAACCTGAGGTATCTCCCCCTGAGAATTTACTCAATGGGTGTCTATTAAGCTCAGGATCATCTATGCAATTAATGTTTCATCATTAGGGAAGCAGAATGAACAGCAGGGTTGGCAGCTTAAAAATCTTCAATTAACTCCAGAGGCTCCTCTATCCCTCAAGGAGGGTAACAGCAATTTTAGTTCCCATTTCAAATAAGTGTGTATCACCTACCATTGGGGAATATTTTCTTCTCATTTCTTACAGAAAGCCTCAGCTTTCCTAACTTAATAAAGACACTATAACCTATGTTAACTAATGACCTACAGTTTCCTTCCAGCTCTCATTATGTAAACCTTTTTTAAACTAAATTAAGCAGCCAATTCTAACACAATTATTTTATTAAATGAAATTATCACTAAAGCCTTGGGCCTAAACACTGGTACATACTACAATCACCTACAAAGCTTTTTTTTAAAAAAAGTCCATCAATCAAGATTCTAATTCAGGAAACCTAGAAAGGGAATCAGAACTAGCAGGCAATAGGCATTCTTTGTAGATTCCAAAGACTAGGACTGTGATCTCTCTATATCAAATAATCATCCTCACCACTAATACACAGATATCCACTGTTACACAGAGTTCCATATAAAGCTTGTTTACAATGATTTTAGGAGAAATAAGTTGCCTGCCATCTTTTACAGACATTGGTCTTTTAACGATCAAATCATCTTCCCCAAACAAGTCTATTACACAGAGGTTTAGAGGGGAAAAAGTATGTAAGTTTATTTTGTTATATGCTAACACATCACTGCTTTATATTATGTATGGAATATGGCAGGATATCATTCAATAACTTAATCATATTAGCTTATCCGTTCCTTCAGATAAGTCTTAGAACTGCACTATCCAATACTATACATGTGGCTACTGAGCACTTGAAATGTGGCTGGTCTGAACTAAGATGAGCTCTAGATATAAAAATACAATGTAAAATATCTCATCAACTATTTTTTACATATGTCACATGTTGAAATAAGAATATGTTGGATATATTAAATTATATAAAATATATCATTAAAATTAATTTCATCTGATTTTTTTAAAAAAATATGATGACTAGAAAATTTTAAATTACATGTGGCTCACATTAGGCATCTATTGGGCAGCACTGCCCTAGAGGACAATGATTATGTATTTTCAAATGCTTAAGTTTTGATCTCAATCCAATAGTATCCAATCACTTTTAAATTTGTCATTTATTTTTGCAGTTTCTAATCTTTATCTACTAAGACCTTCTTAATGTGATAACTGCTTGGTATCTTTCCATTTACATCTGCACTTCAACAGATGAGTTGCAGGGGGTTGAGGGGAGAGGGTGAGTCTTAAATATAAGTACAACTCTACCTACATAAGAGACCAAAATTGATTTAAAGATCTACTACCATTTTGGATCTTACTAATCACCTAAGTCTATAAAAGAAAAGAAATCAAGAATTCAACCTGTTACTTCCATTTAAAATTAATTAAGGTACTACCCAAAGCTATATAACTTTAGAGACAACTCATCTACTCTAAACTCAGACAGTCCCGGAACATTCCATCAGAATTAGTACAGATATGTGGCCAGGCGCGGTGGCTCACACCTGTAATCCTGGCACTCTGGGAGGCCGAGGTGGGTGGATTGCTGGAGGACAGGAGTTCGAAACCAGCCTGAGCAAGAGTGAGACCCCATCTCTACTATAAAATAGAAACAAATTAATTGGCCAACTAATATATATAGAAAAAATTAGCCGGGCGTGGTGGCACATGCCTGTAGTCCCAGCTACTGGGGAGGCTGAGGCAGCAGGATTGCTTGAGCCCAGGAATTTGAGGTTGCAGTGAGCCAGGCTGAAATCACGGCACTCACTCTAGCCTGCACAACAAGAGACTCTGTCTCAAAAAAAAAAAAAAAAATTAGTACAGATATGTGTGATCAGTACAATCCCAGACCAGAGGACTCTAGAATTTACTTCAGAAACAGCATATGAACTACCTATAGAAATGGGTCTATTTCTCAGAACATCTTATATTTGGTTTTAAAAAGGAACAAAAACTGATAGTTGCTAAGGAGGGACTATCACTTGAACTCAGGAATTTCAATCTAACCTGGGCAACACAGTGAGACCCTATCTTTAAAAAAAAAAAAAAGGAACAAAAGTTAATCTATCAAATTTGTATGTGAAAGTTCTGGCTTGCCATAGTATCAAGATTCTAAATTATCTGGCCCCTGCCTACTTCTCCAGCATCATGTCAAACCACTCTCTCCCTCATCCAATCTCCCTACCCCAGCCACAAAAGCCTTTTATCTGTTTGTTGAACAAGCCAGACATGTTAGTCTCACTCATCATTCCCTCCACATAAATACCCTTCCTCAGTTTCACTGCATAGGGGGCTCCTTTCTCATCCTTTAGATCTCAGCTATTCACTCATTTAAAAGGAAAGGTCTTCCTTTTAGTATCCATATAATAAAACCTCCCCCAAGTAATCTTATAGTCATATTTCTTTCCTAACACTTGGGAAAATCTGAAATAATCTTGTTTGCCTCCCCTAAACACAATGTAAGCTCCCCAAGAACAGAACAAGCACAACAACAAGCACCCAAGTGCCTAGTGACTGAATGAATAAGAAAATGAAAAGCATTCTTAAAGATAAAAATCTTAGGCTAGGCCGGGCGCGGTGGCTCATGCCTGTAGTCCCAGCTACTCGGGAGGCTGAGGCAGAAGGATTACTTGAGCCCAGGAGTTTGAGGTTGCTGTGAGCTAGGCTGACGCCACGGCACTCACTATAGCCTGGGCAACAAGCGAGACTCTGTCTCAAAAAAAAAAAAATCTTAGGCTAAAATCCAGTACACTTATTTTTAAAAACTGTACAACTGGCTTCCACGTCTTTCTAGTTTTTCTTTTTTTTGCTGAGACAGAGTCTTGTTCTGTCACCCCAGCTACTGCATAATGGAATCATCAGAACTCACTGCAACCTCAAACTCCTGGGTTCAAATGATTCTCCTGCCTCAGCCTCTTGAGTAGCTGGGACTATAGGCGTGCACCACTATGTCCAGCTAAGTTTTTCTATTTAGTAGAGACAGGGTCTCACTCTTACTCAGGCTGGTCTTGAACTCCTGACCTCAAGCAATTCTCCCCCCTTGGCCTTCCAGAGTGCTAAGATTACAGACAGGCTCGAGCCACTATGCCCAGCCATCATTAAGTGTTTAAAGATGATATAACGTTTGCAGATGTGCCTGCTAGAAAGGAAAAAAAAAAAAAAAAGATGATATAATGCTATAATAATTCAACACTGAGTACTGGCGCAAGATTAGAAAGATAAATGGAACAAATGTAGAAAGTCTAGAAATATATCCTATAATACACTCTTATGAAAATGGCTTTAGAAATCAGTAGATAAGGTAGGTGGGAGGCGGGAGGAGGGGATGGGTATATTACAAACATAATGAGTGAGATGTGCAACATTTGGGGGATGGTCACGCTTGAAGCTCTGACTCAAGGGGGGGGGCATGGGCAATGTACATAACCTTAACATTTGTACCCCACAGTATGCTGAAATGAAAAATAAAATAAATAGAAATCAGTAGAAAAATGAAGGATAAATCAATAAATAAGATAAATCATTACTTGGTACAAAACATTAGATCCCTACTTCTTACCATAAAGAGAAATCAAAGTCCAGGTACATTAAAGAAAAAAAAAAGTAAGCCATTAAAACAGAAAACATTAGTGACTACCTGACTTGCCTGTCTAAGCCTATTAAAAATCATCATTAGGTATCCTTAATGATAGCATTTAAAAAAAAAAAAAAAAAAAATCATCATTAGGGCCGGGCGTGGTGGCTCACGCCTGTAATCCTAGCACTTTGGGAGGCCGAGGCGGGTGGATTGCTCAAGGTCAGGAGTTTGAAACCAGCCTGAGCGAGACCCCGTCTCTACCAAAAATAGAAAGAAATTAATTGACCAACTAAAAATATATATACAAAAAATTAGCCGGGCATGGTGGCGCATGCCTGTAGTCCCAGCTACTCAGGAGGCTGAGGCAGGAGGATCTCTGAGCCCAGAAGATTGAGGTTGCTGTGAGCCAGGCTGATGCCACAGCACTCACTCTAGCCTGGGCAACAAAGTGAGACTCTGTCTCAAAAAAAAAAAAAAAAAATCATCATTAGGGAGGAGGGGATAGGTAAAGTCACACCTAAAGGGTACAATGCACATGAACTAACTGAAGGACTTATAACTTAGACAAAAGCAAATTATGTAACCAACATGTACATCCCCCCATAAAATTCTGAAATTAAAAAAAAATCATTAATTTGCTCATGAAAGATACTATAACATCAATGCTATGTGCAGAAATTTGTAAAAAAACAACAACAAAAAAGACATTGTATCCATCATATCATAAAAGGACAGAAATGGTCTCGGCGGGAAAAAAAAAAAAATAAATAAATAAAAAAAAATAAAAAAAAAAAGGACAGAAATGTAATAACAATAACAGAAGAATAACCAGGTAGTATTCTAAATGCTTTACATATATAAATTCACTTAATTCACAACACTCTATGAGGGAGATACTATTTATTATTACCTCCATTTTAATATGAAGAAACTGCCTACAATCCTAAACATTATGCTCTTTTACCATGCTGTCTCATTCAAAGAACAAAAGAGAGCTCTTGGAAATTAAAAATATAAGAGCATAAGTGAAAAAAATACAACAAAAGTTTGGAAAACACAGCCGAGGAAACCTCCTAGGACGCAGAACAAAAACAAAGAGATGTAAATAGCAGGAAAAGTAAAAATAAAACTATAGGATAAGTCCCAAAGATTCAACATCCAAATAATAATTCTAGAAAAAGAATAGAGAAAATAAAGGGGTGAAAAATCAAAGACATTATTACAGAAAATTTCCCAGAACTGAGGAACATAAATTTTGGTTCACTGAGTGGTCAGGACACTGGATGAAAACAGCCACATCAAGAACATCATTATGAAATTTCAGAATACTAAGACAAAGAGGTCTAAAAGTTTCAGAGGTTACATACAGGTTATATGCAAAGGCAACTAACATGTCACCAAGAGAGGAGAAGTATCTTTGAAATTCTGAAGGAAAATTATTTCCCAACTAAAATTCTATACCTGGCCAAACTAATTATCAATATTAAGGACAGAATATAGGCATTTTTATGTGCAATATCTTAAAAATTTACCTCTTGTGTACCCTTTTCTCAGAAAGCTAACAGATATAGGTTCTCCTCCAAAACAAAGGACTGAATCAAGAAAGAAAAAGAAACGGGGAAAGATAATGGTATCCAATCCAAAAGAGGTAGGAAAAATAATCAGGATGATGACCCAGGTACAACAGCTGCACTGTGCTGAGAGCACACTGCCAGAATGGAGCAGATCAGAAGATAAAATTTACAGCACTGCCAAAATACTTAGAGGTATTCTGGCTAGAGTTTAGAGAAGAATTACCGATAAGACAGAAACTAAGCAAAACAGACAAAAAGATAATTATTAACAACAGAGAATACAAGTAGTTCTGCAAAAAGGGAAAAGTAACCACAGCAGCAAAGTGACTGGGCTGTGAATAAGCTACATGTAATCATAATTATTTTTGTTGTTGTAGTTAAATATGAATACTGCCCTGACCAAAATTACATTATAACCAGAGTGACAGCATAGGCATGTGAGTTGGTCGGGCATGCCTACCAAAAACTGCCACTTTCTGGCCGGACGTGGTGGCTCACGCCTGTAATCCTAGTACTCTGGGAGGCCAAGGCGGACGGATTGCTTGAGGTCAGGAGTTCCAAACCAGCCTGAGCGAGATCCCGTCTCTACTAAAAATAGAAAGAAATTAACTGACCAACTAAAAAGATATATATAGAAAAAATTAGCCGGGCATGGTGGCGCATACCTATAGTCCCAGCTACTCGGGAGGCTGAAGCAGTAGGATCGCTTGAGCCCAGGAGATTGAGGTTGCTGTGAGCTAGGCTGACACCATGGCACTCACTCTAGCCTGGGCAACAAAGTGAGACTCTGTTTCAAAAAAATAAAAAAGACAAAAAACTGCCACTTTCTAAGGGGTGAAGTTAATAGATAAAAACCAAACATCGGGCCGGGCACGGTGGCTCATGCCTGTAATCCTAGCTCTCTAGGAGGCCGAGGCGGGCGGATTGCTCAAGGTCAGGAGTTCAAAACCAGCCTGAGCAAGAGCGAGACCCCGTCTCTACTATAAATAGAAAGAAATTAATTGGCCAACTGATATATATATAAAAAATTAGCCGGGCATGGTGGCGCATGCCTGTAGTCCCAGCTACTCGGGAGGCTGAGGCAGAAGGATCACTCGAGCCCAGGAGTTTGAGGTTGCTGTGAGCTAGGCTGACGCCACGGCACTCACTCTAGCCTGGACAACAAAGCGAGACTCTGTCTCAAAAAAAAAAAAAATAAAAATAAAAAAACCAAACACCGGAAAGCAAAAGCAGCTTATTATTTAGAGAGGTAATATCAAAAGAAAATAAACAGTTGAAAATAATTTCTTGGGACTGAGAAGAGAAGGGAAGTGGGGAGGGACTGCTGTTTTTCATAAAAAGCCCTGCACAGGTATAACAATAAAAATCAATAAAAACAATATAAAGAAAAAAACTAAAAAAAAAAAAAAAAAAAAAAAAAAAAAAAGCCCTGCACAGCTAATGGTCTGATATGTCTTAACATAGTATTTTTGTACATGTATTAAAAGTTACTTTTAAGTACAAAGAAATATGTCAAATGCTTTTTAAACTTAAGAAAATGGCTCTTTCCAGCCAGCGCCGAGCGATGGGCATCTCTCGGGACAACTGGCACAAGCGCCGCAAGACCGGGGGCAAGAGAAAGCCCTACCACAAGAAGCGGAAGTATAAGCTTGGGCGCCCCGCTGCCAACACAAAGACTGGCCCCCGCCGCATACACACAGTTCGTGTGCAGGGAGGTAACAAGAAGTACCGTGCCCTGAGGCTGGACGTGGGGAACTTCTCCTGGGGCTCAGAGGGTTGTACTCGGAAAAGGAGGATCATTGATGTTGTCTACAATGTGTCCAATAACGAGCTGGTCCCCACCAAAACCTTGGTGAAGAACTGCATCGTGCTTATTGACAGCACATCGTACCGACACTGGTATGAGTCCCACTATGCACTGCCCCTGGGCCGCAAGAAGGGGGCCAAGCTGACTCCTGAGGAAGAAGAAATTTTAAACAAAAAACGATCCAAAAAAATTCAGAAGAAATATGATGAAAGGAAAAAGAATGCCAAAATCAGCAGTCTTCTGGAGGAGCAGTTTCAGCAGGGAAAGCTTCTCGCATGCACTGCGTCCAGACCGGGCCAGTGTGGCCGAGCAGATGGCTATGTGCTAGAGGGCAAGGAGCTGGAGTTCTACCTGAGGAAAATCAAGGCCCGGAAAGGCAAATAACTCCTCCTCTGTCCTGTCTTAGTTCATGTAATAAAGGTGTTTATTGTTCTAAAAAAAAAAAAAAAAAAAAAAACTTAAGAAAATGTACTGTGGGATGAAATCAAATGCACATAAAAATTTATTGATGTCTACCAGTTATGTATATGACAGGGAAAAATGAGGGGAAAGCCTAACAGTCCACCAAAAAGGAACTAATTACATAAGTCATATGGCACATTCATGATGAAATGCTACAAATCATTAATAAAATGCAAAGAGGGAAACTTTGTTCTTGTTAACAAGAATCAAGTGACAAAAAGTACAACCCTAATTGAACACACACATCCATGTAAAATATCCATGACAAAAAGACTGTTCTCCCAAATATTAACAATGATTAGGCCGGGCACGGTGGCTCACACCTATAATCCTAGCACTCTGGGAGGCGGAGGTGGGCGGATTGCTCGAGGTCAGGAGTTCGAAACCAGCCTGAGCAAGAGTGAGACCCCGTCTCTACTAAAAATAGAAAGAAATTAATTGGCCAACTTATATATATAGAAAAAATTAGCCGGGCATGGTGGCGCATGCCTGCAGTCCCAGCTACTGGGGAGGCTGAGGCAGCAGGATTGCTTGAGCCCAGGAGTTTGAGGTTGCAGTGAGCTAGGCTGATGCCACGGCACTCACTCTAGCCTGGGCAACAAAGCGAGACTCTGTCTCAAAAAACAAAAACAAAAACAAAAAGCAATGATCACACATGCATCAAGTTATGGCTGATCTTTTTCAAACAAATACTGCTTCTAACAACCTAGAACTTCCATTAAGGAATCTTCTAGATAATCAATTCTTAATGTAAGAATAGTTTTATAAATCAGTGAAGTTATTAATTCCTTTTACCACCATGCATTTACCTTATCTGAACAATGATTCAACTTGCACTGGATCCCAGACACTACCTCAAAAAAATTCTGGCAGCACCACTGGTTTCTCCAATTTATACGTCAGGATACACTTCTGAAATGAGAGGAAATAAGCAGTGATAAAATGGCTGCCCAGACCTTGCAGATTCTATTACTTATGCTTGAAATATATAGGCAAAACCTCTACTTTAGCCCTCAACTTCATTCACTCCAAGTGGACACAGGCATCTCTCTCAAAGTATATTGGCCTGATGGTCTCTCTCTCTCTCACACACACTGTTTCATCCATCCAACCAACTACAGTATGGAAAGCTAAAACTTTCCTTCTTGTAACCTGATACTTTCATTGGCAATATTTCAGGTAGTAGGGTTTTCATTATGCAAGACTCATTCACAAGCTCCATAATTCAACCTGGTAAGCTTGACAAGAATCAGATGTTTGAAATAAGAAAAAATTTAACTAAAGTATGCTGAACTAAATTTAACAAATACATTTCAAAGTAAAATAACTCTACACACACACACACACACACACACACACACACACACACACACATTCTGCTCCAGTTGTCTATATATTCCCAGATCTGTGAACATGGTCATACATGAAAGCTATGTGAAGCATTATCCAAAAAAATTAGGAAAACCAAGTTCAAAGACCAGCAAGCTCATGTAACAGTTAATGTCCTCATTCCTGGCTTATTAAAGCTTTGTTATTCATTCATATTACTATAAAGTAATTAGGCATACAAGATCAAATAATCCAAAGATGCCGTCTTGACATTAATCTTTCTTCCACTTACTTAGCATTCAATCAATCAAACAGGTACAGGCTACCCATCTTAGTTTTCCCTGAAACCCTGTGGTGTACACATAGTTGAATCCTTGCTTATTTAGCCAGGGAAGGAATATATTTCCTTAACCTATGATATCCAAACCCTTTGTACATGCAAACTCTCGGACTACAATGCCCCCTTTCCTTTCAGCCAAACTTATACTCATTCCTATAAGAATCTCCTCCAGCAAGCTGTCCATAGCTCTCCCAGGCTGGGTTAGGTATTGCCCTCTGTGTTACCTTGGATGTGTCTCTCCTTACACTTGTCTCATTATATCTGTTAATCGTGTCTCTCCTTACACTGTCTTATTATATCTGTTAATATGTCAGTTCCCTCACTGGGCTGCAAACTCTTTATATGCCTAGCACTTATATGTGTTTGCTGAGTAAAACCAAATACCCAAGCAATAAACTCTTGACCTATACCAAAGGTAATCAGATAATTTATATTACAAAGAGCCAATAAAAGCCTCTTAAAATTATTAACAGGATAAGACTTTTGTTTATATCCAGATGAAAGTAATATTCAGTTAGACCCTTTATCAAATTAATGACAATGTTGATATATATTTACTTACTTGATAACAGTAAAAATATAGCACTTCCAAAAATTCATTCTTTCAAATACTTTTGTGTGTTTTCTTGCAGTTTATTCACAGAATTCACCCTAGGTTACATTAGCCAAAATGTAACTCCAAAGGCACAACGGGTTCACATCAGTCAGCTTACCTAATGAGGGAAATCCAATGACTGCTACAAGACTGAAAACTGCTTAGTTTATAACATGCTGAATTAAAGAAGCAAATATTCCTATACTACTCCTTCAAACTCTAACCAGATGGCAAAAGCACACAAGCAAAAATCTTCCATTTTACAACCCCATCATGTTTCCTTACTATTAATTAACTGATTCTCAGATACTGGCAAGATCTTATCATTCCAACAAGTCTTCAATTTTACATTGTTGTGATGGATAGAGAGGCAAATCAGAGGCTGTGGCTTCTTATTATTGTTATGAGGCTTGTTATTCTATGACAGTAAGACCCCTGAAGCCCTCACTGATCCCTGCCACCACAGTTTGTACACCCTCTACCTCCAGCTTGTCCTATGTCATCCAGCCAGCCACTGGCATACTTTTCAGCCTCTACCTACCTCCCTTGGCCAGAAACCAATGTATTAACAAGGAGACCCCACACTGCTGACAACAGGCTCTCTTCCCTTCTACACATTACTGACTGTCCACTTATCTAACAAAAAAGAAATGTATTAAATACTGACTACATGCCAGGTACTTTTGTAGGCACTGGAGATTAAACAGTTAAAAAAGGTCCCATCATTCCTGGAGCTTCCATTCTATGGGGCAGATGGGGACACAGGGGAATAAGAACTACAATTTTATATAAAGCTGTAAGGAGAAGCCTCTCTCATAAGACAGTGAGCAGAGAGACTGGAAAAGCAGGGGTTCTCAAACTTTTTAAACGGGGGTGGGGGGGTGCGCAGTTCACTATCCCTCAGACTGCTGGAAGGCTGTTAGAGAGTGTGGCACACATTCCACACATGCACACTGCAGGCCCAGTATGAGTCTGCTGCTAAGCAGGCCAAAACACCCGGCGGGGATAAATGGGCCTGTAGTTTGAGGACCCCTGCTGGAAGAGAAAAGAGTGCCTTATCTGAAGGCAGATAGGTCCAAGCAGAGGAAAAGAGCAAGTGCAAAGATCCTGGGGAAGAAACATGCTTGGCTTATCTGAGGAAGAAAGAAAAATAAGAGTAGCTGCAATGCAAAAAGTTGCTAGGGAGCTTTTGGTAGATCAAGTCAGAGACATGTATGGATAGGGCCTTGCAAGCCATCATAAGGACTTTGGCTTTCCTTTAGGTAATGTAGGCAGCCACTGGAGTGTCTTGAGCATAGGAGTAACAAGAGCAGAATTATGTGTTAAGATACTATAAACTGCAGTGACATGTGCTGGCTGCTGAGTAAAGAAGTGAAGAATAGATTTTAATGGGCCAAGGACAGAAGAAATTGGTAGATATTGCCTAGAACAATCCAGATAAAGGGACAAGAGTCCCTTAGACCAGTGGCCTCCAACCTTTTTGGCACTGGGGACCAGTTTCATGTAAGACAATTATTTCCACGGATGGGGGGGCGAGTACTGCACAGTGGAGCTCTGTGGCCCAGGGGTTGGGGACCACAGCCTTACACCAGAGTAAAGCCCAGAATACTGCATGTTCTACATACTACTACACCTTAAATAACAATATAGTTCCTAAATTCAAACAAGAGGTAAATAATAATATTCTACAACCGTAGCATTTCTATCTCCTATAGTAAACTAGATCAAAATTCTTTTTCTTATCTCACCACAGGCACCCCAGCAATCTTTTATTGACAGCTACAGAACATAAGGAAACACAAGAATAACCTTACATACTCCTGCGAACCTGAGGTCAAAGTTAGTCATTTAAACCACCAGGCACAACATGCTCACATAATACTTAAAGACTAATGTGTTCTGGCTTCAAAAGCATGACTGCAATTAAAATTGAACAAAAGAGGACAGTGTCTTCTATTCAAGTTAACCCAAAGTACTCAATGAACAACAAAATTTAATCTCAACCACTGCCCACTGGAAAACAATATTAAGCATTGATAAGATTATGACAGCTGAGCAAATAAACAGATACTTCCACAAATGGGTCAGGTACACGGGGCCTTCTACATTAAGGGTCCGCAAACTGAGCATATATGCCAAATCTAGCCCATTGTCTGTTTTTGTAGCACCCATGAGCTAAGAATAATTTCTACATTTTTAAATGGTTGGGGGAAAAAAATCAAAGCAATATTTCATTACATGTGAAAATTATATGAAATTCCAATTTCTGTGTCCATAAACAGTTGTATTGGAACACAGTTGGGCTCATTCGTTTACATATATTAAATAGATACTTGTGCTCTAAGTAGGCTTGAGTAGTTGCAACAGGGACTGCTACAGTGCTCTCACTGCTTTGCTCTGCTACAACATGCAGTGACAGTTACAACTCGACAGCAGTTCAAGTACCATCCATACCACCATATCACATATTATTTTAAATTACCAGTGCATACCCACTATATCAAAACAAGAAAAGTAGACTCTGACATTATCTTTTTAAGGCAAAATGTGAAGTGTGGATTATTTTGCTACTGAATTTGATGGCAAAACATTGTGTTTATTATGAAATGGCACTACAGATGTGCCAAGAATACAGTATGTCAGCATTACCAAACTAAGCACTAACCACAATATTCCCAACTTAAAGGAAAGCAAATGGTGGTAAAAATATGCGTGTAGAAAAGGACTTAGAAGGCTGTGGAAACAGCCCAAGTGCCCATCAATCCAAGAATGGATTAATAAAATGTGGTATATGTATACCATGGAGTACTATTCAGCTCTAAGAAACAAAGGTGATACAGCATATCTTATATTTTCCTGGTTAGAGCTGGAACCCATACTATTAAGTGAAGTTTCCCAAGAATGGAAAAACAAGCACCATATATACTCACCAGCAAATTAGTATTAACTGAGCAGCACCTAAGTGGTCACATAGGTACTACAGTAATAGGGTATTGGGCAGGTGGGAGGGGGCGGGTATATACATATATAATGAGTGAGATGTGCACCATCTGGGGGATGGTCATGGTGGAGACTCAGACTTGGGGGGGGGGGAATGGGCATTTATTGAAACCTTAAAATCTGTACCCTCACAATATGCTGAAATAACAAAAAAAAAGGAAAAAAGAAAAGAAAAGGACTTAGGCTGGGGGCAGTGGCTCACACCTGTAATCCTAGCACTCTAGGAAGCCGAGGCTGGCGGATTATTTGAGCTGAGGAGTTCGAGACCAGCCTGAGCAAGAGTGAGACCACATCTATACTAAAAATAGAAAGAAATTAGCTGGACAACTAAAAACATACAGAAAAAAATTAGCCAGGCATGGTGGTACATGCCTGTAGTCCCAGCGACTTGGGAGGCTAAGGCAGGAGGATTACTTAAGCCCAGGAGTTTGAGGTTGCTGTGAGGTAGGCTGACGCCTCTGCACTCTAGCCTGGGCAAGAGTAAGATGAAAAGGACTTAGTTGGGCAAATTTACAAACCTTGTGAAAATATAATGTATTTAAAGCCTATGGTTATTTATTGCACTATTCATTAGCAGGTACTTTGCAGAAAATTTTTGAATATAACACATTACTGTCAAGAGTGACCTTCATTTGCTCTCAATTCACCCTCATATCCCGAACCACCACCAATTCTGTGAATTGTTGTCAAAAATAGAAAGTGAATATCCTGACTTACTCTACTATCCAGCAGTTCAATAGCCTAGAAGCAGTAACATTTCATTGTGGTTTTTGAGCTCAGGGTTGAATATGAAATTTTTCTGAGCAAGAATAACCCTGAACCACTATTACTGAACACTGAATACAGCTGTGGAAGTTAGCTTTTGCTGCAGATTTAATATCAAGAAAAGAATCTGACAGAATTCTGCATCTTCCAAAAGATAAATACGCTCTATTAAAATCACAGGCTCATAGATTAATACTAGTATTTGGCAGTGTCTATCTGTGTGAGAAGACATTTTCAAAGATGACATATGTAAGATTTCACTACAGATACACATTAACAGATAAACATCTGCCATCAATTTTGGCAGGTAATGCTAACTTTGAATCCCAATTAAGTGAAATGTTATTCCCCCAAAAGTAAAGTTCCATTCTTCTAACAGACCTGTATTACAAAGATTGTACTCATTATTGTTTTCTGAATTCCACTAATAAAACTTTGTGCAAATCTGTTTGCTCTCTTATCATTTAAGTACTTAAAATAATAGCCTCAATTGTGCCTCTTGGCCAGCAAAGCCTAAAGTATTATCTGGCCCTTTGGAGAAAAAGTTTGCCAACCTCAGTTCTACATCATTTGCCTAAAAAAGGCATTTAGTGCAGACGGCCAACAAGAACAAACCCTTAGTGAACAGTAATTCTCAAAAGTGTAGGAGTCCCAAATGGTAGAAAGTGCCAATTTTTTTATTTATGCCCAGTAACTTAGGAAGGCAAATAAAATCAGTAATCATTCATCTGAATGCAATTTCCAAAGCAGCTGCTGAATAAATAACGAGCACATCTGGCTCTAAAACCAGACTACCTAGGTTTGATTCCCAGCTCCACAACTGGTTGTGAGACTTTGAATAGGTTACTTAATTAAATCTCACTATCTCTATTTTCTCATCTATAAAACTGGATCCTACTTCACAGCATTGTTGTCAATTAAATAAACTAATATATGTGTAAAGTTCTTGAAACAGTGCTTAGCACATAGAAGTACTCAATATATATTATTAACCAGGCCAATATCAAAATGACAATTAAAAGACAAGAAGACTTCAATCAGCTGCTATGCGTAGTCACATGGCCATTAAACAATTACATTCTCTTGAGAATTCAGAATGTGGCTTTAAGGCAGGCTCAGAACGTAAGACACTAATTACATCTTCAAACCCTCTTAAAAAAAGCAGTATGCTCTGGCAATAAACCCAAGCCTGTGCCTGATTCCAGGCTGAATGAGTCTGCCCCGTAAATAACCCCATTATTCTGTGCCTCGAATTCTCAACTTACAACGTAGAGGTGGAAAAAATACGCCATCTGTGCACCTGGAGGTCTCTACCTAGACCAGTGGTTTTTAAACTCAAGCTCTCAGGCTATGTAGATGCCTCAGAACAAATAACGTTCCCAGATCAGACTGAAATCGTGGAGAAATCTTAACAGCTACTTTGCTAGAATTTATCATCTTTTTACCACATCACAAAACTTTTATTAACTACCACCATTTCCTTACCACTAAAGCCTCTATTTCCTTGAAAACCACTAGTCATGCACTATTACTGGACTAAATCGCTCCTTGAGGGCAGGTACCCAAATCAAATTCCTTTTTTTATCTCTGGAGTTTAAATACAAATTAAATAAACATTAGTCATCTTGTTCTTCCCATGGTAAAATATATAATGTATAATTTACCATTTTAACCTTTTTTTTTTTTAGACAGAGTCTCGCTTTGATGCCCAGGATAGAGTGAGTGCCATGGCTTCAGCCTAGCTCACAGCAACCTCAAACTCCTGGGCTCAAGTAATCCTGCTGCCTCAGCCTCCCAAATAGCTGGGACTACAGGCATGCGCCACTATGCCCGGCTAATTTTTCTATATATATTAGTTGGCCAATTAATTTCTATTTATAGTAGAGACGGGGTCTCACTCTTGCTCAGGCTGGTTTCAAACTCCTGACCTCAAGCAATCTGCCTGCCTTGGCCTCCCAGAGTGCTAGGATTACAGGCATGAGCCACCGCGCCCCGCCCATTTTAACCATTTTTAAATGTACAGTTCAGTGGCATTAACAGCATTCACAATGCTATGCAACCACCACCACCATCCAACTCCAGAACTTTTTCATCTTCCCAAAGTGAAACTGTGTACCCATTTAACACTAACTCCTTATACCCCTCTCCCAGCCCCTGGCAACCATCATCCTACTTTCTGTCTCTGAATTTAACCACTCTAGGGAATCACACAATATTTGTCTTTTTATGTCTAGTTTATTTCACTTAGAATGTCTTCCAGGTTTATCCATATTATAGCAGGTGTACAAGGTTATAAAGGGAAAACCATGTACAGAATCATAAAACTTGAGGTATATAAACTATTTTGCCTGCCCTAACTGAAATGTTTAAATCTTTTTACCCAATTTTTTTCTTTTTAGCAATACATGCACAGTAAAAATTCCCAACTGTACAAAAGCATATAATGAAAAGAGGTTTCCTGCCTAATTTCTACTTTCCCTACCTCTAACTTCCAGTCCCCCTCCCTGTTTTATTTTTGGAACACAACCACCAACCACATATTACCTTGCTTTAAGGCTATCTTATTAGTAAGACATTCAGCTGACCTATCAGGACTGGCTGTTCCTTGCTCCTCTCCTAAAATACTAATACAAAGATCCAAAACACTCACGCCTGTAATCCTAGCATTCTGGGAGGCCCAAGGCAGGAGGATTGCTCAAGGTCAGGAGTTAGAAACCAGCCTGAGCAAGAGTGAGACCCCGTCTCTACTAAAAATAGAAAGAAATTAATTGGCCAACTAAAAATATATAGAAAAAATTGGCTGGGCACAGTGGTGCATGCCTGTAGTCCCAGCTACTCGGGAGGCTGAGGCAGTGGGATTGCTTAAGCCCAGGAGTCTGAGGTTGCTGTGAGCTAGGCTGACGCCACAGCACTCTAGCCCGGGCAATAGAGTGAGACTCTGTCTCAAAAAAAAAAAAAAAAAAAAATTAAGGAGAGTAAGTTGGGGAGATGTTGGTCCAAGAATACAAAATTTCAGTTAGGAGGAATAAGGTCAAGAGATCTGCTGTACACAGTGACTAGTTAATAACAATGTATTGTATATTTGAAAATTGCCAAGAGTAGATTTTACTGTTGTCACCACAAAAAATGGTAAGTATGTGGAGAAATACATATGTTAATTAGCTCGATTTAGCCATTCCACAATGCATACATATTTCAAAACATTATGTTGTATACCACAAATATATATAACTTTTTTTTTTTTTTTTTTTTTTGAGACAGAGTCTCACTTTGTTGCCCAGGCTAGAGTGAGTGCCGTGGCGTCAGCCTGACTCACAGCAGCCTCAATCTCCGGGACTCAGCGATCCTACTGCCTCAGCCTCCCGAGTAGCTGGGACTACAGGCATGCGCCACCATGCCCGGCTAATTTTTTTTTTTTTGTATATATATTTTTAGTTGGTCAATTAATTTATTTCTATTTTTGGTAGAGACGGGGTCTCGCTCAGGCTGGTTTCGAACTCCTGACCTTGAGCAATCCACCCGCCTCGGCCTCCCAAAGTGCTAGGATTACAGGCGTGAGTCACCGCGCCCGGCAACCATAAATATATATAACTTTTTGTCCATTAAAAATTAGTTAACTTTTTAAAAAAGATTAAGAAAGGCCCTTGATGGCCTGGCGCAGTGGCTCAGGCCTGTAATCCTAGCACTCTGGGAGGCCAAGGCGGGCAGATTGCTCAAGGTCAGGAGTTCCAAACCAGCCTGAGCAAGAGCGAGACCCCGTCTCTACTATAAATAGAAAGAAATTGGCCAACTAATATATAGAGAGAAAAAATTAGCTGGGCATGGTGGCGAATGCCTATAGTCCCAGCTACTTGGGAGGCTGAGGCAGGAGGATCGCTTGAGCCCAGGAGTTTGAGGTTGCTGTGAGCTAGGCTGACGCCATGGCACTCACTCTAGCCTGGGCAACAAAGTGAGACTCTGTCTCAAAATAAATAAATAAATTACCAAACCAGGCAGTGTAGTCCCAGCTACCCAGGAGGCTGAGGCAGGAGGATCACTTGAACCCAAGAGTTTGAGGTTGTGGCAAGCTATGATGATGCCACTGTACTCCATCTACGGCATTAGAATGAGACTCTGACTCCATAAAAAAAAAAAAAAAAAAAAAGAGCTTATATCTAATGATGTCCAAAGACAACATGAAGCTTCCATAGCCACTAGAAGAACAAACATACGATTAATTTTAGTGGGTCAAATCTGTCAAATCTTCTATCAGAAGATGTTTGATAACTCATGTTAATGTCTTGATTAAATGTCACTACGTTAAATATCACACATTCAGAATTTCAGCTGGTAAATATGACCTGGATACTTGTAAGAATATATGTCATACAGGCCAGGCACGGTGGCTCACGCCTGTAATCTTAGCACTCTGGGAGGCCAAGGCAAGCTGATTGCTCAAGGTCAGGAGTTCGAAACCAGCCTAAACGAGACCCCATCTCTACTAAAAATATAAAGAAACTAATTGACCAACTAAAAATATATATATATATATATATACACAAAAAAAAAAATTTAGCTGGGCATGGTGGCGCATGCCTGTAAGTCCCAGCTACTCGGGAGGCTGAGGCAGAAGGATTGCTTGAGCCCAGGAGATTGAGGTTGCTGTGTGCTAGGCTTACGCCAAGGCACTCACTCTAGCCTGGACAACAAAGTGAGACTCTGTCTCAAAAAAAAAAAAAAAAATATATATATATATATATATATGTCATACATGTACACCCATTATGTTTTCAGCTAACAGAAGGAAAAAGGCAGCACAATTTTTTTCTCTTGTTAAGGTACTGTCTAAACATAAACTTAAAAGAGTTCTCAAAATAGAATTCAGGTTTATAAGATGAAAGTGTGGTAAGAAGTGTCACATGGCAGTAGAAGCACGTGTTTCTGAAAAGTAAAAATCTCAAGAAGGAAAAACAGAAATGGCATGCTTTATCCATCTTGCTTAGTGAAAGAATCGCAGCTGAAATTACTTATGGTGTTCATTTTTGAAGCAGTGTCATGCTGACGACTAGCAACACCAAAAATATGTCCAGGATTGTATTGATACTTGTTATTTATAGTCTAAAAATGTTGGAGAGTTGTTGAATTTCTGTTAAAAGCTGTTCCTGTGTGTTATATGTTATAGATATGGTAAATATTTATTTACAGTCTTTAACAAACCATGTATTTAAGTGAAGTCAACAAAAAGGAAATAGGTATATGGATATGTGATTTTGAGATTAGTCTTTTAGAAAAGAAAATGTTCTCAAAAAATGATTAAGATGTTAAAATTTTTATGCCACATATATTTTACCACAATAAAAAAAACTGAAGATGAACTGATGAGTATAAAGAAGTGACAAAGCAAAAAAAAAACCAAAGAAGTGACAAAGAAAATACAGCAAATGCTAATAAATGTAAAATCTAGGTGATGGGTGTAAGGGTACAATTCCTTCAACTTTTCTGGATACTTGAAATCGTTCATAATAAAATCTTGGAGGAAAAAATAAATCAAAGAAAGTATCATCCCTGCTAGAATACACTTGATATAGTGATTAACCTACCCAGTATAAGGGAAACAGGCCTTACAGGGATGATGAAATTTACAGGCCAGCTTATTACATCACTAAATCTTCTAAAAGTATTGCTGAGTAAATCTTCTAAAAGTCCATTTTAGCCACAATGAGATCATCGCAACAGCTGTAATAACACTAGAACGTAGCCCCAAAATAGACACCAAACAACAATTAAGCTTTAGCTCACCCATTTTAAATAGCCAATATCCTGAAGACAACATCTGAAGCCCTGACCTAAACAATAAATTAGTCTATGTCTGAAAAATAATTTACCTGGATAGATATTAAATCCTATAAGTACATCAATCAATAAACATTATGCATACCACCTATTTCATCCCAGCAAATGCCCAGCACTTTTAGGCATTTATTAAGTAGCTAGTGCTTAATTTCCCACTTTCCCAGAAAAAGAAAAATCAAGTTACATCAGATGCAGTCCTTGCACCAATCTAAATTTTAGCTCTGCCTACTTGTTTTTAAAGTGGAGAACAGAAACTCTAATAAAGTTAAATATGTGTATACAATCCAGAGCTAAGAGGTTCAGCAAAGCTGTCCCCACATTGTTCACTTTGACCACAGATTCTCCCTACATTCCAAACAAACCCACCATGGGCTAAGAGGTAAAGAGACTTTAATTAGTTAATATGGAAGTGGTGATACATAAATGACAGTCAAAGGAAATTTCAAAACTCTTCTAGGAAATCAAAGGGGAGAAAACTGCAACGAGTATGAGGACCCACCTCTGACTGGCAGAAGGTATACTAACAAAAATACCAAAGGGCAATGTAGACCAGCACTGTCCACCAGAACTTTCTGAGATCATAGAAATGTCCTGTATCTATGCTGTTCAATACGGCTAGTATGACTGAGGAACTGAATTTTTAATTAAGTTTTATTTTAATTCAACTTAACCTGCCACATTTGGCTAATGGCTATTTAACTAGACAGTGCAGATCTAAATCAAAGCCCACATATTCAAGGTAACCTTCCCCCTACACACCAAAACAAGAATCTAAAGCTCAATACACACTTAATAGACACTGACTACGGAGGAAATGAAGAGACACAAAGGTTTTTGAACTAAACAAAAGCAACAGTTCTTTTTTATACACTGTATTATGTCAACAAATAAGGTATCCAGTCTCCATCTCTTTTCTACCTAGCACCCCACTGTATAAATGTACTGTAACATAAGCAGTCTCACATTGGTATACATTTATATTGCTATTTTTCACTTACATAAATAATATTCTGATAATTACCTTTATTTTTAAGAACCTATCTCAGCCGGGCACAGTGGCTCACGCCTGTAATCCTAGCACTCTGGGAGGCTGAGGCGGGTGGATTGCTCGAGGTCAGGAGTTCGAAACCAGCCTGACCAAGAGTGAGACCCCCGTCTCTACTATAAATAGAAAGAAATTAATTGGCCAACTAATATATATATATATATATAGAAAAAAATTAGCCGGGCATGGTGGCACATGCCTGTAGTCCCAGCTAGTTGGGAGGCTGAGGCAGAAAGATTGCTTGAGCCCAGGAGTTTGAGGTTGCTGTGAGCGAGGCTGACACCACAGCACTCACTCTAGCCTGGGCAACAGAGTGAGACTCTGTCACAAAAAAAAAAAAAAAAAAAAAAACAGCTCACTGAGTTTTGAAAAATTACTGTGTAACCACAACCAAAATACAGAACATTTCCATCACTCCTGAAAGTACCCTCCTTGCCCCTTTGCAATCTCCTCAACCGATAACTTAACAGAATCTGAGAGAACTAGAACTTGACAGTGAAGAACTTCTAGAGACTGCCACCCAGTCAGCCATCTATTTATTCCCACATTAACTCATCTTTTTTTCAATATTTACTAAGCCTCTTGTACATGACAGAACGTCCTAGGTAAAGATTCAACACTAAATCTAACAAATCCTTGCTTACTCTCTAAAGAGGGGAAAGATGGAGCACAATAGATTAAAAATAAATACTATGATGTCATGTAGTGATAATGCAGGGGGTTAAGGGGGAAAAAAGTATCAGCTGATGAGGGCAAGCACTATTACAGAGTAGTCAAGGAAAGCCTCTCTCAGAACATTTTCCAGTATGATAGATACGTCTATCTATTTTGATATATCCCAGATACATCAAAGCTGCCAATTTCTTGCGGATATGGGGCAAAGAAAAAAACTGCCAAAGCCAAAAAGATAAAGCCAACTTCCTGGCACTGAAGCAGTAAGAACTTAATATACAAAGCAAGACTTTGTAAAGGATCATTTTATTATGCGTGAAACAAGAATAGCTTATATTAAAATATTTACCCAATTCTTTTTCTCTATTGGGCAACCTCACACTGGCACATGACCAACTTCCTCAATCTCCTTCATTTTTAAATTTTTTTTCTAATAGCCCACAGTCTCAAAGCCAAAGGTGTTAGTCAAGACTCTAGCACACATGCTTTAGATCAGGCATCCTCAAACTATGGCCCACGGGCCACATGCGGATGTTTTTGCTCATTTGTTTTTTTACTTCAAAATAAGATATGTGCAGTGTGCATAGGAATTTGTTCATAGTTTTTTTAAAACTATAGCCCAGCCCTCCAACGGTCTGAGGGACAGTGAACTGCACCCCCCACCCCCCCATCCACTCCCCCCCACCCCCCCCACTCCCCCCCACCCCCCCCCTGCTTTAGATCAACTGAGACTGTCTTCTGGGAAGCCCTGATGTAATGGAGACCCTCCCAGTAAAGAAACCTCCTGGGTAACTTTAAAAGTTTCACCTCTGGGAATTCCTCTAGCAATCCTTTATTTAGCCCACCCTTTTTACTAAAATAGAGAAAAAAGAAATTGAGTTATTAAACTTCCCCCCCTCAAAAACCCACACAGAATTACTGAAAGCAATGTGACAGGCTTCACAGATGTTATATTATTTTTAAAAAAATAATAACTTTGGCTATGTCTCAAGAAACAGCCAAAAGTCTTATAATTAGACATTCAATAACTTCTCTTAGCTTGCCTTCTCAGATGGGCCAAGCTATGCAGTTACAACATTCCAGATGCTACAAAGCAAACTAGGCAGAACAAAAAATGAGGACACCGCATACCTGCCAGCAAAAAAAGGGGATGGGCAGTGGTCAGATCAATTTGTCTATGCTTTCTAAAAGTCCTTGGGTGTCTTCAGTTTGGAAACAATAATTCAATGTTTTGGTTCTCACTGCCTCACCTCTCTCTTCCAAAGTTACCTAAAATCTCCTTTTTTTTAAATAAGAAACAAAAGAAATAAGGCACCAAGGCGGCAAAAATTTAAAATGGTGACATAAGACAGCAAAATGACTTTGAATTATGGCATCAGAAACCACTATCATATAACCAGAACAGGGACAGCAAATTAAAATGTCTACAACAGATAAGCAATATAAAGGTATAAAATAATAAATAATGACTGACACTCTGCTCCATGTCAGGGATATATGTCAAGTTGTGATGGGATCTGTGGCAAACTGAATATGACATGCCCCCACTACAAAAGATAGTTGCTAAAAAGCAGAACTGCAGGTCCACAGCTGCCAAATCTGATTTTTCGAAAGCAGTCTGAATCCAAATTTTTACATGAAATCTCATCGTTTTTAAATGTTGACTATTAATTCAAATTTATAATAATGTGAGCCAAACAAAACACATCTGCAGATTGGATTTAGTCCATGAGCCTTCAGCTTTCAAACTCTACCATAAAAAGAAAAAAATACATGGTTTCTTCCTCTAACTCTGAGGCAGAAAGCACATCCTATGCCTCCAATAAAACACTATCATCTGAAAATACATGAATATGCATCTGACACCCCTTCCGAAGGAAAGCAAAACCACCATCTTACACACTAAGGTGCTCCATTTCTGCCATTAAAAGGGGAACCGTCAGCAGAATTCAATGGAAGAAAAAATTAGGCAATGAATTTTCACGAAAATGGACTCACTAAATTTCAGATTCCTAACTATGAGCATAATTAGTCCCTATCTTCTAGACAAAAAGAAACTAAAAGATGATTTCTATGGCACAGCATTTAAACTCATTATTTCTCCTAAAAACAAAATCACTTCCCTCAGAAGACTAAGAAAAGTCAACCTTTTCCAAAAGGTTATCTGTGTCTCTCAATGCCCTAGTAGGCCTTGGGCAATTTTACTTTCTAATTGGTCATAAATTACATGCATTACCGGGTCTAGAGCAGTGGGCCAAAGACTTTTTGAGAAAATACAACCCCTCACAAAAATTTCATAAAATTCATGGGCCCCATGGAGTTAAAGACCATAGATTAAGAATGTCTTGTTCTAAAGAATATTAAAGCTACTTAATCTCAACTCTCTGCTTCTTCCCATGCTCCATCTGTATTCTATCACTCTACATCCAGTAACTATCATCTCCAGCCTGGACTACCATAGCCTCTTTTTTTTTTTTTTGAGACAGAGTCTCGGCTTTGTTGCCCAGGCTAGAGTGAGTGCCATGGCTCCAGCCTACCTCACAGCAACCTCAAACTGCCGGGCTCAAGCAATCCTGCTGCCTCAGCCTCCCAAGTAGCTGGGAATACAGGTATGCGCTACTATGCCCGGCTAATTTTCTCTGTATATGTTAGTTGGCCAATTAATTTCTTTCTATTTATAGTAGAGACGGGTCTCGCTCTTGCTCAGGGTGGTTTCGAACTCCTGACCTCGAGCAATCCGCCCGCCTCGGCCTCCCAGAGTGCTAGGATTACAGGCGTGAGCCACCACGCCCGGCCTACAATAGCCTCTTAACTGACATCCCCACAATCCATTTTCCACATCTCTACAAATGATTTGACCATATAAATCACCCCCCAATTTAAGTCATAAATCCCCTTCCTTCGTCCCTCCCTCATGTTTCGTACTACTGAAGTAATGGAACATTTGTTGTAAATAATACATATATATCAAACAGCACCCCCTCCCACCCATCAGAAAGCTCCAATGACTTCCCTAACAACCTTACCCTCAGACTCATCTGTAACCACACTCCTAAAACATGCTTGGCCTCCTTTCAGTTCTGAAAGCACACTAAATTCTTCCCAGCTTCCATTTTGGGCACTTGCTGTTTCCTCCACCTGGATTCTCTCCTTGGCACCTTACAAAATTGGTCCTCACTCTACTCCCAAAAAGAACTTCTGTGACTACCCTCAGGTCTCTCCCTTTTCAGTATCTATCAGTCCCTTACTTGACACCTCCACATCACTTTTTTCTCAATTTGTAATTATTTGCTTACCTTTTATGTCTTCTCCCACTATCCTGTAAGTTCCCAAAAGACAAGACCTCATCTGCCTCACACTGCAGTGTATTCACCGGGCCTAGTACAGGAGTTGGTAAATGGTAGGCTCTCAGGCACTATTTGTTGAATCAACCAATCAGAGTCAAATAGTGAATAGGTCTTAGATGTTTACAAAATGAACGTGAAACAATCCACCAAAATCTAATATTTGGGGGAATAGCATTAACCACATTTCCTTCAATTCAGGATATCACTAAGCTCAAGAGAAACAGGCTGGCACCCTAATATTCTTAGAGGTTAAGACTATCCATTCTAAAAACAAATAAATTGTATGTCTGTGTGCCTTCCCAGTCAGCCTCATCACTCTCCACTTCTGTGCTAATCTCAGAAATACTCCAAGCTTCCTTCCTCCGATGTCTCAGTACAAAACATATCACTTTTGTAATCTATTAATTCCATGACTAAACCAAATTTAATCTTTCTCTAGTTTAGGACCACTAAAAAAAATAGAATAAACCAAATTCAAAAGTACCTGTATTTGGTATTAAAGAAAAACTCTAAGGAACTACCACTACTATTATTTCTACCACTACCAATGCAAACATTGGACTGTACCTAATCTGCAGACTAAAAATATCATTCTTCAAAACTGGAGATCTTTTCACTGGTGCTAAAAGGTTTAAAAAACAGAAATGGAATTATACTGGACATAAAGGCTTTTTTTTTTTTTTTTTTTTGAGACAGAGTCCAGCTGTTGCCTGGGCTAGAATGCTCTGGCATTAGCTTAGCTCACGGAAACCTCAAACTCCTGGGCTTTAAGCAATCCTTCTGCCTCAGCCTCCAGAGTAGCTGGGACTACAGGCATGTGCCACCATGCCCGGCTAATTTTTTCTATGTATTTTTAGTTGTTCAGCTAATTTCTTTCTATTTTTAGTAGAGCCGGGGTCTTGCTCTTGCTGGTCTCGAACTCCAGACCTTGAGCGATCCTCCCGCCTCGGCCCCTCAGAGTGCTAGGATTACAGGCGTGAGCCACCACGCCTGGCCAAGGTTTTTAATTAGTTTCTTACAGAAACTTCTAAACAGCTCTCTTACAGAATGCAATCATGCCTAAACAGCTGCAGGAAAACTTGTTTTTGATACCGTTAGTTCCCAAAATACATCTCCTCAATTTGCTCCCCAAGTTCTTCATGACAGAAGTCGTTTTTGACTCTTTGGTTTCTTTCTATATAATAATACACATATTAGATTGTCTAGATAATAGACAACAGACTATGACAGTATTTCCACAAATGAAAAAAGACAGGGTCACCTGAAAGAGAAGAAAATTAAGGTGTGATACGTGCCTTTCCACTCAATGCCCACAATCTAGAAATCCCATAAATGATGACAGTAACAATAGTGACTAACTGGTTTTTAGTTTATTTCATTTAGTAGCCACAATAATCCTATTAGGGGCCATTATTATTCACTGCCATTTTAGAAATAAGAAAACAGGCACTTGGAAGTTAAGGCTCCTGACTTAAAATTAAAACCTAGTAGAGACAAGATTTGAACCCAGGCAGACTGGCTTCAGCATCCTTCTGTTACACTTTCACCAGAAGCTTTACTGCTGCTCCCCTGCCATACTCTCAGCTTTCCCTTCAATCCAATTAACAAGCTCCCCCTGAACACTGTACTCCCGCTGACAGCTTCCAAGTTCTGGGCACCAGTGCTGCTCCACAGCTTTTTCCGCCGTGCTCTACCCCTAACATTCAGGAGGGCAAAGAGAATAGCTGATAAAAGTTGCTTAGGTGCTAAGAGAAGCCAAGGAAATCACCTCGCGTAAGCAGATCACAGGCCGATTACCACTGGAATGCAAGTCGGCCTCAGTTCCAGCCTAAGAAAAAATTGGGAACACGATTATTCCCGTCGTAGACAAATTTGGATTACGCCTCTTTTGGCCACAAGACAGAAAAGAACGGAAGAGGTACTAACGTTTACTGAGTGCCAGCCACATGCGCCCTCGGAGAAGACAGAACCAGGCCAACGGAGACTAGGTGGGGGGAAGGGCGCTCAAGAGTTCCGGGAAAAGAAGAAACCCAAATAATGGGGTGCGTACGACCAAACGGGATGGGAAAGGAAGTGGACGCCTCCCCTACAAGCAGACTGCAAGAAAAAGAAAAGAAGTGTGGGAGGTATTGGGAGAGAAGGTTGCTCAGAGCCTCCGAAGCTAGGCCGGAGCGCAGGGAAGCCCCGAAGGGCGGGGAGGGGGAGGAGCCGGAGGGAGCGGGGCCCGCTCAGAAGAGGCCAGGGCGTAAGCGCGGGGGAGCGGCTCCGCTCCAGGCCTTCCCAGGAACCTTGACCCAGCAGCCACAGAAAAAACATAAATGCTGAAATGACTAGAGCCGGTTGAGCTGCCCTAAATTCCATCAATGGTGTTCACTCACCTAGGTTCGCCGCAGCGATCGCAGCAGCAGCCTCGCAACGGCACAACTGGCCTGAACCTCGCCCCCGCCCCGACAGCGCGCCCCGCGTCCCCGCTCTCCGGCGACGGCAGCGGCGGCGTCGCCGCGCGGCCTCCTGGGAAATGTAGTCTTGGGCCCACCTCTCCTTGCCGACTTGGCCGTCTCTTGAACTACGTTTCCCACAAGACACAGCGAGCGTTGGGCCCGCCGCTTTGCGTCACGCGCCCGGTTGTCGGCAGTCACGTGGGTTGCTGGGTTCCTCCCCTCCCCCCGCCTAGGTGGCCTGGTGAAGAAGGAGGGAGGTGGACGGAAGGGGCGGGGGCGTTTCGCTGCTGACGCCACTGCCCCCACCATTTTGAAACCAGCCTGGAGGAGGGTCTGAACCCCACCTACTCCTGGCCTGGCTGCGTCGTGGAAGTCTCTGAGCTGGGAATCGGGTCGCTTGGTTTTCAGTCTCTGCCCTACCACCTCTCGCTTTGTGACCTTGAGCCATCGTCTCCTTTCTGAACCTCAGTTTCCTACCCTGTAACATGAGACTCATAATTTTACCCCACAGAGTTGTTGCGAGTCTCCGAGAAAATAAACCACATTAAAGTGGCTAATGAGCTGAAAGCACAACGCAAAATGGAGGGTGGTTTGTGTGTTTTGTGTTTTTTTAATAGTGTGACCTCATTCGGAGACCCGGGAGCCCGGATGGACAAAGCTCTCTCCAGCTTCACATCCGGATACTGCTCTCCGGTCCCCTTTCCGCGACTATGAGCACAGGAAGATTTCCTGAGGGTAGTCCTGGGACGTTTGTTAAAATGGGTGCTAGTTGCCTATTGAACCAGAAGTTTCCTGTGGAGTGTGGCCCTGGAATCTGCATTTTAAACAGACCTCTCAGGTGATTCTTACCCACATACAATTTATCAGGGTTTTTGCACAGGCTGGTTTCCTCTGGAATTCCTGCTCTAATGCACTCGCACATTTAAGACAGTTCAAATGTCACCTAGTCTGTGATGCCTTCCAAGTTTACTAGCTCCTCCCATCTCTGTGCTCCCACAGTTAAATATACACCATATTCTATAATTATCAGGGCCTCTGTTTGCCTTCCCCACCAGACTGAGCTATTTGAGAACAGAGATCAGTTTGGATGGATTTCTGCACCACCAGGGTGAGGTAGACAAAGTACACGTCAATAAATATTTAAAGAAATCTGCTCTTCCTGAGAGAAAAGCTGCCAGGTTCAACTCAAGTCCCAAACCAAGCCACATCAATCCTCACTCATCCTGGCTTCAGCAGCATTCCTTCCACCCTGCTTACTCCTTCCTTCTTTGAGTACTGTGGGCCACATACTGTATACTGCTTCTTGAAACATTTTAATTCAATTTAATTATCAATTCACAGATTTCCTAGGTGTCTACTAACATAGACCGCACCCAGTGTAAAACATTGAGAATACAGTGGTAAACTAGATGTGTACAAAAATACATAGTCACTCTATTGGTTTCTGAAATACAGGAATACCTCAGAGATGTTTCAGGAGTTCTGTTCCAGACCACCACAATAAAGTGAATGTTGTAGTAAAGTGAGTCACACAAATTTTTTGGTTTCCCAGTGTATATTAAAGTTGTGTTTACACTATATTATAGTCTATTAAGTGTCCAATAAAATTGTCTTTAAAAAGACATATCTTAATTTAGAAATACTTTTTTGCTAAAAAATGTTCATCTGAGCCTTCAGTAGGTCATGCTCTTTTTAATGGTGGAGAGGCTTGCCTATATGTTGATGATTGCCAACTGATCAGGGTGGTGGTTGCTGAAGATTGGGGTGGCAATTTCTTAAAATAAGACAACAATGAAGTTTGCCACCATCTATTCACTCTTCCTTTCATGAAAAATTTTTCTGTAGTATATGATGCTGTTTGGTAGCATTTTACCCACAGTAGAATTCTTTGAAAATTGGAGTCAGTCCTCTCAAACACAGACACCCCCTTGTCAACTAAGTTTATGTAATACTTTAAATCCTTTGTTGTCGTTTCAACAATGTTCACAGCATCTTCACCAGGAATAGTTTCCATCTCAAGAAATCACTTTCTTTGCTCATTCTTGAGAAGCAACTTCTCATCATCTCAGGTTGCAGCAATTCAGTCACATGGAGTAAGGCTCCACTTCTATTCTAGTTCTCTTGCTATTTCCACCATATCTGCAATTACATTGTCCGCTGACGTCTTGAACCCTTCAAAGTCATCCATGAGGCTGGTCGTGGTGGCTCACGCCTGTAATCCTAGCATTCTGGGAGGCCGAGGCTAAAGGATTGCTTGAGCCTAAGGAGTTCGAGAGCAAGAGCAAGACCCTGTCTCTACTAAAAATAGAAAAAAATAGCTGGCCATGGTGACACATGCCTGTAGTGCCAGCTACTCAGAGGCTGAGGCAGAAGGATCGCTTGAGCCCAGGAGTTGAGGTTGCTGTGAGCTAGGCTGACACCACGCACTTGCCCAGGCAACAGAGTGAGACTCTGTCTCAAAAGATAAAAAACAAAAGTCATCCATGAGGTTTGGAATCAACTTCTTCCAAACTGCTGTTAATGTTAATATTTGGACCTCCTCCCATGAATGACAATGGCATCTAGAATGGTGAATCCATTCTAGAAGGTTTTCAATTTACTTTGCCCAGATCCATCAGAGGAATCATTACCTATGGCAGCTATAGCCTTACAAAGTGTATTTCTTAATGTGTTAATGAGACTTGAAAGTCAAAATTACTCTTTGATCCATGAGCTGCACAAAGGATGCTGTGTTAAAACGCATAAAAACAACATTAATCCATCAGAGCTCTTGGGTGACCAGGTACATTGTAAATGAGCAGTAATATTTTGAAAGAAATCTTTTTTTTTTTTTTTCTGAGCAGTAGGTCTCAACAATGGGCTTAAAAGAGTCAGTAAATTGGCTGGGCATGGTAGTGAGTGCCTGTAGTCCTAGCTACTTGGGTGGCCGAGGCAGGAGGATCCATTGAGCCTAGAAGTTGAAGCTGTAGTGAGCTATGATCATGCTACTGCACTCTAGCCTGGGTAATGGATCAAGACCCTGTCTCAAATAAATAAGTAAACAAACCATGCTATAAATAGATGTGCTGTCATTCAGGTTTTGTTGTTGCATTTCTAGACCACAGGTAGAATAGATTTAGCATATTCTTAAAGGTCCTAGTATTTTTGGAATGGTAAATGAGCACCGGCTTCAACTTGAAGTCAGCAGCTGCATTAGCCCCTAACAAGAGAGTCAGCCTGTCCTTTGAAGCCAGCCATTGACTTCTCCTTTCTAGCTATGAAGGTCCTAGATGACTTCTCCTTCTTTTTCTTCCTGTTCTTCCTCTTCCTCCTCTTCCTCCTCCTCCTCCTCTCCTTCTTCTTCTTCTTCTTCCTCTTCTTCTTCTTTTTGACTAGTCAAGTGAAGTAGTGAGAAGAGGGGAAAGTAGTACAACAAAGAGTTCAATTTGTGACTGACTGTGAACAATCCAGTGAGATAACTCACTACCTTCTGTCCAGCCAGCATCTTCTTCTAATATAAGGCTATTTCATCTACATTAAAAATCTGAAGGTTGGCCGATTGTGGTGGCTCACACCTGTAATCCTAGCACTCTGGAAGGCCAAGGTGGGCGAATTGTTTGAGCTCAGGAGTTGGAGACCAGCCTGAGCAAGAGCGAGACTCCGTCTCTACCAAAAATAGAAAAAATTAGCCAGGCATGGTGGTGCATGCCTGTAGTTCCAGCTACTCAGGGGGCTGAGGCAGAAGGACTGCTTGAGCCCAGGAGTTTGAGGTTGCTGTGAGCTAGGCTGACACCTCGGCACTCTAGCAAGGGCAACAGAATGAGACTTTGTCTCAAAAGTTAAAAAGTCTGAAGGTGGTCGTAGCCACCCTCAACAATTATTTTAGCTAGATCTTCTGCATAACTTGCTTAACCTTGTATATCAGTACTTGCTGCCTCACCTAGCAGTTTTATGTTATGGAGATGCTTCTTTCCTTAAACTTCATGAACCAACTTCTGCTAGCTTCAAACTTTTCTTCAGTAGCTTTGTCACTTCTCTCAACCTTCACAGAATTGAAAAGAGTTAGAGCCTTGCTCTGGAGTAGGCTTTGGGTTAAGAAAATGTTGTGGCTGGTTTGATCTTCTATCCAGACCACTAAAACTTTCTCCATATCAGCGATAAGGCAGTTTTGCTTTTTCATCATTTGGATGTTCAACAGAGTAGCGCTTTTAATCTCATTCCAGAACTTTTCCTTTGCATCCATAGCTTAGCTAATGGTTTGGTGCAAGAGTCCTAGCTTTTGGCCTATCTCAGCTTTCAACATGCCTTCCTCGCTAAGCTTAGTCATTTCCACCTTTTGATTTAAAGTGAGAGATGAGCGACTCTTTCACTTGAACACTTAGAGGCCATTGTAGGGTTACTAAACTGGCCTAATTTCAACATTCTTGGGTCTCAGGGGAAAAGGAGGCTAGAGGATAGGGAGAGAGATGGGGAACAGCTGGTTGGTGGATCAGTCAGAAGACACACACATACACTGGCCAGGCACGGTAGCTCACACCTGTAATCTCAGCACTTTGGGAGGCGGGGGCAGAAGGATCACTGGAGCCCAGGAGTTCAAGGCTGCAGTGAGCTATGTTCACACCCTTGCACTTCAGGCTGGGCTACAGAGCAAGACCCAGTCTCTAAAAAAAGGAGCACACACACATTTATTGATTGAGTTCTCCATTTATATGGATGTGGTTCATGGTGCTCCAAAATAATAGTGACATCACTGACGTTAAGTGATAGTAAGATCACTGATCACAGATCACCACAATAGAAATAATAATTGTGACAAAATGTGAAATATTTAAAGAATGACTGAAATGTGACAGAGACACAAAGTGAGCACATGCTCTTGGGAAAATGGTGCCTATAGACTC
Organism: Microcebus murinus; assembly: GCF_040939455.1. Lineage (NCBI taxonomy): Eukaryota > Metazoa > Chordata > Mammalia > Primates > Cheirogaleidae > Microcebus > Microcebus murinus. Next base: position 26,016,578 of record NC_134105.1, on the reverse strand, counting down.
ACTCATACAGGGTTGCCACAAACCTTCAATCTGTAAAAAACACAATATCTGTGAAAAGCCATAAAAGCAGGTATGCCTGTACTTTGCCTTGGATCTCTTCTTACCTCTCCCCAAACCTTTGCTCCTTCTCTGGCCCAGAAACTTACCCCAAGTTTCCAGGTCTCCACCCACTCCTCTCTCCCTGAGTGACCTCTCTTCTTCAGTGACCTGGCATACTCAGGTGGCTTTCACATCTCATTTAAGCATTCTCCTCCCTTATCTGCATCTTAGACTCAATTCGGGTAGTGCCAGATGCTTGAGAGCCACCATACCCTGATTCCTCATTGGCACCTCAAACTCAACCTGCCAGAATCTGAACTCCTCTTCCCGCCACACAGCATTACCTAGTTAATTGTGTAGTTAATTGTTTATATGCCTGCAATCTCCACTAGGTTTTTTTTTTTTTTTTTTTTTTGAGACAGAGTCTCACTTTGTTGGCCAGGCTAGAGTGAGTGCCGTGGCATCAGTCTAGCTCACAGCAACCTCAATCTCCTGGGCTCAAGCGATCCTACTGCCTAAGTCTCCCAAATAGCTGGGACTACAGGCATGTGCCACCATGCCTGGCTAATTTTTTTATATATATTTTTAGTCAGTCAATTAGTTTCTTTCTATTTTTAGTAGAGGTGGGGAGTGGGGGGATCTCGCTCAGGCTGGTTTCAAACTCCTGACCTTGAGTGATCCACCCGCCTCGGCCTCCCAGGGTGCTAGGATTACACCTGTGAGCCACCACGCTCGGCCTCTCCACTAAGTTTTGAGTTTCTCTCAAAGGAGAGAAAACTTTATTACTCTATTCATTTATTAAGCACCTACTGTAAGTGAGGCCCTCTACTAGATGATCAGGAAAAAAAGGGTAAACAAACCAAAACCTGTGGTCCCTTCTGTCACAGAACTTATCTCCAAGTGAGGAGATAACATTAAGAAATCTATCACATGAGTAATTAATTACTGATAAGTGCAATACAGGAAGAACATACAGTGTATGCTATGATAGCATAGAACAGAGGACTGCAAACTACAACCTATGGGCCAATTCCAGCCCATGTCCTGCGTTTGTATGACCAGAAGCTAGGATTGTTTTTACATTTTTAAATGGTCAGGAAAAAAATAAAAAGACTATTTCATGATATGAAAAGTATATGAAATTCAAAGTTCATTCATGCATTGTCTATGGCTGCTTTGATAACAGAGTAGAGTGGTTGCAACAGAGACCCAATGTTCTGCAAAGCCTAAAATAGTTACCATTTGCCCCTTACTGAAAAAGTTTGTTGATTCCTGGCATAGAATCTGGAGGGTCTGTCTTAGACTAGAAGGTCAGGGAATGCTTCCCTGAGGAAATGACTCATAAACCATGTAGTTACCCAGGTCAAGAATTGGGGAAGAGCAATCCAGACAAATGGAACAATACATGGAAAATCCTTGTGGCCTGGAGGGACCTGGCACATCCTAAATATTGTTAGGACTGCCATTGACTCTGGAGTGTCATAGGAAATACAGCACAAGGAGGCTGGTGAGGTCATAAGGAGCCAGATCCCACTGGTCTGATAATCAAAATTGAGGATACTGGATTTTACTGAGAGCAATGGGAAGCCATGAAAAGCTTATAAACAGTGGAGGGACATGGTTCAGATTTCCTTTTCTAAAGGATTACTCTGGCCCAGTGTGAGAATGGATTTGGGCTAATCAGAGAGAAAGTGGAGAGACCAATTAGGAAGTTAGAGTATTTCAGATGTGAAGGGACAATGGCATCATCTAGTTATTCTCAATGAGGATGAAGAAATGTGGGCAGATTCAAAAGATAGTCACAAAATATTTAGGAGATTAAATCTATTGGTCTTGGTCTGGCACGGTGGCTCACGCCTGTAATCCCAGCACTCTGGGAGGCCAAGGCAGGCGGATTGCTCAAGGTCAGGAGTTAATCAGCCTGAGCAAGAGCGAGACCCCATCTCTACTATAAATAGAAAGAAATTAATTGGCCAACTAATATATATAGAAAAAATTAGCCAGGCATGATGGTGCATGCCTGTAGTCCCAGTTACTCAGGAGGCTGAGGCAGAAGGATTGCTGAGCCCAGGAGTTGAGGTTGCTGTGAGCTAGGCTGACGCCATGGCACTCACTCTAGCCTGGGCAACAAAGCGAGACTGTCTCAAAAAAAAAAAAAAAAAAAGCTATTGGTCTTGGTAATTGAGTGGCTGAGAGAGGGAGGGAGGAGTCCAGGCCACCCCCAGGTTTCTGTCTTGAGCAGCAGTGTGCTATCTCCCAACCCTCCACTGCTGGTGCAAGACTCATCACAATGTGTTGAAACTACGCAGCACCTCCTTGTGCCTCCTCAGAGAGCAGCTCCTGGAAGGCAACTAGTTTGTTCTCTGTCTTCCTAGAGCCTGGCAGAGGGCTAAACACAGAACTGGCAGCAGTGTGTGTGTGGATTTTTCTTAATTCTTCCTTCTCTGTTTCTGTTAGGGGTTCCTCTAGCCTTATGATCACCCAGGTTCAAAATCTCAGAGGAATCCTGGCTTCCTCCTTCTACTCAACAACCACATTGCATCAGTCACAAAGTCCAATGTATTCTGCCCCCAGAACGTCTATTGAATCTCCTGCCACCCTGTTTCCAGGCCTTAGGTAGAACAGTGCCTCGGCTGGAGTAAAGGATACAAAGTGATGGCTATGATGAAGTCTCTCCCCAGGCCTCCCTGCCTCATGCCCCCTCCATCCAGCCATCCTCCGAAAGGTAATCAGAGTGCTATTTCTCAAGTATAACTCTGATCGTGCCATTCTCTGGCTCCAGGGCTTTCGGGATCAAATCCTAAACCCTCAATGTGGTCTACAAGGCCCTGAATGGTCTAACCTCTGATTATTTTTCCAGCATCACTTTCACCTTCAAAGGCTCTCCATTGCCATCAGAACAAAGGACAAGTCCTAGACCTTCTACCCTCTGGCCTCCATGTCTTACCGACCACTCCTTCATAACCAGCGCTCCAGTTACAAGTGCCTGTTTTGACCAAACCCTGGGCTTCCTGCCTCCTGGAGCCTGTTCATACTCTTCCTCCCCAGCAGCCCCACCTAGCAAAGGCTATCTCGTCAGGCACACCTCCCTTCTTCGGGCATACTCCAACACCTATACCGCATTTGTCAGACTCTGCCTTACCTTGTGATTTCTGCACATCACATCCCTCTGCTAACCTGGGAGCAGACAGAGTGGCCATCTGCTGCTCTGCCTGCTTAGCATCCTTCCCCTCCTCCTCCTCTGATTACCAGCACTCTGATAATCCTTTGAGAAGATATCCCTCCCCTGCTCTCCCTCCAAGGTGAGCGGGTCATCAGCATATGTCACTTCCCTGGCCACAGTGATTGGCAGATGGCTCAAACCAGGAGAGCAGAGGAAATGAATACCACTCTGGGACCTTGGCAGGAACACTGAAGAAACCGGTCCTCTCTCTCTTCTGGGATTGCTAAACTGGAAAGGCAGCAGCCTGGACTAGTTAATGGTGATCTTTGCCACTGTTTGGAGAGAGCCTTCCTGAAAGGCCCACATAGTTAGTGAGCAGAGCCATGAGTTGAGAAAGACATATTCCCAGCTATCCCAGTTGAGCTCTTGGATTCATGCACACCTGAGGTTAGCAGCACCTCTGGACTGTTCCATGCCAGGTGCCAACAGGTGAGTTGCTTTGGGTTGGGTTTCTGTCACTTCTTTGCTGGAGTCATGGCTAACAGAGAGAAGCTGTAAGAGCTCTCTATTGTGTACAAGAGCTGTCAGGGCAGGAAAGAAGGTGGGAAGGGAAATCAAGAGAGGCTGTGGCTGTCTCCATTGTCTGACACTCTCAGCCTTGAAGGACCACTGTGAACAAGAGGAGCAGTTATCTTTGTTGTTGCTCAAATTGCCCGAGGTGGCTTCACCTCCATCTCTGCTTTCTGAGAGCAAAACCAAACATTCTGGTCAGGGCAACAGCAGCTTGTTTTGCTGTTGATCACTGGCAAGAGGAGGCCCTTTATCGCTGAGCTTGAGCAGGAAGGAGACAGTCCCTCCTTCTCCAATCAGCTAACATCTGCCATCAGGGAATATGCTACTCTAGTGGGTCCTAAACTTATATGGACATTGGAATCAACTCAGGATGTTTTTAAAATCCCAGCTACTTGGGAAGCTGAGGCAGGAGAATTGCTTGAGGCCAGGAGTTTGAGACCAGCCTAAGAAACATAGCAAAACCCTGTTGCCAAAAAAAAAAAAAAAATTCCAACACTCAGTCCACATCCCAAACCAGCCCAAACCAGGTAAGTCATGGTCTCTGGGGATGGGACACAGGCATCACTATTTTTTTTAAGTTTCCTCAGATAATTCCACTGTGCAGACAAGTTTGGGAACCATTGCCAGAGGCTCCCATCCTTCTGTTTCCAAGGCTGACACTTCTGTAAAATAGAGATTTTCCACCTACCTGCACATTAAACACCCTGGGGGTTTTCCAAAAATGTCCATGTCCATGCCTCACTGCCCAGATTCTGATTTAGTTGGTATGGAGTGGGACCCCCATAATGACATTTTAATTTTTATTTATTTATTTTGAGACAGAGTCTCACTCTGTTGCCCAGGCTAGAGTGCCTAGCTCATAGCAACCAGCCTAGCTCACAGCAACCTCAAACTCCTGGGCTCAAGCAATCCTTCTGTCTCAGCCTCCTGAGTAGCTGCGACTACAGGCATGCGCCACCATGCCCAGCTAATTTTTTCTATATATTTTTAGTTGGCCAATTAATTTCTTTCTATTTATAGTAGAGTCGGGGTCTCGCTCTTGCTCAGGCTGGTTTCAAACTCCTGACCTTGAGCGATCCACCCACCTCGGCCTCCCAGAGTGCTAGGATTATAGCTGTGAGCCACCACACCCAGCCAGTTGTGTAATCTCATACCTAACGTTTTTTTTGCTCCCTAATCTGTAAAATTGCAAGACAGAAGACATACACCTCACAGGGCTGTTGTGAGGAAGAGTCTCTAAGTTAATGCAGAAAGAACTTAGAAAAGTGTCTGACACCTAGTCAGTGCTCAGTAAGGACTAGTTAGCCTTTTTGTTGTCATCTTTATGCCTTGGCTCCCGAATAAGAGCCTCCAGTCCAGGCCTCTTTCCTGAGGTTGACAGTCTGCATACCTGTCTGCTAGATGTCTCAGCTTGGGTACCTTGCGAGTACCATTAATTCAACAAGTCCAAAAGTAAACTCAGAAACTCCTGTCCGGAGAATATCACAGGAAGCCACCAGTCCCCTGAGCCAGATGCCTGGGAAGTCACCCTCACCCCTGCCTTTCCTCAGAAATATCTCTGACTCTGTCCCCAGTGCCTTTGCCCTAGCCTTCTAGAGTGCTAGGATTACAGGCGTGAGCCACCACGCCCGGCCCATAATGACATTTTTAAAATGCCAACCCAGGAGATTATAATGTGCATGGAGGGCTAAGAGAGATGGTTTTTAACACAGTGCTTCTCAAATTATGATGGAAGACCAGGGTGGTTTTTGTTTATTTATTTGCTTTTAATTTCCCATCTACCACAGACTGAGTCTTTTATATAAAATGTAATAAAAATGACATGCTAGAAAAATGAAATTTAAAAAGACATACAGGCCGGGCGCTGTGGCTCACGCCTGTAATCCTAGCTCTTGGGAGGCCGAGGCGGGCGGATTGCTCAAGGTCAGGAGTTCAAAACCAGCCTGAGCAAGAGCGAGACCCCGTCTCTACTATAAATAGAAAGAAATTAATTGGCCAACTGATATATATATAAAAAAATTAGCCGGGCATGGTGGTGCATGCCTGTAGTCCCAGCTACCCGGGAGGCTGAGGCAGAAGGATCACTCGAGCCCAGGAGTTTGAGGTTGCTGTGAGCTAGGCTGACGCCACGGCACTCACTCTAGCCTGGGCAACAAAGTGAGACTCTGTCTCAAAAAAAAAAAAAAAAAAAAAAGACATACAGGCTGGGCATGGTGACTCATGCCTCAATCCTAGCAGCCTCCTCTGGGAGGCTGAGGCAGGAGGATCATTTGAGCTCCAGAGTTCGAGACCAGCCTGAACATGAGCAAGACCCCATCTCTACTAAAAAAATAGAAAGAAATTAGCCAGACAACTAAAAATATGTAGAAAAAATTAGCTGAGCGTGGTGGCACATGCCTGTAGCCCTAGCTACTGGGAGGTTGAGGCAGGAGGATTGCTTAAGCCAGGAATCTGACGTTGCTGTGAGCTAGGCTGACACCACGACACTCTAGCCCAGGCAACAGAGTGGCAGACTCTGTCTCAAAAAAAAAAAAAAATATTTTGTTTGTCTTTTTTTTTTTTTTTTTTTGAGACAGAGTCTCACTCTATTGCCAGGGCTAGAGTGCTATGGTGTCAGCCCAGATAATAGCAACCTCTTCTGCGTCAGCCTCCCAAGTAGCTGGGACTACAGGCATGTGCCAGCATGCCCTGCTAGTTTTTTCTATTTTTAGTTGTCTGGAAAATTTGTTTCTATTTTTAGTAGAGATGGGGTCTTGCTCTTGCTCAGTCTGGTCTTGAACTCCTGACCTCCAGTGATCCTCCCACTTCAGCCTCCCAGAGTGTTAGGATTACAGGCATGAGCCACTGCATCTGGCCCAAAATACAATTTTTGTTACTAGATTCAACAGGCATAAAGTCACTCAGTCCTATTGCTATAAAAGGTTTTTTTAACTTTATTTTTTTGTTTTTCTTTTTTAGAAATGGTGTCTTGCTATGTTGCCCAGGCTGGACTCAAACTTCTGGACTCAAGCAATCCTGTAGTGTCAGCCTCTTGAGGTGCTGGGTCTACAGGTGCATGCCACCAAACCTGGCTATAACAGTTTTTAACACTCTCAGTTCATTAGGGACCAGTGTATAGAACACACTTTGAGTAGCACTGCTCTAGGATACACTTCCAGCCTCCTCTCCACGCCCCTCCCTCTCTGTCCCCACCTATGGAAAAGCAGGACTCACTATCTGATACCACTCTCCCCACCACTGGCTCCAAGCAACTTCCTCTTGCAGTTGGCTTGTCCCCCCATGAGGTGGCAGTGAGTGGAGCATCACTGACTCCTCTTAGACTCTAATTTGATAGTGCTGGGTTCCTGCAAAGCCGGTTATTCCCCAGAAAGTCAAAGCATCAGGCCTCAGAGGATCACCACAGCCCTGCTCCAGACTAGGATTAGGACCTTAGAAGCCACCTCCCCCACCACCTTGCATCAGAAGCAGGAGCATGGACCTCACTGATCTGTCTCCCCAAAGCTGCTCACTGGCACATTATATATACTCCTAAGAACTGCTTTGTGGAAACAGGTGCTTTTTTGTCTTTGGTCTAACGCCATGTTTCTCAACCAGGGACAGTTTTGTCCTCCGGAGGACATTTGGCATTGTCTGGAGCCATTTTTGGTTGTCACAACCCTGGGGGAGGGGGTGGGAGGGATACCACTGATAACTATTGGGTAGAGGCCAGGGATGCTGCTAAACATCCTACAACGCACAGGGCAGTCCCTCACAACAAAGAATAATCCTGATCAAAATGTCAGTAGTGTCGACACTGAAAAACTTTTTATCTTGCCTAAATAGAAAAGTTCAGTGGCACTAAGCTTTGAGATATTCTTATGGGGCCGGGCGCGGTGGCTCACGCCTGTAATCCTAGCACTCTGGGGGCCAAGGCAGGAGGATCACTTGAGGTCAGGTGTTTGAGACCAGTCTCAGCAGAGACCCTGTGAGACCCTGTCTCTACTAAAAATAGAAAGAAATTAGCCCGACAACTAAAAAAAAAAAAAAAATTAGCTGGGGATAGTGGCACATGCCTGTAGTCTCAGCTGCTTGGGAGGCTGAGGCAAGAGGATCACTTGAGCCCAGGAGTCTGAGGTTGCTGTGAGCTAGGCTGACACCACGGCACAGTAGCCCGGGCAACAGAGCAAGACTCTGTCTCTAAATAAATAAATAAATACATGCACACTCTCCTCTAGGGAGAGGTGGGGGAGATTATGGTGGGAGAGGTAGATTGGGGTCAGGTGGAGGTGACACATGGGTCATAAAGCACAGGCTTTGGTATCAGGTCTCAGTTCATATCCCAGCCTTGATTCTTTTGTCAGTGTGCCTTTAGGCGAGCAACTTATCCTCTCTGAGCCTCAGTTTTCTCATCTGTAAAATATGACAGCCGCTACCTAACGAGGTCCAGACACTCAGCTATTAATAGGACTTCACCCTGAAGAGGTAGGGAGCCGCTGGAGGAAGTTATGTGAGTGTGGGGGAAGGCATGCCAGCTTTGAGTGGTCCCTTGGGCAGCCGGGGTTGGAGGCAGGAGTGGGGAACGACTTACCCTCACAATGCCTGTATTTAGTTTCCCTTCAGGTAGGCCAGGAAGTCCTTCTTGAAGTCTAGCCAGAATCTCTCCTTTTGTTTAGAGCCTCAGCTGGTTGTTGCCACCACAACCTTCTGATGGTGTAGCAGAGAAACATATTGAGGTTGTAATTTGCATTTTGGTCTCCTTGCTGTGCATATGTTTCCTCCTTTCTGCCTGGGGGTGGGGACGGAGGCTGTTAAATGCTTTGGGGTTGCCAAGCCAAAAGCAGAGGTTGCCAGGCACCAAATGACATCCCCCAGCCAGGGCTTTTGTTTACCAAGAGCAGGCTCCAGGCACCGGTTACTGTGCTGGGTTACTCCACAGCACAGGGCTCCCAGCATAAAGGGGTGGAAGTGGGCCATCAGAGAAGGTCTGACGAGTTTTCCCAAGCCTGAGAAAGCGAACAGGGGTCTGCGTGTCATTGCTGCTGCTGTTGTCTTTCCTTGAATGATAGTGACTTTGAGCCACCCCCACTCAGATCTCCCAGGACCTCTAATGGGTCTGCAGGGTTGCTGTTTTCTGGAAGGGGATGTGTGTGAAGGCCAGGCCTGGTGGCTCACACCTATAATTCTAGCACTTTGGCAGGCCAAGGTGTGGAGGATGGCTCGAGGTCAGAAGTTCCAGACCAGCCTGAGCAAGAGCGAGGCCCCGTCTCTACAAAAAAATTAAAAATTAGCTGGGTGTGGTGATGCGCACCTGTGGTCTCAGCTACTCGGGAGGTTGAGGCAGGATCACTTGAACCCAGGAGTTAGAGATTGCATTGAGCTGTGATGATGCCACTGTACACTAGCCCAGGTGACAGAGTGAGACCCTGTCTCAAAATATATATATATATTTAAAAAAATTGGGTTGATTGAAGATCCCCTAAATGCTCTAGACTGGATAAACCTACAGAAATTATACCCACTGCTTCAGAGAGGTGGGGACATTATTAAAAAAATTGGACTGGGTGCAGTGGCTCACACCTGTAATCCCAACACTTTGGAAGTTCAAGGTGGGAGGATTGCTCAAGGTCAGGGGTTTAAGACCGGCCAGGGCAACGTAGTGAGACCCCTGTCTCTACAGAAAAATAGAAAAATTAGCCAGACATGGTGACGCTTGCCTATAATGCCAGCTACTCGGGAGGCTGAGGCAGGAGGCTCGCTTAAGCCCAGAAGTTGAGGGTACAGCGAGCTATGATGATGACACTGCACGCTAGCCCAGGCAACAGAGTAAGACTGTTGTTCACACATGCAAAAAAATTTTAATTGTAAACTTACATTGAAATAAAGTATATTCAAAGATAATAACACTCAAAATGCATCACTCCCTAGTTATTTTACTACATTTTATTGCTATCTATGGTCTTGAGGCTGCTCGCGTTCCGCATGGTGACCCCCTGTGCCGCTGCTCACTCTTCCGAGGTCCCCTTCGGTGACGTCACACCAGCAGCTCGAAATTGGCCATAGTGGGAGGATTCACATCATGGAAATTGGCAAATGTTACAAAGCAAGTCCCTCCCTAATGCACCCCTCCCCTCAAGTCACTTGTAAACGTTTATCAGCACACCACTGGGAACAGTTTCCCAAAATATGGCTGTGATTGAATGTCCCACCAGTCAGCCAGCCTGCCAGGGGGTTTTTGGAGCAGATAATCTGATTTAGAGAAATAAATAAATAAGACATTTTGGTGGCTCATGCCTGTAATCCTAGCATTCTGGGAGGCTGAGGTGGGAGGATAGCTCAAGGTCAGGAGTTCGAGACCAGCCTGAGCAAGAGCTAGACCCATCTCTACTAAATATAGAAAAATTAGCTGGGCATGGTGGCACATGCCTGTAGTACCAGCTCCTCTGGAGGCTGAGGCAGGAGGATTGCCTGAGCCCAGGAGTTTGAGGTCACTGTGAGCTATGCTGACACCAGGCACTTTAGCCCAGGCAACAGAGTGAGACTCTGTCTCCAAAAAAAAAAAAGAAAAGAAAAGAAAAAGAAAAGGTCCACTTTGCCCTGCAGGTCCTCTCCCTCCTTTCCTCACACCAACTCTTCCTGGGCCTTTGGTCTCCTGTGTTGTCCCTCACCCTGCTTCTCCAGGCTGCCTCTCTGGTGCTGCCCCTGTCTCCCTCTCTGTTTATCTCTTGGTCTCCGTTTCTCACTCAGTGGTGCCATCCGCTCTGGCTGGATCCTTGTGTTCTGAGACATGAGACAAGCCTTTGGCATTCGTGCTCCTTCTCCCACACTAATCACTCCAGCTGCCTCGGCCTGGGAGCAGGGCCAGGAGGCTGACGAAGGGGGAGGGTGCAACGAAGGCCCCGTGAGGCCCCTGCTCTCCTTACTGCTCATCCCGCCCTTGCTCCTGGGGCCCTGCTCTCCCTGCTAGCTGCCTCTGAGAGGCCTAGAGATCCAGCACACCCTTCCTCTCTCCCCCCAGGGCCTGGGATCAAGCCAGTCAAATGGCCCTGCCCTGCCCTGCCCTGCCCACTGACCCCTTCCTCCCACCCCAACCCCTGCTTAAATTTCTCCTCTAGCCCAGGCCAGCAGCTGTTACAAAACAACTGGGGGCTGGGCAGCTTCTCACCCCCGGCCCCGCCCTGGGCAGCAAGTGACACCAGGCTCATGACTGCTGCTGAGCCCAGTACCCTCTGCCCCGGGACCAGGAACCTGTGGCCTCTGCCCTGGTGCTGGTTTTCAGGACCCAGAGCCCAGCACCCAGACCAGGACATGATTTCTTGTATTGGAACCCAGTGCTCAGTGTCCAGATTCAATTACCAGTGTCTGTCCACACCGCACCTGGCAGATCCTGGTGGCCTAGGCTGCAGTGCAGGGACCCAGCACCGCATTGCCACCAGTCTGGTGCCAATTTTCAAAACAAAGTTAAAGGACTTATAAGTAAAAAAAAAAGAAGAAAAAAATCATTCAAATGAGGATTTAAGATAAAAATTGGGGAAGGGACTAGCAGCATAGGCAGAGGAAGGAGAAAGGCCAGAGGGTAGGAATGTCAGATAAAATACAGGATGCCCAGTCCAATTTGAATTTCAGGTAAATAATTATTTCATGTAAATATGTCCCCATGCCATATCTGAAACACACTCATACTAAAAAATTATTTATTGGTTTTCTGAAATCCTCCTTTAACAGGGGTCCTGTGTTTTGATGTGTTAAATCCGGCGGAGGGATAAGCCTCTCCCAGGTTACTTCCAGGAACTTCAGGTGGGGAAACAGGAAATATTTATACTGCTGCTCACTTTTGGGAAGGGGGACCTGCAGGGGATTCTATTTTCATTATTTCTGCTTTAATAGGTTTTCTCATTTTCTTTAAGGAGTTGCTATTACAAAGAAAAGTCAAATGCTATGGATACCACATCCTGCCTGGATTGCTGCAACATACCACTTTTGTCCATGATTTTTTTTTTTTTTTTTTTGAGACAGAGTCTTGCTTTGTTGCCCAGGCTAGAGTGAGCGCCATGGTGTCAGCCTAGCTCACAGCAACCTCAAACTCCTGGGCTCAAGTAATCCTGCTGCCTCAGCCTCCCTAGTAGCTGGGACTATAGGCATGCGCCACCATGCCCAGCTAATTTTTTTCTATATATATTAGTTGGCCAATTAATTTCTTTCTATTTATAATAGAGACGGGGTCTCGCTCTTGCTCAGGCTGGTTTCGAACTCCTGACCTGGAGCAATCCGCCCGCCTCAGCCTCCCAGAGTGCTAGGATTACAGGCGTGAGCCACCGCGCCCGGCCTTGTCCATGATTTTTTGACAAAATATTGTAGTCCCATGATTCAGAATTCCTGAGGCACAAGAGAGCATGGCATGAAACATCTCTTCCACCCCCATCTGTTGGCCTCTCAGTTTCCTTCCCTAGCTCTCAATCTTTCCTTCCAGAGACTTCCTGGTACCACGGCCTTCTAACTGCCTTCCTGTTTCCAGTCTTGCCCACCTGCTCCCACACCCTGGCCGGCAGGGGGCTTCACCTCCCAACTTAAAACCCGTCCGTGGTTTTCCATGCCGCAGGCGAGAGAGCAAGCTTCCCAGCTCATGAGGATGCTAGGCAGGCGCTCAGTGCCTGATTCCTGCCTAGCTTCCGGGACACATGGCAACACCCGCCTGCCCCGCAGCACACGCAGAGACCCTTCCTGCCTGTGACTGTCCCCCACTCCCCATGACTCTCTCGGCGTCCGTAGTCTTGCTCATGTTTCCGTCAGTCACACAGACTGCGACTGCTGTGAGCAGGCACCAGGCTGGGAAGGACGCCGTGGAGAACAAAACTGAAACATTCCTGCTCTTGTGACTCACGCTTTGGCAGAGGAGCATTTATTTACCAGACAAACAGTTACAATGGGGTGTTTGTTGTGCTAGGGTAGGTACAGAACATGGGTCAAAGAAGGCCTCCTGGGAGAAGCGATATTTGTGATTATTTTGAACAGTCAACTATAGGGGGGGTAAGCAGAGGAGAGGGGCCTAGGGAAGAGGGAACAGCTTGTGCAAAGGCCCTGAGACTCCAGAGAAGTCTCAGGTCCAGGGTGGTGGGAACACAGAGGAGAGAGGAAGAGTGTGAGAGTCGCAGGGTGAGGAGGCCGCAGGAAGCCACTCTACAGAGTGTGCCTTTTAATAAAAAGAGCAATGAGAAGGCCTGGGAGGGAGTCAAACAGAGACGTGTCCTGGATAGGCCAGTGGCTATTGCACAGGGACCAGATTGGAGGAGGAGACCTTGCCACCCTGTCTATAACAGGATGGCAGAAATGACAGCAGCCTGGGCTAGGGCGAAGGCACTGGGGACAGAGTCAGAGATATTTCCGAGGAAAGCCAGGGGTGAGGGTGACTTCCCAGGCATCTGGCTCAGGGGACTGGTGGCTTCCTGTGATATTCTCCGGACAGAAGTTTCTGAGTTCACTTTTGGACTTGTTGAATTAATGGTACTCGCAAGGTACCCAAGCCGAGACATCTAGCAGACAGGTATGCAGACTGTCAACCTCAGGAAAGAGGCCTGGACTGGAGGCTCTTATTCGGGAGCCAAGGCATAAAGATGACAACAAAAAGGCTAACTAGTCCTTACTGAGCACTGACTAGGTGTCAGACACTTTTCTAAGTTCTTTCTGCATTAACTTAGAGACTCTTCCTCGCAACAGCCCTGTGAGGTGTGTGTCTTCCGTCTTGCAATTTTACAGATTAGGGAGCAAAACGTTAGGTATGAGATTACACAACTGGCTGGGTGTGGTGGCTCACAGCTATAATCCTAGCACTCTGGGAGGCCGAGGCGGGTGGATTGCTCAAGGTCAGGAGTTTGAAACCAGCCTGAGCAAGAGCGAGACCCCATCTCTACTATAAAAATAGAAAGAAATGAATTGGCCATCTAAAAAATATATATACATAGAAAAAATTAGCTGGGCATGGTGGCGCATGCCTGTAGTCCCAGCTACTCGGGAGGCTGAGGCAGGAGGATCGCTGGAGTCCAGGAGTTTGAGGTTGCTGTGAGCTAGGCTGACCCCATGGCACTCTGGCCTGGGCAACAGAGTAAGACTCTGTCTCAAAAAAAAAAAAAAAAAAAAAAAAGATTACACGACTACTAAGTGCCAGAGCCGGGTTCCAACCCCAGCAGTCCAGCTTCAGATCCAAGCTCTTAACCACACCACACAGCCTCTCACTTGGACGGTAGTTTAGCCCCAGAAATGGAAGTGATCAACTTCAGAATTGTGGGTGAGAAGGGCAGATGATTGACATGAGGAATACCTCACCTAAAGCCATAGGTGGAAAACTGGTGGCTCAGGGCCTGAATCTTGCTGTTGAATAACTTTTCTCAGAAATATTTAGTGTTTTCTTAAGTGCATATATAGTCGTAACAGTTATCAGGTGTCGGGCAGGTGGGGGAGGGAATGGGTATTTACACACACGTAATGAGTGCGGCGTGCACCGTCTGGGGGATGGACACGCTTGAGGCTCTGACTCGGGTGGGGCAAGGGCAATATATGTAACCTAAGCATTTGTACACCCACCCCAGCATATTAGCTGAAATAAAGACAATTTTTTTAATTTAAAAATTTTTTTAAAAGAAATAGTGTTTTAATTTTTAAAAATTAATTACCATGCAAAACTGAACTTAAAATGGATCAAAGACTTAAACATAAGAGCTAAAATGATAAAGCTCTTAGAAGAAAATAGCTTCATTACATTGGATGCAGCAATGATGTCTTTTTTCTTTTTCTTTTTTTTTTTTGAGACCAATCTTACTCTGTTGCTTACTCTGTTGCTGTGCAGTGGTGTCATCCTACTCACAGCAACCTCAAACTCCTGTGCCTAAATGATCCTCCCACCTCAGCCTCCTGAGTAGCTGGGACTACAGGCACGCATCACTATGCCTGCCTGAATTTTTACTTTTTGTTTCAGCATATTATGGGGGTACAAATGTTAAGGTTATGTCTATTGCCCATGCCCCCCTACCCCCTCGAGTCAGAGCTTCAAGCATGTCCATCCCCCAAACATTGTACATCTCACTCATTGTGTTTGTTTATACCCATCCCCTCCTTCCCCCTGCCTGCCTGAATTCTTGAATGTGACACTAAAAGCATAGGCAACAAAAGAAAAAAGAATAAAATGGACTTCATCGAAATTAAACATTTTTGTGCATCAAAGGACACTGTCAACAGAGTGAAAAGGCAAACTGCAGAGTAGGAGAAAATATTTGTAAATCACATCTGATAAGGGATTAGTATCCAGACTATATAAAGAACTCATAAAATTCAGCAACAACAAAAAAGCCCTATTACAAAATAGGCAAAATGGCTCATGTCTGTAATCCTAGCACTGTGGGAGACCAAGGCGGGCAGATTGCTCAAGGTCAGGAGTTTGAATCCAGCCTGAGCAAGAGCAAGACCCCGTCTCTATTAAAAATAGAAAGAAATTGGCCGGGCGCTGTGGCTCACGCCTGTAATCCTAGCTCTTGGGAGGCCAAGGCGGGCGGATTGCTCAAGGTCAGGAGTTCAAAACCAGCCTGAGCAAGAGCGAGACCCCGTCTCTACTATAAATAGAAAGAAATTAATTGGCCAACTGATATATATATAAAAAAATTAGCCGGGCATGGTGGTGCATGCCTGTAGTCCCAGCTACCCGGGAGGCTGAGGCAGAAGGATCACTCGAGCCCAGGAGTTTGAGGTTGCTGTGAGCTAAGCTGACGCCACGGCACTCACTCTAGCCTAGGCAAGAAAGCGAGACTCTGTCTCAAAAAAAAAAAAAAAAAAAAAAAAAATAGAAAGAAATTAATTGGCCAACTAATATATAGAGACAAAATTAGCGGGGCATGGTGGCGCATGCCTGTAGTCCTAGCTACTCGGGAGGCTGAGGCAGAAGGATCGCTTGAGCCCAGAAGTTTGAGGTTGCTGTGAGCTAGGCTGATGCCACGGCACTCACTCTAGTCTGGGCAACAAAGTGAGACTCTGTCTTAAAAAACAAAACAAACAAACAAAAAAATAGGCAAATGACTTGAATAGACATTTCTCCAAAGAACATATACAAATGGCTCATAAACACATGAAAAGATGCTCAACATCGTTAATCATTAGGGAAATGTAAATCACAGCCACAGTGAGATACCCCTTCATATCCATTAGGATGGCTGTCATCATTTAAAAAAAAAGAAAAAACAAAAAACAGAGTGTTGGAGGATGTGGGAAAATTGGAACTCTTGCATTTTGCTGGCAGGAATGTAAAATGATACAGCCATAATGGAAAACAATATGGCAGTTTCCCGAAAAACTGAAAATAGAATTACCATATGATCCAGTAATTTTGCTTTTGGGTATAGGCCCAAAAGAATCAAAAACAGGGATTTGGACAGATGTTTGTACACTAATGTTCATAGCAGCATTATTCACAGTAGCCAAAAGGTGCAAACAATCCAAGCATTTATGGACAAATGAATGGAAAAACAAAATGTGGTATATACATACAATGGAATATTACTCAGTCTTAAAAAGGAATGAAATTCTGACACCTGCTACAACATGAATGAAGCTTAAGGACACTATGCTAAATGAAATAAACCAGTCACAAAATAACAGATATTGTATGATTTTACTTATGTAAGGTACCAAATGCACAGTCAAATGCACAGAGACAGAAAGTAGTTCTGGTGGTTGCCAGGAGCGGAGTGGAGGAGGAAATGAGGAGTTGATGTTTAATTAACACAGAGTTTCAGTTGGGAAGATAGGAGGAATGTTCTGGAGTGGATGGTGATGATGGTTGCACAACAGTGTGCTCATACTTAATGCCACAGAACTAAACACTTAAAAATGGCTAAAATGGTAAATTTTATGTTATATATATTTTACCACAATAAAAAATGAAAAGGGGCCGGGCACGGTGGCTCACGCCTGTAATCCTAGCACTTTGGGAGGCCGAGGCGGGCGGATTGCTCAAGGTCAGGAGTTCGAAACCAGCCTGAGCGAGACCCCGTCTCTACCAAAAATAGAAAGAAATTAATTGACCAACTAAAAATATATATACAAAAAATTAGCCGGGCATGGTGGCGCATGCCTGTAGTCCCAGCTACTCGGGAGGCTGAGGCAGAAGGATCGCTCGAGCCCAGGAGATTGAGGTTGCTGTGAGCTAGGCTGACGCCACGGCACTCACTCTAGCCTGGGCAACAGAGTGAGACTCTGTCTCAAAAAAAAAAAAAAAAAAAAAAAAAAAAAATTAAAGGATAACTTTAACTTTTAAAGGTATTATTTAAATTTGATAAAACACTTCATGTTTGAGTTAAAATTTGCACTTACCAAACAAAAATGTTACATACTTTCAGTTCTCACTGTTTTATACTTTAAACACAAAATTCTGGTTACCTTTGAGGGTTTTGTGGTGTATATGTATGTGTGTGTTTTTTCTTTAAGAGACAGGGTCTCACTCACACTGTCACCCAGGCTGGAGTGCAGTGGCGTGAGCATAGCTCACTGCAGCCTCGAACTCCTGGCCTCTTGAAGTGCTGGGATTACAGGTGTGAGCCACCATACCCAGCCACCATTGAGGTTTCTTTTCTTTTCCTTCAGTAGATTTAGGGGGTACAAATGTTTTTTGTTACATGGATGAATTGTATTAATAAAATGCTGAAGTCAGGGCTTTCAGAGTACCCATGACCAGAATAGGGTACATTATATCCAATAGGTAGGTTTTTATCCAACTCCCCCATGAGTTGTAAGGATATATATGTAAGTTTTAAATTAGCACAGTGATCACATAGAATGACAAAATTAAAGAAACTTAAGTTTTGCTTCTTCACCTTAACAATCACTGTGTCATCATTGTTTATTTTGAAATGACTGTTTAATCTCAGGAATATGTTGTGTCATGGAGTTGGAGACACCAATTGAATTCCAAGCAAGATTGAATGATTCCCAACTACTAAGAAATTACTTTCAAAATTAATGTGTGTAGCTGAGTCTGTGTGTGTCAAGAGGCCAATTATACAAGTGCAATTTCTCCCAATTAACTTCTATGTAGAACACAATGTTCATTAAAAGCTAAGTACAGTTGGCCCTCTGTATCCATAGGTTCTGCATCCTTAGATTCAACAAACTGGGGAAAAATATTCGGGAAAAAAATAACAACACAACAACAAAAAATAATAAAAATAAAGCCAGGCATAGTGGTGCATGCCTGTAGTCCCAGCTACTCAGGAGGCTGAGGCAGGAGGATCACTTGGCCTGAGGTTACAGTGAACTATTATGACACCACTGCACTTTAGCCTGGGTAATACAGTTAGACCCTGTCTCAGAAAACAATAATAATAATAATAGTAATAAAAATACAAATTCAAAAATCCATGTAGGATAACAACCATTTATATAGCATTTACATTGTATTAGGTATTATAAGCAATCTAGAGATGATTTCAAGTATATGGGAGGATGTGCATAGGTTATATGCAAATACTACACCATTTTATATCAGGGACTTGAGCATGTGTGGATTTGGGTATCCACAGGGTAGGGTCCTGGAACCAAACCCCTGAGGACACGAGGGACAACTGTGATAAATTTGTACTAATTTGAGGCTGGGCGCAGCTCACGCCTGTAATCCTAGCACTCTGGGAGGCCGAAGTGCGTGGATCGCTCAAGGTCAGGAGTTTGAAACCAGCCTGAGCAAGAGCGAGACCTCATCTCTACTAAAAATACTAAGAAATTAATTGGCCAACTAAAAAAATATATAGAAAAAATTAGCCGGGCATGGTGGTGCATGCCTGTAGTCCCAACTACTCGGGAAGCTGAGGCACAAGGATCACTCGAGGCCAGGAGTTTGAGGTTGCTGTGAGTTAGGCTGATGCCACGGCACTCTAGCCCAGGCAACAGAGTGAGACTCTGTCTCAAAAAAAACCCAAAAAAACAAATTTGTACTAATTTGAAATTTACATATATACTACTAAAACTCAACAGTAACTAGAGCCACTATTTAGAACTCAGATCAATACAATTTTTTTTTTTTTTTTGGAGAAGTATTTTTTAACTGACATCATTTAGGATGGCAGTACACGGTGATAATAAAAGGCAAACTGACTTTTAGTCATTTTTGTTTTGGTTCTTAAATTTTCTATAGTCGATGCACTTGTATTGCCTATACGTGGGGCAGCCTGTCATTCTACCCTTGGTAGGCCCCTGCTAGCAATACTGGGATCCAACTTGACCTGGACACTATGGACCAGAGGGGAGTGACAGGAGCTGCCCCTTGGGAGGCATTCATGTTTTCCGCCTTTAATTCAAAAGACATTCTCACACTTTGGGAGGCCGAGGGGGGAGGATTGCTTGAGCTCAGGAGTTTGAGACTAGCCTGAGCAAAAGACCGAGACTCTGTCTCTACTATAAATAGAAAGAAATTAGCCAAACAACTAAAAATAGAAAAAATTAGCCAAGTGTGGTGGTGCATGCCTGTAGTCCCAGCCACTTGGGAGGCTGAGGCAGGAGGATTGCTTGAGACCAGGAGTTTGAGGTTGCTGTGAGCTAGGCTGACGCCATAGCACTCTAGCCCAGACAACAGAGTGAGACTCTGTCTCAAAAAAAAAAAGGACGAAAACCAAGGACATTCTCAGGTATTACCTTCTACAGAAGCTTCCCTCTGACATTCTCTCCCCGCTTGAATCTGGATCAAATATTTGCCCTTTAAATTCCAATGTGCTTATTCTGTCACTGACCTCACATGGTATCATAATGATATGTCTCCTCCACCTCGAGACCAAGCACCCTGATGACAAAGACCCGGTCTTGGTGATCAATTAGTGCTCAATGTTCTGGCCACATCAGAGCATGTCTAATATATGGCTATCCCAAAGTGGAGTGGCTTGGGGAAGTGGCTGGTAGTACACAGGAGGTGTTGTTCAGCTGCCCCAGGATGTCATGGCCCCTCAAGGTGGGGAGGGGGCCTTGCAACTAAGATTCTTTTATTCCCTGTGTTAGTTCAAGGAATTCTTTACCCATGTCCCTAACCCTAATTTGCAGATAGATGAGGAAATTGAAACTCACAGAGGTCAGGGGAATTGCCTGAGCTTACAGAGTGAGTCATTGGCCAAGCCTAGAGGAGAGTACGCATGTCCTGACCTCTTGGCCAGGACACTGGCCACAGCCCTGGTCAACGATGGTCCTGACAGCTCTGATCTCGTGTCTTGCCAATGTGTGCATCCAGCCACCAGGGGGAGCCAGATAGCCATTCGTGGGGAAGCTAGGCACAGGCTTCGGGGCTGGAGTCAGTGTTGCTTTGAGAGGGCCCCCCAGAGGGACACCAGAGGGACACACACCAGTGGAGCTGGGGAGTGCTGGTCAAGAAAGGGTGTATGTGTAGGGGGAGTGTTGTAAGAGAGCTGGAGTTCAGGAGCGTTGGCGGCTGGGATGGAGGGAGGAGGAGGGAAGGGCATTTTGTTGTCTCCCTCTGGCCCGGCCTTGTCTGGCCTGTTGGGGAAAGGGCAGAGCTGGGAAAAGGGAGGGCTCTCCAGAGAGGAGGGCCCCTGCCTCCACCTCCATTTTCCTCAGCCTCACTCAGGGCCCGGACAGGCCGGACATTCCTAAGTCTCCGGCAGGGAAACCAGGAAATGAGACCTGGAGGCCAGCCTCCTGCCGCTCTTCCAAAGCCTGCCCTGCCCCAGGACTTCCCAAAAGAACCCTGCTGCGTCTGGGAGCCACGCTCCAGGCTCCCGCAGGCTGCTCCCTCCTGGAACTTCCCCTGCACGCTTGCTTGCCTCCTTCCCTCCTGGGTCCTCCCTCCCAGGCCGTGGGATCAGACTCTGCCCTGCGCAGCGCACCTGCAAAACAAATCGCTGTCCATGGAGCCGGGTCAGAGTCATGGCCTGTCCTCCTAAACCTGGCTCTCTCCCAGGCTCCCTCTCTAGTGAATGCCACCAGTATCTTTCCAGTTCTCTGACCTGGAAAGCTTGGCATCATCTGGACGCCTCCTCCTTTTTTATTCCCCATGTCCAGTCCGTCTTTTTTACCTCCTCTGTTTCCAGCACTCACTGGGCCAAGTGCCCTCTGTTTGGCACCAGGATTGGTGCTCCTGTCTGGACTCCTCACTGTCACTCTTCTCCCCATTCTCCAATCCTTTCCAGGTGGTAATCCTGGTAACCTTTTCAAATTGTTAATCTGGCCATGTCGCCCCCTCCCATGTTAAAACTTTCAGTATCCTCCCAGTGCTCTTGTAATAAAGATCAAACTCTTAGCATGGCCCATGGGGCCTGTGTGGTCTGGTCCGTCCTACCTCCCTGGCACCATGCTCTCTCTTATGCTCTAGGTTCCAGCTACACTGGTCACCACAGGGCCTTTGCGCGTGCTGTTTCCTGTGTGGAATCCCACCCCTCTGTCTTAACTTCTACTCCTTCAGATCTTGGCTCCAGCATTGACTTCTCAGCATTGCTTTCTCATTGTCCCTGAGAGAGGGATCAATACCTTCTTTGATCTTCCTGGCTAGGTCAGATTCCTTATTATTCATTCTCCTAACACCATATACTTCTTCATTGTTCACTATTTGTCACAGTGGTATTTATACATTTGTTTGTATTATTATTTAATTATTAATAAAGCTCTATGAGGGTAAGGACCATGTCAATTTTTGCTCATTTGAAAATCTCCAGCTCCTCTGTGCCTGGCACATAGCTGCTCAATAAATATTTGTTGAATGAATAAGTAAATTTGTGTCACACATTCCTGTCCATCTCTATCTCCCAAGCCTAGCCCTCTATCATCCCTTATCTGAACCTCAGCTATCACTTCTTAATTTGTCATCTCCCAATTTATAATTAAGTCCCTATCGGTCAGCTTCCCAGAGTGGTCTAATAAAACCGCCAGTCTGATCACGGCACCACCCTACCCTGTTTCATTGCCGTCAGTGGCTTCCCGTGGAATAAAATCCAGTCTCCTGACTACAGCCTTACAAGGCCTTGCGTGGTCTGGCTCACCTCGTGCCAAGCTCCACCTCCTCAACGGACCTTTCTTAACTCAACAAATATCAACTGCCTGTTCTGCCAGGCTCTGGGGTGAGCAAAAACAGACTCCTTCAGATCTGCTTACAGTCCTCCTTCCCAGGCAGAACCTTTGCACACAGTTCCCCCTCCTCTGGAAAGTGCTTGTCCCTCTCTCCTTTGTGTATCCTCCTGACTTTGCCCAGTCAACACCTGCTTGCCCATCGGATCTCAGACTAAACACCATTTACTCAGGGGCATCTTGCCAGACCCCAAACCTAGGTCAGGTCCCCCTGCCATATGCTCTCATTGCTCCCCATATCCGCCTTCATGGCACTTACCACATTTTCTATTTTTACATTTGTTTGTGCGGTTAGTTGATTAATACCCATCTTCCCCACCAGGAAGCTCCAGGAGCTCCAGTGCTGGTTTTTGCTTACCCACCTTAGCTGGTGCCCCGCAGGCAATTTATTGATTGAATAAATGAATGAGTAAATGACTCCCCCAGAAGTGTATTCAGAGGGTACTGCCCTTCAGGGAAATGTTGACACCTTTGCCTCCCTGTGAATATCAGCTGGTGGCTGAGCCAGGGACAGAGAGGGAGTGCACAACAGAGCTCTCAAGGAGAGGAGCTGTGAGTCCTTTCCTGTCCCTCCTCACCCCAACATGCTGTGACCTGGTTCCTGCTCACCTCTCAAAACCCACGGAGCTTCTCTCCCTGTTGTTCTGGAAGCCCCAACAACACTGTGCTGCTCTGTTCCTCTGGGGCCCCCTGGATGTGACCCTCCACCTGCAACTCCTCCTCATGCTTCTTTTCACAGGGCTGATGCTTCCTCATCCTTCAGGTCAAATTTAAATGCTGCCTTTTTAGAGGACACCTTCCATGAGTATTCACCTCCCATTATTGCCCATCCTTTTGCCCAGTTCATTTCCTTCCTAAAATTGTATCTCATGATGGAAATGCAGTTACATATTTGTTGTCTGTGTTCTTATATGAGTAAGAAACTTTTGGCCACATGCAACAGAAAATCCGACTCACATTGGACTAAACAATAAGAAAAGTAGAGATAGGACTATTTTTTTTTTTTTTTTTTTGAGACAGAGTCTTGCTTTGTTGCACAGGCTAGAGTGAGTGCCATGGCGTCAGCCTAGCTCACAGCAACCTCAAACTCCTGGGCTCAAGCAATCCTCCTGCCTCAGCCTCCCGAGTAGCTGGGACTACAGGCATGCACCACCATGCCCGGCTAATTTTTTTCTATATATATTAGTTGGTCAATTAATTTCTTTCTATTTATAATAGAGATGGGGTCTCGCTCTTGCTCAGGCTGGTTTCGAACTCCTGACCTTGAGCAATCCACCTGCCTCGGCCTCCCAGAGTGCTAGGATTACAGGCGTGAGCCACCGCGCCCGGCGAGATAGGACTATTTTAGGCTTGGTCAGTTCAGTAGTGTTCTCAAGGACCTAGGTTCTTCCCATCTCGCTGCTCTGCCATCCTCGAGATTGGTTTTGTCCTCAGGATAGTTAGCAGGATGGACGGATGTAGCAATTCCAAGCATCACAGTTGGACCACCTATCATATAAGCAGGGTCTTCTCATTACTAGTTAATTATTGCAGTGTGACAAATTATTATAAAACTTAGCAATTTAAAATATGTATTATCTCACAGTTTCTGAGGGTTAGAGACTCAGGCATGGCTTAGCTGGTTGGTTCTAGCTCGGGGCCTCTCATGAGGTGACAGTGAAGCTGTTGGCCAGGACCGAAGTCATCTGAAAGCCAGGCTTGCCGGGGACTGGAGGATCTGCTTCCAAGCACGGAGTTCTCCCTAAAGCAGCAGCTGCCTTCCTCCAGCGTGAGTGACCCGACAGCGAGAGACCAATCAAGAACAAGCTGTGGTGTTTTTTATGCTTCATCTTGCACATGACACATCATCACTTCTGCTATATTCTGTTGGTCACTCAGCCCAACCCTGGCACAACATGGAAAGGGACTACACAAGGGTGTGAATACTAGGAGGTAGAGGACATCATCGGAAGGTCATCTTAGAGGCTGGCTACCAGACTGCTGCTTTTCAAAAGTGAGGAAGCATTTCCTCGAAGCCCCCAGGAGGTGTCTCTTCATGCCACGTGCCCATTCCCAAACAAGTTGCTCATGAGGTGCTTGGGACCATTATTTTTGGCTCATCACAATCATGTTTCACCCCTGGGGCTGGGCTCCACTTCCACTAAAGCACAAGGTGGCATCTAGGAGGAAGATGGCTACCTGAACAAATCGGGATTCTGTTTGGAATGAGGAAGGGGCGGTGGGAATGACTGCTCAGAGTCTGCGATGCTCACACACTGAACCATAAAGTCTACAAGGACAAAGCCTGCATCTTTTCCTACTATTGCATCCACAGTGTGTAGCCCACTGTCTGGTACAGAGTCAATGCAGCAATATCTGTTGAATGAATAAATGAATGAATTCATTTGACCATAGGGCAGGGGGCCCAGAACTGGCACCCCAGGTGGGATAGATATCCCCAGGCCCTAGACTCCTTCTGTTCTTCTTAGAAATCAGGAGGCCACATGCTCCTACCTCCACCACCAGCTCCAAGAACAGACAGGGTTGGCAGAATTATTCTCACTTTATTTCTGGAGACGTTTGATCAGATGCAATAACACTGATTCCAGGCGAGGGCAAGGGGATGGGTACCCCTGAAGTAACCAGTATCCTGTGGCCCAAGGTGCCCCCCAGCCCCAGACCTGGGTTCCCCCTGTTACAGTTAAATAGAGAGAGTTAGATCTCCCCAGGGAGCCTGGAGGGGAGGGTCTGCCTCCTGCACCCGCCCTCTCCACACAGAGGAGTCTGAGCACAAGCTATTTACAGTATTCACATCCACTGTACCCCACCGAACCAAGGCAAATGCTACAGACGGCCCTTCCCCAAGGGAGGAGGCCAGAGAGGCTGTGAGTGTGTGTGTGTAGGGGGAGAGGGATGTCCGCGCATGTGAGCACACGAAAGCACTGAGGGGCAGGGTCTGGCTCCAGCCAAAGAGACATCAGTCTATAAGGTGCAGATTAAAAACAACAGAGAGGACCCACCCCCAGGGGCCCAGGCCACTTCCATCTTTGTTCTGTCTCTCTCTCCTCCAGACATCTGGGAGATGATGCAGAGGAGCTCTCACCGCTGTGCCTGGATCCGAGGCAACCCCTCTTAAAGGACTTCTGGGAAAAAGGGGAAGGGGAAACAGTCAGGGCAAACCATGCCCCCAATCCCAGGTGGCTGGAGGTCTTCAGGGTGGAGCAGAAGAGGGCCTCTGGCAGGGCTAGAAGAAGAGAGGGCAGGGCCGGAGAGTCCAGGGAGGGTTGCGGGGAGGGGTGTGTGGGGTCTGGAAAGCAGTGGCCCTACCTGTGACCTGTGGGGGCTGCACCACAGCTTTCTTGAGGAAGGCTTCTGCCTCTGCAAAGGGCAGGAGTGCCTCTGGAGTTCGGCCCAGACTTTTGTCCCCAGAGGGTCCCTTGGGGGAAAAGCCATTCTCCTGGTGTGCTGGGAGAGGCTGCAGGCCATTCACCAGGGACCCTGGCAACTCCTTGCTTGGCAGGCTGTGGACGCAGGGGCCAAGGCTCAGCACCTCGCCTCCCAGTAAGGCCCAGGCCACCCCACAGCTCCAGCTGGAGCCTGCTTCCCTGCTCAGGGTCCCTGGGATTGGAAGCTGGTACCTCCACTGCGGCTCCTGGAGGTCCGGCTCCTCTTTCTGCACAGCCTCCTTCTGCAGCTCCGAAGGCCGAGCCTCCCTGGCTTTCCCAGGGTCTAACACAGGGAAGGAATGGCCGTCAGGCAGGGGCTGGTGAGAGGGGCGAGGCTAGAGGATGAGGGTGGTGGAGGGGATGGAGACTGAGGGGATCAGGGCTTTACCTAGGGTGGAATTGTCTGCGTCAGCCTCCTTTCTATCCTGCTTCTGCTTTGAAGAGGAAGAGCAGTCAGGGTCTAGGGATTTGTGGACCCAGCCAACAATGGCACTGACTCCTCTCCCCAGCCAGCCCCGGGCGGCCTCCCCACAGCCTCTCCCACAGCCCCCAGCCTCTTTTCCGGCCCCAGCCCCACTCCCACCACTGCCTGGGATCCTGACCTTGGTCTCCGCAACTTCCGACTTCCGAGTCCTCTTCATTATCTCCTCCAGGCGCTGTGTGGAGGTCCCATCAGTAAGGCCCGCACCCCACCTCCTCCTAAACCTCCCACCAGCCAGCCCAGTCTAGGAGTCTCCAGGCCCTCCCAGTTCATACCCATCCTTTCTCCGCCAGGAGCCAGAACCCGCCCCAGCTCCTCCAGGAGCCCAAGGCCCCGCCCACAGGCCCCGCCCCACCAACCACGGGAGCGGGAGCCCCGCCCACCCGCACCAGGCCCCGCCCACCTGTCTGCGCTCCTGCCGCTCCTGCTTCTCTCGCTGGAAGTGCTTTTCCCGCTCCAGGCGCTGCCGCTCCGCTTCTTCCCGCGACCGAGCTTCGGCCTCCTCTTTCTACCAAAGACTCCCGTGAGCGCCGGGCCGCGACGCCAGCCTCCCTCCCGGCCAGAGGCGCCCGCCCGCCCGCCCGCCGGGGCACCTGCTTCTGCAGCCGCTCCTGCTCCTCCTGCTCGGCCTGCGCCTTCTCTCGCGCCTCCTGCTCCTCCCGCCGCCGGGCCTCGGCCTCCCGCTCCGCCCGGGCCTCGGCCTCCCGCGCCAGCTGCTCCTCCCGCATTCGCCTGGTGACAGAGGAAACAGCTCATGCTCGGTCCCGCGCTTCCCCTCCAGCCGCCATGCGGCCCCCTCAGTCCCCGAGGGCGCGCTCACTTGTCCCTTTCTGCCTGCAGCCTCCGCTCCTGTTCCTCGCGCTCCCGCTGCTCCCGGGCCTGGCGCCGCTTCTCAGCCAGGAGCCGAGTAGCTTCTTCTCGGTCTGTGGTGCCGGCCATTGGTTTGCTAGGGGTCACCGGGGGAGCAGGGGCTGGGGGTGAGGTCAAGAGAGCAATGTCTGGAGGGGGATCCAGGACCAGGAGTCAGCACACGCCCACACAGGCACCTCCACCACCCCTGCAAGCCCCCCACTTTCCCAGACCCCAGGGTGACCCACCCACTGAGTTCCTGCCATCAGCTCAGGGTGGCCTGTGTTCTCGGCCTGGACCTCCCGAGGGCAGGTCTCTTCCCGTCTCCTGACACCCAGTCCCCAGGCATCCCTGGTGGCTCACACCCCTGACTACCTCCCCCAACAGCCAGAGCTGGCTGCTCGCCCGCTGCCCACCACTCTCTTCAGGCCCACCTGCAGGGCTCTCCGCTGTGGGCGGCTCCTTCTGGGACAGGGCTGGGGTGGGTGAGGGCACAGGAGAGGGCGCTGGTGAGGCTGGGGCTACCGGCGCTGGTGAGGCTGGGGCTGCCGGCTCCCTCTCATTGATGGCCTTGCCCCTGCTGTGGTTCTTGTCCTCAGGCCCTGCCGCGCTCAGGCTCTCCTTTGCTTCGTCCTTCCTGCGGCCCCGCCCCTTGGGTGCTGCCGTGGTGCCTCGTGGGGATGGTGGTTTTGGAGGCAGAGCATGGCCTGGCCCTGGGCTGGGGCAAGGGGAGGCAGGCCTATGCCAGGACGTGGAGGGAGAGGACGGCCGCGCCTTGGATTTGGGGCTGAGAGAAAAGGGAAGGGTTAGGCCTGTGCGCGCGCGCGCGCGCGCACACACACACACACACACACACACACACACGTGCTCCCACTTCCTCCCCCCCCAGCCTAGGTCAGCACCTCTCTATATGCTCTCATAAAACCGTACCATTTCCTTTTATTTTTTATTTTTTTATTTTTTTGAGACAGAGTCTCACTTTGTTGCCCAGGCTAGAGTGAGTGCCATGGCGTCAGCCTGGCTCACAGCAACCTCAATCACCGGGGCTCGGCGATCCTACTGCCTCAGCCTCCCGAGTAGCTGGGACTACAGGCATGCGCCACCATGCCCGGCTAATTTTTTGTATATATATTTTTAGTTGGTCAATTAATTTATTTCTATTTTTGGTAGAGACGGGGTCTCGCTCAGGCTGGTTTCGAACTCCTGACCTTGAGCAATCCGCCCGCCTCAGCCTCCCAAAGTGCTGGGATTACAGGCGTGAGCCACCGCGCCCGGCCTCCATTTCCTTTTAGAGCATATATCCCAGTTTGCAATTACATATTCATGAGATTCTTTGATTAATGTCTCCCCTCCCTCCATTAGCCTCTAAGCTTTGTTTTTTGTTGTTGTTTGTTTTGTTTTGTTTTTCACATTCTCAAAGATGGTAGAGAGCGGACTGTTCCAATAGGGAACAGTCCTCAAGCTTAATAAGAGCAAAAACTGGGCCAGGTTTAGCCCAAAGTGTCCTCAGCGCCTGGAACACTACCTGGCAGGCCCGTTCATTCAGCAGATATTTACTCAGTGCTTACCAGGTGCCAGGCACCTTTTTAGAGGCTGGGGCACTTCAGTAATCCAAACAGTCAAAGAAACAAAACAAACCCACACACACAAAAAGGAAGAGAAAAACTTCCCTCAAGGAACTTTCATTCTAGGGGTGGGCGCCCAGTAGATGTTTGTGAATAAATGAACGAACGAATGAATGAATGGCCTGGGGAGGCGCAGTCCCCTGCACGCCCACCTGAGCGGAGAGGCGCCCGCGGAGAGGCGGGGGCGCGGGGAGGCGGGCAGCGACTGGCGCTTCTTGAGGCTGCGCTCCCGGGCTAGGGCGCTCTTCTCCTTCTCATTTTCCCGCTCCTTGTCCTTCTTTTCCTTTTTCTGCACCTGGCAGGGAGGGAGGGACGGGAGCCGGGAGGGGCAGCAGAGGTCAGCGGCGCCCGCGCTCCCGGGCCTGGGCTGCCTGTCCCCACCCGCACGGCCACTCACCGGCGAGGCCTCGGGCCTGCGGCGGACGGGAGCGGGGCTGCCCCCAGCGCTGGGCTTGCGGCGCTCCCCGGCGGGGGCGCAGCGGTGCGCGCTTCGCGGGGCGCTGCACGGCGGCGTCAGGGGGCTGGCAGAGGCCGAGCGCGGGCACACGGGCACGGCTGCAGAGGGATGAGTGCGGTCGGGGTGCGGCCCAGGCGTCAGGCTCGCCCCTGCCCGGCCGCGCGTGTGGGCTCTCCCAGGGTCGCCGCCCCTACCCTGGTCCCGGCCGTTTCGGGGCAGTGTGACCGCGCTGCGACTTCGAGCCAGGAAGGAGAGGGTGGGCGTCATCAGACGATCCACGATGCTGCTCTCCCATGCACTCAGCTGCAAGCTGCGATCTAGGGGGAGAACGCCAGGCAAGCGGGTCACCGCAGGAGGCAGGCAGAGGAATAAGGGCAGAGACCAGTAACCATACCCATGCCAAGCCAAAGGAGTCTCACCCAGAAGGGCTCTTCCCCCACAATCACATGCTGGACACACTTGTTTTCCCTGAGATCTGCACCTCCACTGCAGACCCAGGCAACAGGACACTTCCCAGGGTAACATCGTGCATCACTTGAGGGTCCCCTCCTACCACTCTCCCCAGGTGAAAGGGCTCTGAACTGTGTGTATAGGAAGGAGCCATCCAGGATTAGTGCAAGACCCAATAGCCCTCTCCCATGTTCCAGGGTAGGGCCCTGCCCTTCCTGTCTTCAGAGGCTGGCCTGGGGGAGGCATGCTCCCATGGATTTGGGACAGTGAGGGTCCTTGTGCTCCTATGACCCAGCTTTTAGGAGGCCTGTGCCAGGGAGAGGTTGCTAGGGGGCCTGCCTGCCCTAGGCCACCCTGCATTGCCCTCTCAGCTGCTGGGTTATTTTTAAGCCTCAGTCAGGTGGGGTTGGTGCAGCAGCTGATTTGGTTTGGTTGCTAGGCAACAGAGCAACCAAACAAAAGCTAGAGAAACTTATAAATAACTCCTACCATGGCTCCTTCACATGTGAGTACCAGGGCATGGTGGGAATGCAGGGGCTGTGCCACCCTGCTTGGCCACAACTCTGGAACCAGCCAAGGCCTTGGCTGGGGCTCTGAAGGCAGAGAGGGCAGGATTACATGGGCCCTCCAGGGTGGAGCCAGAATAAGCACCCAGGCCAATCTGGCACATGGTGACAAAGCCACCTGCCTAAGGTTGGCCTAGGCCAGCTGGCTGTGGTTGGAGATAGGCTGTCTGCCCATTCCCACCCCCAGCCACCACCCCCAATTTGCTCTTGAGGCCCCAGTAAGGCTTTCAGCAGGCTCAGGCACTGTGCGTTGTCTCTGTTCTTCTCTCCTACACGGCACAACTCTGTCCTCAGGCTCCAGACCCAAATGCCGGCTCCCCCGAGGGGCACAGAGCCCCAGAAAGGGTAGAGTAGGGATGGGAACCTGGAGTGCGTGAGGGCTCCAGGGTGTTCTTGCTGAGGAGGAGGCTTGGTGGGGGCTACAGGGGGCTCTGGAGGGGGAAGGGCTGGGCCTTCTCTTACTTCTACTGGGGGAGTTCCAGAGCGTGGCAGAGGACTTTGAGAGCCGCTTGTTGATTATAGAGTCCACGTGTTTGGGCAGGTTTACTGCCGACACGGAGCACCTGCTCCCACCTGGAGGGGAAAAGACACGGCATTAGGGCCGGGCCAGACAGGAGCCAGGGGGGGCACTAAGGCCTTCCATGCAGGATGCTCCCAGGGCAGCATGGGAGAGGGAGGAGTGGGCAGGCTAGGATGAGGAGTGGGAGGCAGACTTGGCCCTGGGGGAGGGAGGGTTGGGGTAGGTGACCAGAGACAACCTGGGTTGGGGGAGCCGACGGAGAAGGAACAGAGGGAAGAGATGAGTAAAACTAGAGAGACTACAGCCTTCCTGGCCAGACCAAAGGAAGCCATTCCTAGGGCTGGGTGCTGCAACCCCTCCCCACAACCACCCAGCATTGGCACTTGCTGACACTGCCCAGCCAAGACGCTATGGATACAACACTCATGTACTGGGACGAATGCAAAGATGTTCCTAAACCAAAGAACCCACATAGTCACAGTCACTTGCACAAATCCACATATTCATCCAGACAGACAAGACAAAGACATGCAGACACAGGCATATAGAGTGGCAGATACTTTAGCATGCACACATGTGTGCAGACATGCACAGATATAGGAACACAAACACTAACAGACCTGGATGCGCAGAAGGCACAAACACATCGAAGCAACCTAATCATGATATTTGTGACAGCTAACATTTGCTGATGCTTACCGTGTGCCAGGCACTGTGCTGGGCACCACACATGTTACCTCATTTGATCTTCCAAACATCTACCTACAACCTCGGAGGCAAGTAGTATTGTCATCCCCATTTTACAGATGAAGAAAGGGAGATGTTGAGAAGTTAAAGGTCAAGCCCTGATCAAGTGCCAGAGCTGGAACCCAAGTCCGTCTGACTTAGGGACTCTCACTGAGGTACACAAGCCGCAAACACACCAAGGCAGACACGTTAGGATACATAATGCACAGATCCATGAGCACACATACCAAAAGAGATACAGCTGGAAATACTGAACCTTGCCATTGCATAAAGACATCCAAACACAGTGGTACATACATGCCAGCAAAGAATCAGACCAAAATCCATGATGGCCCTATGTGAAGAAAACTCAGAGACAAAAATCTACCTTCTGAGACAAGCAATGACAGGTTTCTTTAAATATCCAGTGTCTGCTGGGCATTAAAGTTGTCTTTTACATATTATCAACTAATAATAATTGACAGAGCAAACAAGGCTAACCCTAAAATGACGGAGGTTTGAAATGAAAACCAAATGGAGATAATCCATCTCTGATTTGATAGTGGAAGTCCTAGGGAAGGGACAATTTGGTTTACAGACCATTCTAGAAGACACAAGTCAAAACAAGGCACACCTGCTGCCAGAGCTGTCAGGTCCTTATTCGCTTCCCCTATTTGTCAGATCCCACCCCCGAACACCCACCCACCAGCCCGTCCAGCCCACTCACTGGTCTTATGTCCCGGGGAGCCATGGTGCAGGGCCCCTGCCCACGACCACCGCTGCTGCCGGATTTCAGCCCATGTCTTCTTCACTGACCGTTGGATGGCTGCTTCATAGCGCTCCTGGGGGGAGGTGGGGACAGGAGAGAGGTCTGGGCTCAGAACCTTCATCGTACCTGGGATAGGGCTCCTTCTCCCTCCTAGGACAATGCCTCCTCCCCTCCCTTCCACCCGGAAGCTTTTCCTGACTCATCGCAGGTAACCAAGGTTACCGAATCCTTGCTATGATTAAGGACCATGTGCAGCAGATCCCTTTGACTTGTTCTTGGGAAGGTTTTCACTGTTCTTGAGTCATTTCCTGGGTGTATGAGTTGCTTTTCTGAGGATGGGCTTGGACTGGACACCCCCTACCTGAGACTCCCGGGCAAGGCCATGTCCTTTCCTGGCACTAAGGGTTGTGACCTCAAGGCTGTGGTTTCCATTCAGCCTGAAGGCCCCATGTAGGGTCAAGCCACCATCTCCTTCATATCCTCACCAGTGCTCCAGCCAGGGCTTTACCCATGTGACAGAGCTAGGCACACTCGCACAGACACACATGTGTGCACATACAAACGCAGACACTCGGCACGTGTATACTATTACAGGTACCGACAGCGCATAGTCATAGGGGCCTACGGACACACACGTGGAAGCAAATGTGTCTGCAGGTCACGGATGCCCAAACGCTGTAACACAGGGATGCAAGTGTAGACGTGAACTCAGATAGGACCGCGTGGACACGATAACACAGAGGCATGAACGCAGGTGTGCATATACGCTTCACCAGCACACAGACGTCTGGGCACACGGGTCCACAGATCCACGCAGGCCCATCCCGCACCTTGTTTTTCTCGAGCTTCTGCCGCTGCCGCTCCTCCAGGGCTGCGCGGCGTTGCTCGGCTTTAAGCCGCTGCTCCTCCAGCCGCCGCCTTCGCTCCTGGAGCTGCTTCTCCCGCAGCACCTTGGCCTTCTCCTCCTTCTCCAGCCACACCGCCTTCTTGGCAGCTGCGGGAAAGGGAGCCCAGCGGTGTGTGAAGGGTTCGGCATCGTCTCCCAGTGGCCATCCCTGCTTACCCCAGCCCTGCGTGGGTCTTGCTCCTGCCTGCTTAGGTGGAGCCTCCACTCTCAGACACCCCTTTAAACTGAAGGCTTCCTGAAGACACGCCTGAGGCCTCAGGAGGCTATTTCTCCCCCACTGGCACCATGGTCTCTCAGCACTGAAGGAGAAATGACTGCTTTAGTGCAAAATCCCCGTCTGAGTTGGGGAGGCTACTGGACAGATGTCCACATACTGCAATTAAGAGCATGGGATCTGGGGCAAGATGAGGCTTCTGGGTCTGAATTCTGACTACTCCACTGGCTGTGTGGGTTAGGCAAATGATAAATGATTTTTATTTATTTTTTTTAAAACAGAGTCTTGCTCTGTCACACAGGCTAGAGTGCAGTGGTGTCAGCCTAGCTCACAGCAACCTCAAACTCCTGAGCTCGAGCAATCCTCCTGCCTCAGCCTCTCGAGTAGCTGCGACTACAGGCATGTGCCACCATGCCCAGCTAATTTTTTCTACTTTTAGTAGAGACAGGGGTCTCACTCTTGCTCAGGCTGGTCTCGAACTCCTGACCTCAAGTGATCCTCCTGCCTTGGCCTCCCAGAGTGCTAGGATTACAGGTGTGAGCCACTGTGCCTGGCCTAGGTAAATTATTTCATCCCTCTGAGCCTCTGTTTCCTCCTCAAAATGGGTTGAGAGGATTAAATGAGATATTGCACACACTACTCTTAGCACACATAATTAAGTGTTCCAGAACTGTTAGTGTTATTAATAGGATGTTGATGGTGGTGATGATGATGGTGAAGATGCTGCTGCTTCCCGCTCACTCACCCAGGTACTTGGCCCGCTCTTCTCGCCGCTCCTTTGCCAGCTTGTGTCTCTCTCCTGCCTTCTTCACATCTTAGCAGAGAAAATAGAAACAGACAGGTCAAAAGGCTCTCTCCAAACAGGAGTCGGCCTCGGGGTCCTCCCTCCAGGCCTCACCTCCATCCTTTCCCCATCTCCTCTGGGGAAGAGGAGATTTCCCTCAGCGGGTATCATCCAGGGCTAGGACCCTGAGCCGAGGGGTTGGGCCGGGGACTGGGGACATCACACATACCTTGCTTGGTAGGAGTGCTGTCGGAAGTTGGCACTGTTGTAGGGGA
This sequence comes from Microcebus murinus, assembly GCF_040939455.1. NCBI lineage: Eukaryota > Metazoa > Chordata > Mammalia > Primates > Cheirogaleidae > Microcebus > Microcebus murinus. The sequence goes on along the minus strand of NC_134105.1, from coordinate 25,982,686 downwards.
TGGCTGGCTGCTCCTTCGAGGAGGCCTGGCATCCCGTGGGCCTGTGGCTGGTGGGGTGGGTCCCCTGCTCTTCGCCTCTGAGGAGGAGGACTCTTCCTGTGGAGGGGCTGGCCTAGGCACGACCTGCCCTGGGGGGCTCTCTGGTTCCAGTGGGATCTGCTTAGGGCTAGTGGCATTCTTCATGGCAGGAGGGGTGTCCGGGGGAGTGTCGGGGACCAGGGCTGACATCGGTGGAGGTGGTGGGGAAGGGTCGCCTTCTGGAGAAGGTCTTGGCTCTGGGGGGGTCCTGGCTACCACAGCTGAAAGACCAACACAAGAGGAGAAAGGGTTAGACTGTACATCTGGGCCATCAGTTTAACACACAGCTGTCTCCCTTGTCCAGCTGACTTATTCATTCACTCACGTGTATTTACTGAGTTCTTTCTTGTGCCAGGCCCTGTTCCAGATACTAATGATATAATGGTGAGAAAATAGCCACGGTCCCTGTCTCTGTGGAGCTCACCCTCTGGTAGGGCAGACAGACAAATAGCTAGGCAATTACAGTAGAGAATAAATACCATGTCTGGGGGCAGTACAACCAAGCTGGTTAACCTACACTTGGGGGTGCCTGAAGAAGTAACACCAAGCTGAGATCCAAAGGGTGGGCTGGAGTTGGCAAAGCGAAGAGAAGAGCATATGCCAAGGGGCAGAAAGGAGCAGGGTATATTGGAAAAACCGAGAACGAGTTTGTAGCACTCACTGGTGCAGCAAATGGTAATGATCTGTTTCCAAGTCTGCCTGCCTCACCTTTCTGCTTTACCTCTGGGGCACAGTGGCCGCCCCAAGGCCTGGATTCCGGAGGAGGCTAGTGCTGGGCACATGGAACTAACCAAGAGGAAGGACACAAATATGGACTCAAGTGGGATGCTCTGTTGCTAAGACCCCAATGCGGAGGGCAACCAGCTATGTCTACTGTGTAGTCTTTTTTTTCCCTAGTCACACCCAGATTTCTTCTTTTAGGACATGAATATTCCAAGAACCCAGTAAAAGACACCAAAGTGCCAAGTAAGGAAGCCACATGATTTGGCATATACTCATATGTACCCATGTACACTGTGGGGCAGTTGAAAGACAGGCTTAGGAGTCAGCCACATGAGGGCCCAATTCTGATTTCACCACCCTAGGACAGGACGAGACTTACTTCCCCAGCAGGTAACCTTGGACAAGCCATTCAACCTCCCTCAGCCTTAGTTTTGATGTGTGTAAAATGGGGATAATGGGCCCAAGCCAGTAGGAATGGTGGTAAAGTGCTTGGCACAATTCCCGTGCCAGCAAACAGCACTTTCTTCCCATTCCCTGTTAGTCTTATAAAAACTCTAGGTCTCCCAGAGAGAAGCCTCTGCACATTGAGCCCTGGTGTCATCTGCTGCTACCCTCCAGGCATCGAGGGGACCAGTGGGAACACGGCCACCAAGCCGGCTTAGGGAGCAGGGCCTGGGTCTGTGGGAGGTCCTTCCAAGGAAGCATTTTCCACTCTTACTGGTGCCCCCACCAAACTAGGTCCTCTGTTCTGGGAACTCTGGGCCTCTCAGGATGTGCAAACTCCCCATCCCTCTGAGTGACAACGTGTGTACACGGAGGGGGCACCCCCAGGGAGCTGCCTTTGGAACTCTGGGCACCTTCCTCGAGGAGTCTAGTGGTTGGTCTGGGCTCTGCTGCCAGACTCTTTGAATATGAATTCTGGCTTCCACACTAACTGTGTGACCTTGGGCCAGTTACAGACCCTCTGTGCACAGCTCCTCTTCTATAAAATGCAGATATTACCTATTTCACACTATTGTGATGAGCATTAGCTATAATAATAACCATTGACACTTCTATATTTAGTAAGAGCTTCCTATGTGCAAAGCATTTTTACACATATCAGTTTTAATCTTCATAGACAATACTTTTGAAGGAGGTGCTATAAATATCTCTTTCATACAGATGAGGACAATAAAGCAAAACAAGGCTAAACGAAGTAATTTGAAGTCACTCAGCTGGTAAGTAAAGGAGCCTGGACTTGAACCCAGTGGCTGTCACCAGAGCTGCCTCTGTTGAAGGCAGTATGAGGGAACAGGTGTTATACAATGACACTATCGGAGGCTCACACTGTTACCCCCTCATTCCTTCCTTGTCAGTTTCCTGGGCTCCAGGCAAGAGCCCCAGCCGAGGCCCTGTCTCCCCACCATACCAGCACCAAGATGGCTTCCTGGCCACTGCCACTCTATTTCCCAGCCAGCTGCAAACGCCTTTCCTAACCCCAGTGGTCAAGAAACTAGTGGCAACCATGTAGTGAGTGCTTACTTCCCCACCAACTGAGCGATGCACCAGCCTCCTCACAGTTCTGAGAAGCAGAGATTCTTGTCCCTATTATACAAATGATGTAATCAAGGCTCACCCAGCTAAGTGATTTGCCCAGGGTCAAAAAACTAGTACGTGGCAGAGTCAGGATTTGAATCCAAGACTGTCTGAGGCCAAAGCCTGGGTGTGTAAGTACTAAGCTTAAAGGCTGAGGGTGAGGTCTGCTTATTGCCATTCTCCAAGCATCTGTGCGTGCTGTAGTGTTGCAAGGAAAACCGGTAGGCGGGTATTTGTCTATGCCTAGGCAAATCACACCCACCAGGCAAGACAGTGAATCCCCAACTAGGTCCCGACCAGCCATGCGAAGGGAGGCTGGGAGTGGGTAGAGTGAGGCCTGGAAGAAGCCTGCACGTGGACACCAGACGCAGTGGAGCAAGATGGTCATAGGCTTCAGAGTCAGGCAGGCCTAAGTGAGGATCCCAGCTCTGGGTGGGACCACGTGCAAGCTGTGAACTTGTCTAAGCCACAGATCACTTACTGAGTTGTTGGTTCAGGTGGTAAATAAGCAGCACCCGCCCCAAAGAATTTGCTCACTTCTCCCCATCACTGCCGGAAGGGCCCAGCTTGGTCAGGCCTTTACCCCCACTGCTCTGCAGCATCACTCTCCTCAAGGACCTCCATGCTGCTAAAACCAGCAGCCAGTTTTTCAGGCCCCGGCTACTAGACCTATTAGCTACAGTCACCACAGTTGATCCCTGGGTGCTCCTTGAAACACTCCCTTCACTTGGCTTTGGAGACAACGCATTCTCCTGGTTTTCCCTCCACCTTGCTGACTGTGACTTCCCAGTCTTCTCCGCTGACCCCACCTAACCTCTCCATGCTGGAGTGCCCCAGGGCTCAGTGGAGGACCTCATCTCTTTTCTGTCTACACTCACTCCCTCAGTGACCTCATCCAGACTCACAGCTTTAAATGCCATCACTCTGCTGCCGACAATCAAATCTGTGCCTCCAGCCCAGGCCTCTCCCTTGAGGTCCAGATTCACTGCATGCAACTCCCTCCTTGACACCCCTGGGTGTCTGACAGATGCCCCCAATGTAACATATCCCAAAGAAAGCTGCTGATCTTCCCCCAAAAACCTACTCCTCCCCCAGTGTCCTCATCTCAGTTAATGGCATCTTCCGGTTTTTCAGGCCTTAGAGTCATTTCAGACTCTTTTCTGACCTCATCTGCTTCATCAGTAAATCCTTTTGGCTTTACCTTCAAAACATATCCCAAATTCAATCACTTCTCACTATCTCCACTCCTGTCACCTTAGTCAGAGCTTTACTCTCAGCCCCAATAAAAGACTCCCTGCTCCCATTCTTTGTCCCCTTTTGGTCCTTTCTCAACACAGCAGCTAGAGTGATTCTGTTTAAAAATAAGTCAGATCATGTCACTCCTCAGATAAAATTCTCCAAAGACTCCCCATTGCACGGGGAGGAAAAACCAAAGTCATCAACCACAATGGCCTACAAGACTCCCTGGATCCTGACCTCTTGGACCTCATCTCCTCCTCTTCTCCCCTGCTCAGTCTTCCAGCTACTGCACCTTCAGGGTCCCAGGAAAGCTCCTGCCTTAGGGCTCAGCACTGGCTGTCCCTCAGCTGGGAATTCTCTGTCCCCAGATTCTACATGTCTCATCCCCTCACCCCCTTCAGGTCTTTACCTCGATGTCACTTCTCAAGGAAGCCTTCCTTCAACCCCTATTTAAAACTACAGACAGTTGAAGTCAACCTCCCTTTTCCAACTGTTATTTTTTCTTTTCCAACTCTTTTCTCTGTAAGCATTAAACACATTCTGACACTGTCTTCCACTGCTAGAATATAATCTCCATGAAGGCAGGAATTCTTGTCTATTTTGTTAGCTGGTCTATCTCTGGGGCCAACGCAGCCTGGCACATACGTGCTCCATAACTATTCATTGAATGAAGAAATGAATGAGCTCCACCCTGGCAGATATTATCATCATCATCACTTCTCTTACCTGGATGACTACAAAATCCTCCCATTGCTCTACCCCACCCTTTCCCACTCTGTGATCCACTGAGCAGCCAGAGTAATTGCAAATCTGATCGTGGTACTCTTTCGCCATCTGAAACCTCTTAGTGGTTTTTCCCATTGCTCTGAAGATAAAAACAAAATTCTTGAACCCAACCTACTAGCCCAGTATATTCTGGAGTCCCTTCCTCCCCACCTCCTGCATCTCCTCTCCTACCCTACTCCCCACTTGTTCCCCAAACTCCAGCCACATTGACCTTCTTTTAATTCTGATAACCATCCACATTCCCTCCTGCCACGGGGCCTTTGCATATACTCTTTCCGCTCTTTTCTTAGTTAATTCTTATTTACCTTCAGATCTTAGTTCATCAGGGAAGCCTTCCCTGGCTTGTCTGATCAGGATAAACTCTTTCATTATATACAATCATGGCTTCGTATGCCTTTGTTTGCAGCACTGCCACTGTTACAATTCTACACTTCCTTGTGTGGTTCTCTAGCTATTGTCAGCCCTCTCCTAGAATTCGAGGAAGCCCTGCCAGGGCTGGGCCATGCCTGCTTTTCTTACCACTGCATCACCAGCAGCTACTACAGTGCCAAGTATATGGATACCGTCACGAAATGCTGTTGAGTCAGAATAAAACGTTAAACTATGAGGCTGCCCTAGCCTAAAACCAGGTACCTATGGAAGGAGATTTTTATTCTAATAAAGAGTAGATCAAGTGAGCAATGGTGGTGCCACTGTACTCCAGCCTGGGCAACAGAGCAAGACCCCCTCTCCTAAAAAAAAAAAAAAAAAAAAAGAATAGATTCATGTGGCAACTGATTGCAAAGGGACAAATACTTGAAGGGAAGCAAAACAACTGCTTCTCAAGAGTTTGGGCAGCTTCCTAGACTAAGCCACTCAGGTAGAAGTTAATAAAAATAATAATGAGTGTTTACGCTAGCAGCTCAAAAAGAAAAACTTCTTTAAGAGGCAAATGGGATGTTTGGAACTCCTCTTGCAACCTGGCAGACTATTGAGCCTGAATACAAATATTTTCTTCAGGATTATGCCAACCCTGATGAAATGTCATTGGGACAGTGTTATCTACAACAAATCATACTAAGCCAAATTAATTCCTTGGTTAATTATCTATATGGTATGGTTAATCTATTTCTCATTATTCCCATTTTCAATCACCAAATGTGATCCTTTGGCTACTTAATTTTATCTTATTTTTGGTCTATGCCAGATTGTGAGGTCTTAGCCACTGCCAGTTTTATTTTGCTACCCTGATATCTACCAGAAGTGTTTGTTAAGAACTGGATAAGAGACAGACAGTTTGTATTTATTTCTTGGCACAAAGAGTATTAGCAGGGCAAAGGTGCAGGAGCTGGTTGCATTGTCAAAAAGTTCTGTCTTCCCAAGAGCCCTAGGAGGGACGGCACCTGGGGTCTGCGGAAAGGTCAGGGCCAAGTCCCTCAGAGGGCCGTCACATGTCTCAGGGTGCTAACTCCCCATCTCTGCCCTCTGGGAGCTGGCAGACCTTTCCTTTCGTTCCTCCCTCCTCCTTCTCCAACAACTCCTGCTGGGCCAAATATTCCTCTCATAGAACTGATAACTCGGTCTAGCTTTTCTGTTTGCTGGCCACTCCCTGCCCCCATCAGTGTGAGAGCTCATTGAGAGAAGAGACTGGGTTTTAGTCCTTTTTGCAGCTCCAGAGCCTTATACAGGACCTACCTGGCACAGAGAAGGAGTTCTGCTTAATGAATACCTGAGTGGGTGGATGGATGGATGTGGTTCCTATAGAAAGCAACCTAGCTAGCACATAGTCTGACCCCAAGCTGCTCCAAAGCCTAGTCTCTCTAAGCCCTAAATGCTGTGATCATGTCAGAGGCCTGTGTGTCCCCTGCCAGCTCCCAAGCCCAAGAAGGGAAACAAACTAATTTACCAAAGCCTTACCATATACTATTATCTCATTTAATTCTTATGACCACCTTAAAGGAAAGTACTATGGATGGTCCCCATTTCACAGCTCAGAAAACTGTTACTCAGACAGATTAAGTGGATTGTTCATGTCAGTGTCAGAGGTACGATTTCAGCCCAGGGTTGTCTGATGACAAAACCCTTATGTCATGCTATTTTTGGTAGGCGGTCCCATCACCCCTCCCTGAGGCTCCTGCCTATTCCCTGAAGAAGGAAGTGACTCGGTGGTTCCCCCAGGGAGGTTCACCCCACAAAACTGAAGGGTACAGGTGGGGCAAGCAGGCACTGAGCTCAGAGTGCAGGAATGCAGGGAAGGCAGGCTCCTGCCCAGGCTGGCCACCAGGAGGCAGGAAGTGAGGCACCTGGGCAAGAGGTGGAGGAGAGTGGCCCATCTCCAGGGGCAGAGCAAGGGAGTGCCCAGGTGAGAGCTGGGCGAGGGTGCACAGACAGCACCCTGGGCAGGGAGCGTGGGGGAGGCAGAGAGGAGACAGGACAGAGATCAGCACCGCTAGCAAAAGACCTCCTGGCTCCCATTGCAGCTTCTTAGGTGGCAACACTAAACCAGACAAAGACAGCGAGGCAGGCAGAGGGCAAAGACATACGGTAGAGACAGACATATACACACAACAGATAGAGAGAGAGTGCGACAGTGAGCAGACAATGCAGACTGAGCCCACACCACCACCACAGCAGGAGACAAGACATTCTTTTTTGTCTCTCTCTCTCACACACACACAGACACACACAGGATACAGACGTTATGGGGATTCAGAACTCTATACATATTTTGAGACAGTCACACACCCACATACACATACACACACACACACACAACACACGGAGCCAGGCACCCCCTGCGGCACAAAAGAAGCCTCAGAGACACATAAAAGAACACAGCGACACAATGTCCCCGGTAGATTTACACAGCCTCGTTCTTGTCACTTCTGCCCTGCCCCTTCTGGGCACTTCTTTACCTGGGCCCAGGGAAAGTCCGCTTAACTACAGCAACAGCTAATGCTTTTGTCAGGCACAGCTAAGCACTTTAAACTCATTAGTTCATTTAATCTTTGCCACAATCCTATGAGGTAGATATTATTACCCCATTTGAGAAACGAGGAAGCAGATTCAGAGAGATTAAGACACTTGCTTAAGCCACACAGCCGGTGAATAGCAAAGCTGGGGTTTAGACCCGAGTCAGTGTGGCAGTCTTCACCCCGTCTGCTACCCACTGGGAGCAGCCTCCTGGCTTTCCTCTCCGTCTGGAGAGATCTGGGCTGGAGAATGGGGGGTGTGAAGAAAGGACAAACCCTGGGGGATGCCTAACCTTGGGGCTGGGACAGGAGGGACCCTTAGGGGGCGGCATTACTCCTGGCCTAGACAGAGCTAAGCCGGCTAGGAGAGGTGCATGAGGAAGGGGGCAGCCTGCCCCAGCAGCTGGGCAGCAGGGTGCTGGGGCCCAGCCACCGGCTTCTGAGGGTGATAAAGCCGGGAACCCAACTGAGGCTGCAGATCTGAAGCAGCTCTCTGGCCGGGCTGGCGGCCATTGTTCCCAGCCTCCAATCAGGAGCACCCACTTCCTGTTATTTTAGGCGGCAGGAAATGACCCCATCCCGCAGCCAGGGCCCCACCACGTCCCTCCCTCAGCCCCAGCAGGGCTGCCCAGGCTGTTGCCCAGATGCTGAGGGCAGAGGCCCAGCCTCAGGCCAAGGCCTAGAGATGGCCCGTGGCTGGACTGTTACCACTACCTGGGGCCAGGGGCTCCTTCTGGCCCAACTTGCTTAGACTCCAACCTGGCAGGATTCACGGGGGACCCAGGACTCTGCTGGCTCTACCTCTGCCTGCTAGAGAAAAGATCATGGGGTCCCCAAGACCAAGAGGCCCACAGAGACCAGTCATGGAAAGCAAGCAGGCCAGACCCTATTACTGGCTGGCTTGGGCCATGAAAATTCAGTATAAAGGTGTAGACTTTTGAGTCAGATAGACCTGGGTTCAAATCCTACCTCTGCCAGTTCCTATTGTATGACTTTAGGCAAGTGATTTCATTTCTCCGAGGCTCATCTGTGAAATGGGGATAATACTAGTCCCTACTCATGGGACTGTTGTGAGAAACACATGAGACAATGCACACAACGTACTGAGCTTCATGCCTGGCACACAGAAGGCCCTTAATAAGTAAGAGTAGGAAATAATAAATAGGAAATAACTCGATTCACCAGAGAGTCTATACCTGCCCCACATCTTCCCCTCCTACAACTGGTAGAAGCTAATGGTGGTGGCAGTACCGTGTTCCCTATCCCCTACCATGCTCTCTGCTCCCCTGGGGCAGAGCTGCAGCTGAGAGGTGATGGAGGAAACACTGAAGGCTGTGCCCGGGGTGCCAGGCAGAGCTACCACCAGCCAACAAAGCTGCATTATCTAGGCCTGGCTGATTGGCTCCCTCCCCAGCCCCAAGGCCCAGCAGGGACCCAAGGACATGGTTTCCAGTGGCTTGTCTGCCTTGGGCAGACCTGAGACCTACCCTGAGGGCAGGGTGCCACTCTAGTCTGGGCCGGGCACGTACCCCCTTCCCTCAGCCCTGACCCACCATCCTGGGAAGAGTGGGGCTGAGCTGGCCCAGTGCCCCTTCCTCCTCATTTGCATATGCGTGACTGCACATTAGGGGCTCATTAGAGGCCTCATTATTGGGCCCACTAGCCCAAGGAGGGACTGGGAAGCTGTCAGTGGGAGGTGCCAGCTGGGCTGCCTGCTGTATGCATAGTCCATTGTGCCAGTGTCACCAACTTCTACTCATTCTTTCAGATCCACCTCTAATGCCGCCTCCTCTGTGAAGCCTTCCACAAGCAGAGCCTACTGCCCACTGCATCACCATCATACCTGGTTTCCCTACAGTGAACAGACCTTCCTCCCGCACTGGGCTAGGAGCTCACCACAGGTAGGTAGGGACTCTGTCTGATTCACTTCTCTATCATCCACAACAGCATAGGGGTGCTGGACAGCTGGCTGCACTCACTTCATGGGTCTTCTCCCCTATTTCCACTGCCCCACTTCAGGTACAGGGGCCCCTCTGTTCCCCAGATGCAGCCTGGCTCATGTCTGTCTAGAACCCCCTTCCCCTACCCTCTGCATTACATTTACCTCCTGATATTCTAATCAATCACATCTCCTTCTCAGGCCTCTGAAGGAACTAAAAATAATAACAAAAAACAGCTGGTGTTTATTGAGCACTAACTATGTGGCAGGGCCTAAGCCAAGTGTTTTATGTGTGCATCTAATTTAATGATCCCAATGTCTCTATGAGACAATTTCTAGCATTATTCTCATTGTATAGATGGGAAAACATAAGACTTAGGTTAAGTGAGGTAAGTTAAGAAGCAGAGACTTAAACTGTTTGATTCCAGAGTCTACATGCTTGAACTGACTCCCAATTCCTGCTCCCATCCTTCCCCATACTTCCTACCTCCCTGCTGGCACCAGTTGCAACAGGTAACCACAACAATGGTAATAACACTTTATTGCAGGTGTCTGGTGTCTGTGTGCCAGGCTCCTTTAGTTACATCATCACTAACCCTCACATTAACCCCACAGGGTTGATAACACTACCCCCATTTTCCAGGGCCAGAAAACCATGGCTCCAGGAGGTAAGTCATTTGGTCCAAGCCAGTAGCCAATAAACGGCTGTGATTTCCATCCAGGTCTTCTGACTCAAAAGTGGGCACCACACTTGTCCCCTACTCCACGCTGCCTGCTGTTACTGCTCAGTGTGCAAGTGTGCAAAGGGAACTCAAAGGGGCAGAGATCAGATCATGTCACTTGCATTCAGGGTCTGGGAGCCATGCCTCACACTATCACAGGGCACATGCTGTAAGCACGAAGCCTTTGCCTCATAGGGGACTCCTGTCACCTTCAACTCCTCTCTGTGCAGGGACTGGCCACCATCCTGATCCAGGTTCCCAAGTAGGTCTATCTAGACCCCTGTGCATAGAAGAGTCTTCCCCATCCAGGGCCCTGTGTACAGTCCCCCACCCCACCCAGGCCCCCGGTACAGCCAAGCATCCCACCCATGCCCTCATATTCAGTCCAGGCATCCTACCCAAGTGTCCTAATATATACTAGCCACCGCCCCCATTCAGGTCCCTGTGTACACACCAGTGCTAGGGACCCTCAGGTGCAGAGGGCCAATAAGCAGATGAGTGGACCCAGGCTGGGCCTCCTGGGATGTCCCCTCTCAGTCTCAGCCTAGCCAAGACAGATCTGGCACCCTTGTTCCCAACACAGCCTACAACCCCCTCCAAAAACCCACCAGTCTGATGGTAGCCTCCCCTCAGTGAACTCCAGCTCCTGCACCCACAGGTTCCCAGGGAAGCACCCATGCTGGCATGGGGAGGAACCCACCCACAGCCAAGCAGCCCCACCTTATCCTGAGCTCTCTGCACCCACAGATACTGTTTCATCCTGGGCCCACACCCCAGGAGACAGGGAGGTGACAAGATTAGGCTCAGGGACTCCATGAGGGTGTAGGGATGGGGCCACCTCTCTCCTAAGTCAGTGGAACAGAACTTGGGTCCTAAGTAATCGCTCTTCTCTCCCCTTCTAGGAAGAAAGAGAAATTGCCTCCCTCCAACACCAAGTCCAACCAGAAACCTGTCCCCACCCCCTCATCAGCTGCTCCCACATCCCAATGGGATTTGCAGGAGTCCTGGGCACTGGGGTTGGTGGAGTGAGGGGGGAGCTTTGGTGGTGGTCTGGGGTGTGGAGAGGGACAGAGAGAGAGAGACAGGGGGAGACATCCAGAGCCTCAGGCTGGGGAATGATGTGGCAGGTCCCAGAGGGAGCGCCAGCCTTGAGCTTTTACCTCATTCTCCAGTGAGATTCAGGCCCAGAGAGGCCAGGAAGGAGGACGAGCAGGATAAGCAGATTTACTTCTGTCCCCCTCCTCCCCAAGTCGGGCTGGGTGGGCTCCGGAGTAGGCCTGGCTGCAGGGGAGGCGGCCCACTCCCCAGCTCCCGCCCTCGCCCCAAACAATGCCGCCTCCCCCTCCCCCTCGCCTTTATCCGGCGGGTTACTTGGCAGCCGCCGCTAGAGACCTCCCTCTCCCCTCCCCTCCCCTCCCGCCGGCCCGCGGCAGCAGCAGGCCCTTTGCGCGGCAGCTGGACGGATGGGGTGGGGGCGAGGTCTGGGCCAGGGCCGGGGCGGGGGCACCAGGGCCTGGGCTGCGCTAAGCTGGGCGCCAGGCCGGAGATTCCGGACCCCAACACACATTCGGGCTGGGGTCACACGTGCCTACGGGGGATGGGGAAGGGAACAGAAGCTCCAGCTCAGTAGAAGAGGACCTTCAGGGCCTGGGGCGGATCGGGAAGGGAGGTGGAGGCGGGGAAGCCGAGATGGCACTAAGCTGAGACTGAAGGGTCACCGCACCAACTCCCAAGCGGGGTCCCGGCGGATCCCGACGCCCAGTGAGTCCGGCGCCGGGAGTGGGGGAGGGGGCAGCTGTCAGAAGATGCGTCTGTAGCCGGGAGCCGCCGCCGCCGCCGCCGCAGCCTTTATTTTTAAACTTCCAAGTGGTCAGAGGGCGCGGCGGGGGAGGGGGTCCCCGCCCTGAGGCCGGCCTCATCCTCGGCCTCCCCACGGCCCCACGACCTCCTCCCATCTCGCCTCCGCGTGGCTCCCCGCATACCTGGGGGTGCGCCCGGACCCAGCTCCGCACGCGGGCCGTTTTCCATGGCTGCGGCGTCACTGGGGGTCTTGGGGGTCTCAGCGGCGGCGGCGGCGGCGGCCAGCGGCCAGGACAGGGGTCCCGCGGCGCATCACGCCCGGCCCGGCCCGGCGGGCAACGACTAGGAGGCGGGGGCGCTCCGGGCAAGGTCGAGGCTGGTGGCCTGCGAGGCTCGGAGTCGCCGGCTGCCAGTGTCTGTCGGCTCCGGCCGCGATCCTGCTCCCTACCCGGCGCCGGCCCAGTCCCGGCCGCGGCCCAACCCTATTGTACCGCCCGGGCTGGGCCTGGCCTCTCCGCTGGCGCGTACCAAGTACGAGGCGGGGGGAGCCGCCCACGCAGCGCCCCGGGACCGAGCCGCCGCGCGCCCTTGCCGTCCGCCCCGCCCCGGCCCTGGAGCGCGGCGCCCGGAGCCTCCCAGCGTCTCTTCTGCGGCCACAGCGGGGTGGGCGCCACGGTTCCGGGGGACGCCGGCCGAGCTGCCTCCCCCTGCAGCCGCCCGTTGGTACGCGCCGCAGCGCGAGAGGACTATGTAGGGAGCGCTCGGGTGACTCACCCGCCGCTGGGACTGGGGGAGTGGGGGAACGGGGCTGGGAGTCCCCAGTCCCACCCTGGGGCTTGGGGGCTCTGGCTCTGGGTCTGAGAAGGCAGCTTCAAGTCTAAATTCTCGCCCCAAGCCTCCTCAAACAAAACCATTCAGGGGGACGTCGGGAGGCCTGAAGAAGAGTCACAAGGAGACCCCTCTAAGGACTACACTTTCTCTCCCCTGGTGAGGGCTGGGATGAGGAGAGTCTGGGAGCCTAGCTGCCGCCCTTCCTCCAGCATCCCAGGGCTGTTGTCTTCCCAGCTTTTCTGGGGTAATTACAGCCCTGTGGAGCTGCTTTACCCACGTCTCTAATCTGCTGGGTTCCTCCTGGCTCCAAACTGGGTGGTCTTGGCCCTGAACCTCCTCCACCCCACCCCCACCGGACGACCCCAACAATCTCCCTGGAAGGATCTTCTCCCTGTGGTCTGTCCAAGAGGTGGGCGATGAGCCCCTCCTGACTCCCCTCCCCAAAGTAGCCCACGTCCCAGCCCTCTGGAGTGCACCCCCAGTCCCCTGTTGGTGCCAGCTGAGGTGAGGGCCTCAAGCCAAGTCAGGCCTGGCCTGGGGCAGAGCAGGGAGCTTGCTGGGAAGGTGGATCGATGCTGGTGCCTCTGCAGGGACTGACCAGGGGAGGAAGGAGGAGGGGCAGCTGGGCTCTGCCCTTTGTCCTGACCCCCAGAAGGTCAGTTCTCTAGTTCTTTGTCCAGAGATTAGGCCCAGTGAGATGCTATCCCCCTGCCCCCCTTTCCCACCAGGGCCTCCTTCCTTTTAGCAGCTCCAGAAAGCAACCCTGTGTGTGTGTGTGGGGGGGGGGAACAAAAGGGTCCAGGTCTCCTGCAACCTGGGAGCAGCCTGTCTTGGAAGATGTGAGTAACTAAAGGCTTAAACCCTCTTTGGAAGGCCTGGGGAGGGAACAGTGTCCCCTCCAACCCAAAAAACATTAGAAACGGATGATGATAGAAGACCTGCAACTGGAGTTTGTAACCTTGAGCTAGCGACTTAACTTTTCTAAAACCAATTGGCTAACGTATAAAATCAGGAAAATAATAGTTCCATGAGAAATCATAGGGTCTTTGTAAAGATTAAATAAGGCAATGTAGATGAAGTGCTCAGCACAGAGCCTGGCATATAGAAAGTGCTCAATAGATAAGTATGATGATGGTGATGGCTTTGATGATCAGAGAGCTTCAAAAGTAAAAGCAGATTAGGATGAAGCGCAGGTCCCCCATCTTTGTTGTCAATGATCCCATCTGCGGGAGGTGGGGGGGTGGGGGGAACCATGTGGATGATGGAGTCCATGATGGTCCTTTGTGAGGTCACAGGCCTCTGGGCCTGCCTCTTCCAGAGTTGGACAGGCCCACCCTGAACCAGGTAGTTCACTCAGGAGAATTCAGGAACAGAACCCAACAGAGGAAGAGCCCTCTGCCATGGTTCTTCCCCCACCTGCCGCCCCAGGTTTTTTTTTTTTTTGTTTTTTTTTTGAGACAGAGTCTCGCTTTGTTGTCCAGGCTAGAGTGAGTGCCGTGGCGTCAGCCTAGCTCACAGCAACCTCAAACTCCTGGGCTCGAGTGATCCTACTGCCTCAGCCTCCCAGGTAGCTGGGACTACAGGCATGCGCCACCATGCCCGGCTAATTTTTTATATATATATCAGTTGGCCAATTAATTTCTTTCTATTTTATAGTAGAGACGGGGTCTCGCTCTTGCTCAGGCTGGTTTTGAACTCCTGACCTTGAGCAATCCGCCCGCCTCGGCCTCCCAAGAGCTAGGATTACAGGCGTGAGCCACAGCGCCCGGCCCGCCCCAGGTTTTGATGTTACTGCAGGGATATGGCTCACGCCTATAATCCTAGCACTCTGGGAGGCCAAGGAAGGCCGATCATTTGAGCTCAGGAGTTGGAGACCAGCCTGAGCAAGAGCGAGACCCCATCTCTACTAAAAAAAGAAAAAGAAATGAGCTAGACAACTGAAAAAAAGAAAAAAATATATATATAAATTAGCCGGGCATGGTGGCGCATGCCTGTAGTCCCAGCTACTCAGAGGAGGCTGAGGCAGGAGGATTGCTTGAGCCCACGAGTTTGAGGTTGCTATGAGCTAGGGTGACACCATGGCACTCTAGCCCAGGCAACAGAGTGAGACTCTGTCTCAAAAAAAAAAAAAATAGATGGATGGATAGGAATAGTGAGATACCCACATTGGCTACAGCCCAAGAATCATGGAGGGGGCAATGGCTAAAAATGAAAAGACAGGCCAGGGATAGCCCATGTAGAAGACTTAAATGCTATTGATCGAAAGTGTACAACATGGGGAGCTATTGAAGATCATGGGGTTCAGTAGCAGGGGAAGGGTGAACAGTACTTTAGACACAACCTATTGTGTCTAATTATCCGGGGGTTGATGTTGGGGAGCTCACTGCAGAGAGACTGTGTGGTATTAGCCTCCATCAGTTGTTCTCAACCAAGTGCAATTTTGCCCCCCAGGGAACATTTGGCAATATTTAGAGATGATTTGGTTGTCACAATTGGAGGTGCTACTGGCATCCAATGCATAGAAGGCAGGGATGCCTCTTAACATCCCACATTGCACAGGACCACCTTGCCACAACAAAGAATTATCAGACATAAAATGTCAATGGTGCCAAGGTTGAGAAACCCTTCCCTAGACTGAGGGTGGAGGCACTGCACCCCCCCCCCACACACACACACGTGCAAACATGCTGGTGCTAGAGACCACAGGGCATCTGGGAGTTAAGCAACTTGGGGGACAGTTCTCCTGGCCAGCCCTGAAAGCTTCCTGCACAGCTGATGGGTCCACAGGGAATCCTGGGAGGACAGCTGACAGGGCGCTGGAAGAGCCTGTGTGTCCCGTGATTGATGCAGTTGGGTAGATAGAGGAAGTGGGCTCCTTTCCATCCTCCTCCTAACTGGCCAGAATACCTGGCAGATCCCAGGCCCCAGTGACCAAGAGAGTTGAGAGTGGGTGTCTCTCTCTGAGTCTGTGGCTGGCCGACAGTGTATGGGGGCTCCACAGGGCCCCACAATCATTAGACATCCCAGAGAAAGAGCAAGTGGAGCACTTGCAACATCAGAGGCTGAAGCCCCAATAGCATGCCCTGCCCTGCTGTCTTCAGGGAGGGGCAGGGAACTCTGTTGCCTCCCATGGGGCCCAGGGCAGGCCCCTCCTCCTCCTCCACAGAAACAGACATGAGTGAATCTCACCAGGGAGCTGAGCTGGGGCTGGAGGCAGGTCAAAGAATGGGGATCAGAAAAATGTCCCCATCCTGATTCCCCTAGGGGAGGGCAGGAGCTAGAGCATTTATAACCTCCTAGGCTTAGAGGGGCAGGATCCAGGATGAACCTGATGGAGAGGTGAAGGAAATCACTGGGAGATCTGACACAGAGATAGGAATCTCTGGAAGGAGGGCCTGGATGCTGCCTCCACATTCACGAAGTACTGCCGGAAGTGGGAGGGGCCTCATGGTGGGGGCAACGGGAGAACACTCACCAGATTCTCACTCCCACCCCACCCTGAAGGCGCTGCAAGGAGAAGAGGTCTCCAACCCACACGGCTTTTCTTTTCTGGGGAGCCTCAGTCTCCAGGGCCCACTCCCTGGGGCTGGGGGTGGGGGGAATGTCATCTAGGGCAGTGGTGACACCAGCTGCCTCTACCCCTCCAGTTCTTGGGGAGGAGGAGGAACTGAGAGAGATGGGAGCAGAGAGGAACTCAGACCCAGGGCTAAATAAGTTCAACTCTTTGGGTTCTTAGGAGGGTGTCTTTGTTTAGAGTCTCTGATGGGGACAGGAAGCTGGCTTTCCCTATGTTCTTTTCTAGGGAGAAGGAGATGAGGGTGGGAAGGGGGTGCCTGGTGTTCCTAAATGTCCTGGTCCCTAGAGGTGGTGGGGAAGGCTTGGGATTTGAGAATGATAGACACCGTACTGAGAGCCCTTGGAGCAGCTGTCTAAGCAGATTTTAAGTATGCACTGGAGCACCAAGGAGACCGTGTAGATCAACCTGAGTTGGACCCCACTCCCTCCCTTAATTCAGGACTGATGACACTTGCAAGGATGGGTCTCAAAGAGAAAGAGATGCCAAGATGAGGAATCACAGGCAGAGAAAGGAAAAATCTCAGAGGCTGGGAGATGGGCAGGGAGAGGCTCCACCTCCAGTCTCTCAAGAGCCACCCTGCCTGACAGCAGGCTGGGTGCGGTCGTGTGGCTGGCTGTGACTGTGACTCAGGTTTCTGTGGGCAGCCAAGGGCAGCCGGCAGGGAGGAGCCCAGACCGACAGACAGGCTGGCCAACTGCAGCTTTCACCTCAGCTGTCCTCCCTCCTGGGAATGCAGGAGGCGCTTCTCTAGCTGGGCTGGCCTCTGGGGGCTAGCCGACCCTGCTTTCCTCCCCCCACAACTGGCCCTCATGTTCCTTCCCAGAGCCCTCAGCTCTTGGCTACCCACCCTGCCCTCCCCAGTCCCAGGCATTATACAGGAGGAGTGGAGGAGTCGTCAGGGGTCATTGCCTCTAGGGAGGCCCCAGAATGTCTAAGCCACAGGGAGAAGGGTATAATAATGATTGGTCCTGCACCCTGAGGGAGGGACTGGGGGAGCCCCAGGCATGAGCTTTCAGCCAGAGCAGCCTGGGCCCCCCAGCCTTCCCTAGCCTGGCCGGCTCATGTCCGGACAGGTTGTCATGGTGAAGGCTAAGGGGCTAGAATGCAGCGGTCGCTACCAGGCCTAAGTGAGGAGAGGGTGCTCAGGGACCCTCAGCCCAGCCCCCTCAGAGTTGGCCAGCTAAGGAGAGATGGCTGGAACTGAAATCGACGAGCTGTGGTCAGGGACTGTACGACTTCCCCTTGGTGATGGGTGAGGGTTCAGCCAGCATGTTTCTCTGCTGTTTCTGGGTCTTGTTTTTAGGCTGTTTGTAGAGAGTGGCTGGAAGGAAGGGAACACACATTTACTTCATGCCTTTTATGTGCCCAGTGCTCTGCATGCTTACTAATCTTCAAAACAACTGAGGGAGATCCAGCAACTTGCCTAAAATGGCAAAGCTGGGATTAGAACTCAGGACTGTCTGCCACCACAGTTGGTGATCTTTCTTTTCTGGGAACTTGGAAGTGTAGCTGTTCTAGGGGAGGGAGGAGGAGAAAGAGACTTGAACTTTATCTAAAAGACTGGATATTCCATCACGTGGCCACAGGTGGTAGGATACAGGTGCTGGCAGCATTTGGGGTTTGGTAACAGATGGTTCTTTGAAGAGAAAGCCCTAGCGAACGCTTGGCACATAGTAGGTGGTCATCAAATGTTTGCATAATGAAGAAGCTAGATCTGTGTGAAAGTCATTGGTAGTTTTCTGGGACATCTTGGGAACTTCAGGCGCTGAATTGCAATAGCGGAAGCAGCTAGCTCGAGAAAGAGGGACTTTCCGAGACCAACCCGTGCGAGAGAGGAATTCTGAGCGGAGCATCTCTGAGCCGGGTGTAGGGGGAAGGAGAGGAGGGGAAGTGTGCGGATGATACAGGATTACTGAAGGCAGCGGACGCCACCCAGCGGCCAGAAGGTAGCCCGGGGGCTGCCAGGCTCTACGAGTCCGGCGCGCGGAGCATGCCGGGAGTTGCAGTTCGACCGAGCCAAGAGGCGGTGCTGTCAAGAGGGGCTGTTGGGTGTTGTAGTCCGACGTTTGTTGGGCGGGAGTTACCCTTGTCGGCCGGACCACGAGTCCCGTGGTGCCCCGCGGCAGGCCGCGCAGGCGCAGTGATTCAGTGCCGGTCAATCCCAAAGGCTGAGGGGCAGCGGCTAAATCGAGCGGCGTCTGAAGGGTCGCCGAGTGAGCCTGTGGCTAGGCAGGGCGGGACAGCCGGCACCATGTCGAGGCAGGCGAACCGTGGCACCGAGAGCAAGAAAATGGTAACTTGGAGCGCGTGACCTCGGCGGGCGGGGCGGAACTGAGTACGGGGGCAGGGGCCCGGCGCGGAGCGCGAGGCGCGGTAGGGAAAGCGCCCTCCTGTGAGCTCTGGCAGGGGGAAGCCTCCTGGGGGCTCACTCCGGGGCGTCCCGGGCCTCTGGCAGGTTGGAGGACCTCTGGAGTAGCTCCCCCTGGAGACCCTCTTCCCTAGGAGACCCCGCCCCCAAGGCCCGAGTGCGGCTCTTTGCTAGGCCAACAAAAAAGACGGTAATAAGTAACAGTAACCACCAGTTATTGCTGTCTTACTGTGTGTTAGGCATCGGGCAAGCACTTTACATACATTACCGTATCTCATTTAATCCGCAAATTAACCCTATTAGGTGGATAATGTTATCACCATTTCACAGCTCAGAGAGTTTACATGACTTGTTCAAGTTTACACCTAGAAATCTGAGTTCGGATTTGAACTCGTGTCTCTCTAAGTGTAAAGCTAATGCTTCAGAATATTAGGTTAGGCTATGCTGTCTCTCACACTGTGGCATGGGCATTGTGAGAGATGCTGGTCTTGCCAGAAAGGAACTTTGTATTCAGTGGAATAAGAAGTGGGCCAGAGTAAGCAGTGAGTGGTTCTTCTCAAATGGGGGGTTGGTGGGGAGATGGCAACTCCTTTCTTATTCAGGGAATATAAGGACACCATATGGTCCCATAAAGTTGGGCTACGGATGGGGGCTGGAGACTAAGGTCATTTTTCTCTGAACTAAGGGACCTTCCTGGCTTGTGTTCCTTTTATCTGGCATTGTCTTATTTCTTCCAGAATTGCTCATGCTGTGTCTTTGTTTTTGAATTTAAAAATTGAGCATCTGAGGTTGCATGCTAGGCAGATTACAGACCCTTGGTTGACACTCCACTCTAGAGGGAATGATCAGCCTTCCCTCACACCTTTGCATGTTACACTAGGAAAAGCCTCCACAAATGGGCTGCAGGAAGCTCTTTACTCCAGTGTAGTACTTAACCTTTTCTCTCACAGACTCCTTTTGAGAAGAGGATGATAGCTGTGGACCTTCTCCCCTGAAATATTAAATAGGCAAATTTAAATATCAAGACAGAAATGTACACAACACAGGGTATATTGCTGTTTGGGACTGAGTACTGGTTTCACCACTTACTTGCTGTGTGATGTTGGGCAAGTTTCTGCATTGTTCTGGGCATCAATTTCACCATCTTCTTTTTAAAAATAAAGAAGGTAGTGATAACATACATTATAGGGTTGTTTTAAGGATTGAGAGAATACATGTAAAGCTAGCAGTGTAACAGTGCACCTAAAACACAGTGACAGTGTCAGCTAATATCCTAATTAGTAAATATTAAATAGACAAACATATAAATAAACATTTACTTACATGGGGGGGCGGTTGTGAGCCCTCTGAAGTACTTCATGATCACAGGTTAAGAATTCGTGTTTTGGAGGAAATACAAAGAATTTAAAAGAAGAGAATATTTTGCCAGGAAACTGTCATTTAGGGGAAAACTCATGGACATCAGTTGGAATTCTGGCTTACTTGATTGATCTTCAGCTTCTTTATAAAATGGGGACAGTAATGTCTACTTAAGATTAAATGAGATGGTGTAAAATGTGCAGGGCATGGGAAATGTTTGTTCCCTCCTCTTTTTCCTACGATATGTCCAGAGAGTTCTTCCTGCTTGGTTTTCATACCATGTTCTCATTTTGTACTTTTTTTTAACTAAACTCAATATTGAAATCTTAATAACAGTTTAGCAGGAACCTGCAGAGCCCATCCCCATCCCCCAGTATTCACTTTAGTGAAGTGAAGTAATTAGGGAGGGGCAGCAGAGTACTCCTGTCCTCAAGGTTCTTGCAACTGCTGTCCGCTCTGCTTAGAACTCCCTTGAGCCAGATAGTCACCTCACCCACTCCATTCACAGTTACTCAAATGAAACTTCATCAGAGAAGCCTTCCCTGACCACCTGACTAGTTCTCAATACTCTTACTCTATGCTGGTTTTCTTTGGAGCACTGTCCATTTTACTTTATATGATATTTCATTATAGGCCAGCGAGGTGGCTCATGCCTGTAATCCTAGCACTCTGGGAGGCCTAGGTGGGCGGATTGCTCAAGGTCAGGAGTTTGAAACCAGCCTGAGCAAGAGTGAGACCCCGTCTCTACTATAAATAGAAAGAAATTAATTGGCCAACTAATATATTTAGAAAAAATTAGCCAGGCATGGTGGCGCATGCCTGTAGTCCCAGCTACTCAGGAGGCTGAGGCAGAAGGATTGCTTGAGCCCAGGAGTTTGAGGTTGCTGTGAGCTAGGCTGATGCCACGGCACTCACTCTAGCCTGGGCAACAAAGCGAGACTCTGTCTCAAACAAACCCCCCAAAAAACGATGTTTCATTATAAATTACATATTAACTTGTTTATTATCAGTTTCCTCCCATGAGAATGTAAACTCCTTGAAGGCAGGGATTTGTTTTGTTCAGTACTCCAGTTCCCCACTTAGAACGATGCCTGGTACTAGGCAGTCAGTGTGTATTTGTCGAATGAATGAAATGAAGGTTTGAGTTCATCTTTTCATTCATTTCCTACTGATGTCTACTTAGGGCTTGTGACCTGATCCTCTTTGTGGCCACCAGTTTTTGACATGCTCCTCTCTTCTCTGCTTGGGGAGCCTACCCCTTGAGTAGCCCTCTTCCCAATCAGCCTAACCTGCTAATTATTATGTTCCACTTAAGCCTTCCAAGACCTAAAGGGTTAATATGCCCAAGTAACTAGATCTCCGCTTTTAGTCTGTGCAAACAGCAACAGCCCATTTGTCCAGTAAACTTTTCCTGAGCCCCAGCTATATGCAACACTCTGTGCTAGGGGCTGTGAGACGTGCAGAGATGAAATCCTAGTCCCTAACTTTGAGAAGCACACAGTCTGTGAGGGTGACAGAAATATACACATGGAGAGGTATAGTACTGCCTGGGACTGAGTACTGGTTTCAGCACTTAATTGCTGTGTGACCTTGGGGATGTTTCTGCATTGTTCTGAGCATCACCTTCAAAGGAGGTAATAATAGAACCTATATTACGAGGTGGTTCTGAGGATTCAGAGAATGCATGTAAAGTGTGCAGTGTAACAGTGTACCTAGAACATAGTTGACACTCAGTGTCAACTGGCATCCTTGTTAATAAAGCTATTACTGTGCATGTGTCTGAATAGTGTTGGCTCTTGAATCCCACAGATGAGTCCTGCCCTTCTGTTGTGTTATTACTGGTAATCCAACCCCCATGTCTATTCTCCAGAGTTTAGACAAGTTTATTACTTAAGTAGCAGCACTTAGGGCCTCCACAACAGGAGGCTGGAGGGTAAGAGAGAGGGCTGCACCAAGGTTTCTTTTCTTTTCTTTTTTTTTTTAGACAGAGTCTCGCTTTGTTGCCCAGGCTAGAGTGAGTGCCATGGTGTCAGCCTAGCTCACAGCAGCCTCAAGCTCCTGGGCTCAAGCAATCCTTCTGCCTCAGCTGGGACTATAGGCATGCACCACCATGCCTGGCTAATTTTTTCTAAATATATTAGTTGGCCAATTAATTTCTCTCTGTTTATAGTAGAGACGAGGTCTCACTCTTATTCAGGCTGGTTTCGAACTCCTGACCTTGAGCAATCCGCCATGCCTCAGCCTCTCAGCCTCCCAGAGTGCTAGGATTACAGGCGTGAGCCACCGGCACCCGGCCTTGCACCAAGGTTTCTTACTGATCCTTCTTTCCCAGCTGCTAGAGGGTGTTCACACTGGATTATCTGTTTTGATGAAACAAAAGTCTTAGCGCATTAGCTCTAAAGATCAGCCCCTTCACATGCTTGAAGCTCTTACTCAAGCGGGGAGGGGGGCATGGGCAATATAAGTAACCTTAACACTTGTACCTCCATAATATGCTAAAAAAAAAAAAAAAAGGTCAGCCCCTTTAAGGACATTTGATGTTTTGTTTGGGGCACTAACTGAAAGGCATTCTGAAAACCATCAAGTGGTGGCTCACCTGAGTGTAGAGCTTGGTTTAATTTACTCTGCTCCAGTACTGGGAGATCATGTTGGCATAGCTGCCGTAATTCCTTTGGTTTCTTGTCTGCAAGGCATCTTCAGCTCCATTATCTCATTAGATTCTCTTGACAACCTTGTGATTGGCATGACAGATTGCACTGTTAACTCTTTATGTGTGAAGAGATGGAAGCTAGCATGGTGAATTGATTTACCTAAGGTCTCACAGATATTTAAATAGCAAGTTCAGACTCAGAATCTGGTTTTCTGACTACAAACCCAGTTTTCTTTTTATGTGCCTTATTATTTGTTAGAAAGTTCTTTATATTGATTCAAAGTCTCTTTCCTTATTACTCTCCTTGAACCTAGTTCAGGGTGCTCTCTGGCTCCACACCACACAGAACCAGTTTAAAAATAACAATAATAATATCTATTTCTTGAACATTTACTGTGCAGCAGGTGCTCTACAAACATCTCGTTGGAATTGCACAATATCTCTGAAAGGCAGATAGTATTGTCACCATTTTACAGATGGGAAAAACTGATGTTCAGGGAGATTAAGCAATGGCTCTTGATAATAAAGCTGTACAGGACAGTACTCAACTATAAGAAGGCTGTTGAGTCTGTTATTTTAACCTGTCATCTATAAAATGGGAATAAATAATGTTTGTTCTGCTAGCCTCTCATGGTTGTTATGAGAAACTAATATGAAAATAGAAGTGGTGCAGGAGAGATTCATGTTTCTGTTGGTAAGGGGAATGTCATGCTTATGTTCAGTGAAGAAATGGGGCTGATTGAACTAGCTGACCTTTATGGTCCCATGGGAACTTTTTTTTTAAAATAGAGATGGGGACTCACACTTGCTCAGGCTGGTCTTGACCACCTGAGCTCAAGCCATCCTCCTGCCTCGGCCTCCCAGAGTGCTAGGATTACAGGTGAGCCACCGCACCGTGGGAGCTTTTGTTATAAAGGTCACAAGGGCTGAAAACCCAGGTTTTCAGACTGTAACCTCCTGGTTACTTCTCTGATTTCCTCTTCTGTCCTCTCTCTTGCTTACTGCTCTCTAGTGACAATGGTCTCAGCTGTTTCTCAAACCAGTCAGGCATACTCCTACCTCAGGCCCTTACATTTTCTGTGTAGAATTTTTTCACCCAGATATCTTCTTGGCTTACTCTTATCTCCTTCCTGTGTTTGCACAAATATCACCTTCGTGAGGCCTTCCCTGACTACTCTATTTAAAATTAACCCCCTCCCAATACATATATGTGAAGATAAATGCTTCCTAATCTTCCAAGCTTTAATTTTCTCCATAGCACCTATCACCATCTGGCAAATCATGTATTTTTTGTTTTATGGAGACAGGGTCTCACTCTGTTGTGCAGTGCTAGAATACAGTGGCATGAACAAAGCTCACTGCACCCTGGAACTCCTGGGCTCAAGTGATCCTCTTGCCTCAGCCTTCTGAGTAGCTGGGACTACAGGTGCATTCCACCATACCCAGTTAATTTTTAAATATTTTTGTATAGACGGGGTCTTGCTATGTTGCCCAGGCTGGTCTTGAGCTTCTGGCTTCAAGCAGCCCTCCCAAAGTGCTGGGATTACAGGCGTGAGCCACCATGCCCAGCCCAAATCATGTATTTTATTTATTTGGCTGCAGTATCTATCTTCCTCCTATTAGATAGCCTGGTACACTGTAAATGTTGAATGAATGATTTTTTTTTCCTATACCATAGCACCACTTCTTTTTTTTTTTTTTTTTTTTTTTGAGACAGAGTCTCACTTTGTTGCCCAGGCTAGAGTGAGTGCTGTGGCGTCAGCCTAGCTCACAGCAACCTCAAACTCCTGGGCTCAAGCGATCCTTCTGCCTCAGCCTCTCGAGTAGCTGGGACTATAGGCATGTGCCACCATGCCCGGCTAATTTTTTTGTATATATATATATATTAGTTGGCCAATTAATTTATTTCTATTTATAGTAGAGACGGGGTCTCGCTCTTGCTCAGGTTGGTTTCGAACTCCTGAATTCAAACCATCCGCCCGCCTCGGCCTCCCAGAGAGCTAGGATTACAGGCGTGAGCCACCACGCCCGGCCCATAGCACCACTTCTATTTTTAAAGTATGAAGACCTTTAACTTATGTATTTATGTCATTCACTGTTCCAAATAGGCTTGGTTTATAATTGAAAATGGAAACAGGCTTGCAAATTAAGAGAGAGTTTAGAAGGCCTGGGTCAGGGATCCCATTCTCAGATCCCAGGCAAATTGATTCTGTGACCACCAACAAATCTGTCCAGAACCTTGATTTTTCTTATTGGTAAATTGAGGGCAGCTGCATGTATAAGATGCTTGATAACATCATGATTTGCATGTTATTTGGCATTGTGGTGGGCTGAGACTCTTGGAGTCCCCATCCAAGGGCTCATTAATAATGGAAAGAAAGTTCTTCTGATTTAATGCAGTGGTGCCAACTCTCTGGACTGGTAACTGCTGGATTGTCTCCATCCATTCATACCCAAGCCATTCTAGTGCCAAGCCCTTGACTTTACTAAAAAAATAATTCCCCTCCTTAATAGCTTCCCTTTAATTGCCATATTTGGTAAATAGTCTCTTGGAGACAACCTGATCTGACTGTTTTAGTTGAGTTCAAAGGGCCTCCTGATCCTGAAACTGGTTTTCTTTGACTCTAGTACAGCTACGTTTTTTTGATATTTTTTGTTTTTGTTTTTATTTGGGGTGGGGCTTATTAATATGCACTTGTGGGGAACGGTGGATAAAATGACCATTGGCTTGAAAAGCTTTGGGTTTTGTTTCCCCAAATTACTTTTGCCAATAATTAACCAATTATGTAACCATTCTGGATCTATGTTTTCTCATCTCTAAAGTGGGATTAATTCCTTCCCTTTCTACTTTACTAAATTATTGTGAGATGGAAAATGAGATGATGAAAAGTAAAATGTGGTATGTAATAAAAAGGCATTCAAATTGTTATTCTTGCAGGCAATGGGGTTGAGGTCAGGAGAGCATTGGGTTCTGAGATCCTGGGCCTTAACATTTCTTGGACTTTTTTCCCCAGAAAAGTTGAAGACAGAAAGGTACTTTGCTCCAAGACTGACAAGCCTCCCCATTCAGAAGGGAGTCATTGGGTGGCAGTCTCAATTTTTCAGCCTTACTTCTGAGTGAATCCGCTGGTATAATGCACTGTTAACATGTTTCTCCCTTTAAATCTGATAATGCCTTTCCTCCCTGCCTACTGCTTTTATTCTGTAGTCTTAGTATTGGTCAGTTCCTTTCACCTTCCACATCTCTCTGTTTCTTGGTAGGTAGGTGACAGGATTCTTTATCTGAACAGTTCAGGTCAGTATTGTGTTCCAGGTACACAAAAGATTGTATTCTTTCCAAAGTCATCACCTTTCCTGGAAATATTTTAACTATATGTCAATAGGAACATTATTTTTTTCTCACTCTGGTTACTTTGGAGAGGGGTTGTCATCAGTGCAATGAACTTTGGGACTTCCTTCCTTCCCCATGGACTGTTGCTCCTCGGTGGGGCCTTGGAAATGCAGTTTAACTCTACACCATGGCATTCTAAGGTGTCGGGAAGTCATTGGTCACAGCTGCTAACACACAAAGGCTAGTTTGTAAATGGCTGCTTCAGGTCTGTCTCTCACAGTAGCTACTGAATGACTGCTACTCCTTCACCAGATTCTGGTGACACGAGCTTAGTTAGACTTGGAACTATGGTGGAGACTTGGGTTGGCAGAAGCCTACCTTGGCATGTTAGAAGAGTTCAGTGCACAGTGTGCTTCTTACAGCCCATTTTGCAGTAGGTCTGGCTGCAGCTCTGTCATATTGACCTCGGAAGGGCCAAATTTCATAGCTACTCCACAAGGGGTGATGTTTTTTTCCTCCAGACACAGGTGACCTTCCTTTGAATCCTGATGATTGCATCAATGCTGATCCAGACTCTCAACACACTTTGTCTTTTGTACCCCTTGGTCCTGACTGCCTTTTGAATCTCTTTTAGAGCTCTGAGCTCTTCACTTTGACCTATGGGGCTCTGGTCACCCAGCTGTGCAAGGACTATGAAAATGATGAAGACGTGAATAAACAGCTGGACAAAATGTGAGTGATCTCCTTTGCAGGAGAGACAAGAATGACGCCCCCCAGCACATTGCATCTACATTTGTCCTTTAGAGCCCCAAACAGGGTCCTCTCTCTTTCTTAGCCAACATTTTGGGTACAATTCCCACTGAGCACATTTATTGGGATGTTTTAAGATTATCCCCATTTTCCTTTTACCACCAACGACCTTTTTTATGTTTAGACATAAGACATTTAGACCCCATAATAGTCTGTTCTCTAATTTCCTTCCCAGGGGCTATAATATTGGAGTCCGACTGATTGAAGATTTCTTGGCACGGTCAAATGTTGGGAGGTGCCACGACTTTCGGGAAACTGCAGATGTCATTGCCAAGGTCATTATCCTGGGCCACCTGTCTGTGCTGAAGGATTGCTGTTGGGAGGCACTGCTGACCATTCTGTCTCCCTTAGAGAGGCCTTAATCTTCCAAAAGACTGATTAGGCAGCTCTTTGGGCCAAAGAAGCCTTCCTGGTAGTTAGGAAATAGCACAATTATAAGAAAGGGGAGAGTGGTTAAGATCATCCTGTGGATTAAAGCCCCACTGAAATCAAAGCCAGTTCTCTTTCACTGTGAAGGTATAGCAGAGTAGTATGGGGATTAAGAATACATACTCAGGCCGGCTGCGTGGCTCACGCCTGTAATCCTAGCACTCTGGGAGGCCGAGGTGGGCGGATTGCTCAAGGTCAGGAGTTCAAAACCAGCCTGAGTGAGACCCCGTCTCTACCATAAAAATAGAAAGAAATTAATTGGCCAACTAATATATATAATATAAAAATCAGCCGGGCATGGTGGCTCGTGCCTGTAGTCCCAGCTACTCGGGAGGCTGAGGCAGGAGGATCGCTTGAGCCCAGGAGTTTGAGGTTGCTGTGAGCTAGGCTGACACCACAGCACTCACTCTAGCCTGGGCAAGAAAGCGAGACTCTGGCCGGGCGCTGTGGCTCACGCCTGTAATCCTAGCTCTTGGGAGGCCGAGGCGGGCGGATTGCTCAAGGTCAGGAGTTCAAAACCAGCCTGAGCAAGAGCGAGACCCCGTCTCTACTATAATAGAAAGAAATTAATTGGCCAACTGATATATATATAAAAAATTAGCCGGGCATGGTGGCGCATGCCTGTAGTCCCAGCTACTCGGGAGGCTGAGGCAGAAGGATCACTCAAGCCCAGGAGTCTGAGGTTGCTGTGAGCTAGGCTGACGCCACGGCACTCACTCTAGCCTGGACAACAAAGCGAGACTCTGTCTCAAAAAAAAAAAAAAAAAGAATACATACTCAGGTAAACCTGGCTTCAAACTCTGGCTCCAGTACTTACTAGTTCTGGGTTCTTAGGTAAGCTACTTTTAATTTCTTTAATAACCAGTTACCTCATTTTTAAAATGAAGAAAATAAGGGCTACCTGATAGGGTTATTGTAAGGAGTAAATGAATAATGGACACGAGCATTCAGGTAAAACAAATGCACTTAGCATAGTGTTGTGCATATAGTAATGTTTACTATTAATATTGGTGCTGTGTATTATAGCATTAATAAATAAGTGGTGTCAGTTACCTAAAGGTTGGTTCTTTGTGTTGTAAGCATGCTAGCCACACCCAAATCTTCAAGAAGGTTGACAGTGGAGAAAGCTTTATGAGGGTTTAGAATTAGGAAGGTGAGGCCAGGCGCAGTGGCTCACGCCTGTAATCCTAGCACTCTGGGAGGCCCAGGTGGGAGGATCGCTTGAGGTCAGGAGTTCATGACCAGCCTGAGCAAAAGCAAGACCATGTCTCTACTAAAAATAGAAAAATAAGCCAGGTGTGGTGGTGCATGCCTGTAGTCCCAGCTACTCGGGAGGCTGAGGCAGGAGGATCCCTTGAGCCCAGGGGTTTGAGGTTCCTGTGAGCTAGACTGATGCCATGGCACTCTAGCCCGGGTGACAGAATGAGACTCTGTCTCAAAAAATAAAAAAGTAGAATTAGGAAGGTAGATAAGGAAGGATGTCTTCAGAGTAATTCTGCCCCAGTGAGCTATATTCACTTTTACGAAAGTGGGTTCAGGTAGCACAGGCAGGACAGGGAAATGGGTCAGGGCCTCTGCATTTGGTGCTGGTTCGGGGCGTCCACTCCTGTGAGATCAGTGCTCCCTTCTGCTGAGATGTGCAGGCAGACAGTGAGTTGTTGCTTCATTGCATGATGCCTTAAAGGAGAGGGGTGGTAAGGGAGATGCATCTCCCTTTTGGCCCTGAATTTCTAAAGCTTCATCATCTTACAGGGGCCAGGTTTTGTTCCTGAGCCACTTATTTCCCCTTTGCCAATTCTATCACCTTCCTGTTTGTGCATTTCCGGCTACTCTTCCCCAAAGTGCTGTTGTGTGTCCCCTGACAGGTGGCGTTCAAGATGTACTTGGGCATCACTCCAAGCATTACTAATTGGAGCCCAGCTGGTGACGAATTCTCCCTCATTTTGGAAAATAACCCCTTGGTGGACTTTGTGGAACTTCCTGATAACCACTCATCCCTTATTTATTCCAATCTCTTGTGTGGGGTGTTGCGGGGAGCCTTAGAGATGGTGAGTGCAGCTCTTTATCTCTGGGACACCTGAAATGTAGTAGCAGCTTGTTAAATGTTTGAATGAATGAGAGAGAGTGAAAAGAAAGGCCTTCGGCTCACGCCAGTGCTTTGCTGCCTGAGGTGGTGAGCTGCTGAGATAGGATTCAAGTTGGATGTCTGTTCATGGTGGTGATCCTCCCTGCTAGGCTGGGAGGTGGTGCTGTCAGCCCCCAAAGCCCAGGAACATCTGTTCTGAGATTGTTTTATTTGGTGACAGTCTTATTCTTGGGTATTCTTTGCTAAGTTTCTCCTTATGGGTCAGGGTCACTGACTTCTGCAAGGGAACCTTGGAGCTAGCAATCTTGTCCTTGTGGGAAACCAGCACCGGTTTTTGGGCTGGTATTGGTGAGTCAGTTATGGCCCCGTCCTCAGTGGTTCTCCAGAGGCTGTGGCTAGGCAGCTGCCCCTTCTTTTTTCCACTGTCCTCCAGGTCCAGATGGCTGTGGAGGCCAAGTTTGTCCAGGACACCCTGAAAGGAGACGGTGTGACAGAAATCCGGATGAGGTTCATCAGGCGGATTGAGGACAATCTCCCAGCTGGAGAGGAATAACCACCCCCAGGACTTGAGGATAGCCAGCAGGAGCACTTATGGGAATCAGCAAGCCTCTGTGCACTCTGCCTTCTAGAACTCAGTGACTCTTCAACACGGATGTTGTATATTCCTCTAACCTTGTTTCCATTTTCCATGCTAATAAAGAGCAGACTGATACAGTCCCTTTACCCTACGTGTGCACATTCTAGAGGGAAATTCTTTGCTTCTTTTCCCTTCAAAGAGGCCGGATGTCATCATCCTTGGTTGGACTAGAAAGAGCTGAAATCATTTTACATTCCTGTTCGAATTTCCAAAACAAAATCCACTTTGACCCCATTAAGAGGCAAGCCTGGCACATCTATCCTTGGGTCTTGAGAAAGCCATTGGCAAATGGCTATAAGGAATCTGGGGTTGTAGGGTGGAGGAAAGAGGGGCTGGGAGGGGGGTGGACAAGAATTGCTAGCTGTAGTGTGACATGCTGTAGTATTTGCCAGGAAAGGGGAGCCAGTTATGCTGGAAACACTGACTTCTGGGAAGCCACCCAGCTCTCATTCCTTCCTGCTGTTTGGAGGCAACATCTCCTCTTTTTACAGAGGGTCCATCCTTTTTTCTTACAAATTCTTCAATAAAGACACATTCTTGAGTGAAATCCCAATCATGTCCTGTTTTCTTTCTGCTCAGCCCCAGGAATTTTGTTACAATGGTGTCAGGAGAACCAGTAGGTTCCTGGGCCCTGCCTTTCTTTGCAATGGCTTCTCCCCCAGCCAGAGAATCTGGGAAGCCTGGGAGCCAATACAAGCAACTGAAGCCCCTTCAGAGTCATTTTTGGCTCTAGTGTCTGTAGCAAAATCTAGAAGCAGACCATTATCCCAGACTTGTCTAAAATGGACTACCCTGGGCTCTTGGCCACTAAGTTGGAAAGTTTGGCTAGAAAGGTCATGTAAACCCTGGTGTTGGGCTACCCTTTATTGAGCACTTATTACTTAGACACTGTATTGAACACTTTGTATGCATCATCTGATTCACAATTATTCCATTTCTAGAGGGGAGGCCACAAGTCGCCCAGGGTCATATAGCTAGTAAGTAGAGAAGCTAAGGTTCAAAGCTGGACCAAACTCCAAAGCCCATGCTCTTAACGTTTCTCTTCTTATGCCTGGTTAGCACTTTGGGAAAGGAGGGGAGCAGGCTTACAGCTCCCTTTCTCAGCCTAACAGAGCTTAGGATAACTTTTCAAGGGAGGAAACAGGGATTGTACCAGGCCATAGTTGGTAGCACTGTTCTTGGGGACAGCCTAGTCCAGTCACTGAGGTGGTTGGAGGGAAACAGGGTCCCCGGCCTTCCCCAGGTTAGTAGGCAGGCCTGAATGAGAGGAACCAGTTATAGATGATTGTGGTTGAAGTGTGTGTTGGTTGTACAAGGGTAGGACCAGGGTTCTGAGACTCCTGGGGTGGGAGGGGGCAGTTTGCACAGAATTTGACTCCTCTGGTTGGGTTAGGCCACCATGGAGGAAGGATGGTTGGTCATTTGTGTCCCCAAGTACAGGAAGACTCATCCCTGCTCTGGGATCCCATCCTCTGAGCCTTTTTACCTCTCCCTCCGGAGTCCCAGGGCAGGCACCCCATTTTGGTCAGCTGTGTCCTTAGCACCAAGTATAGGGCTGGGTCCAGTCACACCAGAGTCCCAGTGAATGAATAAAGGAGGTTAAGGGATGAATATTGGGGACCAGACATGGAAAGCTTTGTGGAGTGTCTGGACCTGGCCAAAAAAAAAAATGAGCTGCACCACCCTTTCCCTTCTCCAGGGGGGCCTCGCCTTTCCTCTCCTCCCTGTACCACAACCTACTTTCGAGCAGCCGCTTGTATGGCGTGAGGTTTTGGATATTTCCTTTCCCAGAGTTAAACTTGGGCAACATGACAGGGTTAGCGAGCTGTGGAAACAAAGACCCCTTAGTGACTTTTCCCAGTCACAGCCCCACAAGTGTGTGATGTGCACCACAGGCCAAGAGAAGGGACTGGGCTGGGGACTGTGCAGCTGTTTGGAACACCACCTCATCACCTTGCCCAAATGAGCCAAACAAGCCCCAGCAACCTAACTTCCTGGCCCCCCACCCCTGTAAGTAATTGTAGATTACATATCCTCCTGCCGTACTTTGAGTGTGAGGCTGAGATGGCCCCCAGGCTATCCTATTCCCTCCCAGCAAGAGGGGCAGGGGTGCCTGGCTATGTGGGAGAGGCTGACCAATGAGGAGGGTTTCCAGGGAGCCTGGGGCTGGAGGAGTCCATGCTGGTGTCCTTTGGACCTTGGGCTGGCTGGGTGAAGCACTAAGAAAAAGCAGCTCAGCCTTTGGCCACCAGGGGTCTCCAGATTACCACCGTACTATCCTGGAGAGTGACCATTGGAGCCCTGGTTTTCAGAATCTGCTAGAATATGCACCTGATGAAGCAAA
Organism: Microcebus murinus; assembly: GCF_040939455.1. Lineage (NCBI taxonomy): Eukaryota > Metazoa > Chordata > Mammalia > Primates > Cheirogaleidae > Microcebus > Microcebus murinus. The sequence continues at coordinate 25,950,448 of NC_134105.1, read as the reverse complement.
TCTCAGAGACCGAGCAGAGCCTGGAAGTGTCCCCCTCCTCCAGTCACCCCTAGGGGACCCGAAAGCAAAGCTCACATGGTTGCCAGGCTAAGCGCCTGGCTACTGAACCCAGGGCACTGGAAGAGCACACTAGCCAAGGATGTCTGGCCCCATACTCTCATACTGGCCTCCTGAGTAGCACAGGCTGGCCCTGAGCCCTCCCCTAACTAACGCCCCTTACTTCCTGAGTGGAAGACAGAGCACCAGCCCCATTCCCGTGATGTAACAGTCTTCTCCCTGCCTCAGAACCCCAATACCAGTGAAATTTCCATACCCAGGTTACACCTTCTCCTAGGGGGTTGGCCTTCCCTACATTTGTACTGGGTATCCATGTCCAACAAGTGGGTGGCAACAGAGGCCCTGGGAGCAGAAATTGCATTAAGTAAAATTAAAATAGTCTCCTAACAAGTAGTTCATTGTGGCTGGTGGGGGGTGGGGGTGCAGGAAAAGCATCCTCCCTGAGCTTAAGTGCTACCATGTGCTGTTCCCTGGAAGCCAAAGGGCCGGTGGTAGGGGAGAGGGGCGGAGGGGAGGGTGGCGGCAGGCAAGGAGCCACTCTGTTATGATCCCCAGCCTTTGATGTAAGGCCAGGCCTGACCCCAGGACAGCCGCAGGCCATTGCCAGGGGAGCCATGGGACTTAGTGCATTCCTGGGGGCAATTTACACTCTGGCTGGAGGAGAAAGGAAAGTTTCTACTGTGGGGAAGGGGGTGGAGGGAAGGCGCTGCAGCAGCGGTTGGGGGTATTGTAAAGAGCAATGGAAGAAGCCAGGGCACAGGGCAGCACCCTCCTGCCTCCACCTGGCTCCCTTACACAGCTTGGGTAAAGGCCTCCTCCAGGAAGCCTTCTCTGATGGAACCCAGAGCTGGGGAGGAGTTCTCGTGGGCTGGCCCAGGTACAGCCCAGGGAGATGCAAAGAAGCAGCTGCTCCTTCCTCCTGGCTCTGGGGGCCTAGAGTGTCAGCCATGAGGGCATCTGTGGCTGGGGGAGGCTAGGAGAGAGTGGGAGGCAGGGTGGGAGGATGGTCCGCATGGGCATTAGGGCACATGGAGTGAGTGTCGACCAATGTTATCCACAGCAATAGCTAGTCCTTATTGCAGAGCGTCTGTGTGCCTGCACAAGTCTAAGCACTTCACGTATAGTTTTCCTTTTCCTTTTTTTTTTTTGAGATGGAGTCTCACTCTGTCACCTGGGCTAGAGTGCCGTGGCATCAGCCTTGCTCACAGCAACCTCAAACTCCTGGGCTCCAGTGATTCTCCTGTCTTAGTCTCCCTAGTAGCTGGACTACAGGCATGCACCACCACGCCCAGCTAATTTTTCTATTGTTTGTAGAGACTGGGTCTTACTCTTACTCAGGCTGGTCTTGAACTCCTGACTTCAAGGGATCCTCCCAATCCTCGCATTCCTCGCAGAATGCTAGGATTACAGGCATGAGCCACTGTGCCTGGCCCTCACCTATAGTTCTCATTTAACAATCAGAACCCTGCCACCATTCTGCAAATGGGGACACTGAGGTACACAGGTAGTACATGGTAGATTCAGGACTTGAACACAAAGCTCTTATCCATACACTATATGCTACTTATGTATGTTTTTGTGTTTCAGTGTGTGTCTGTTTCCTTGTATTCCCTAGGGAATGTGTCTCTGTGTGAATTCTTTCCTTTAACAGAAATACTGAGGATGTAGAGGTGACCTAGCCCCCAACCCTCCCTGCTGGGAACTTCTGCCCGTGGGGAGACCCCTGAATGCAATGTAGGGCAAGGGCAGAGGTTGAAAATGAGGGACAATTGCAAGTCCTGGCTCTGCTACTTATTAGGCATATGGCACTGGACAAACGATTTGACCTCCGAGCCTCAGTTTTTCCATCTGGAGAATGGGAATCATAGTGCCTTCCTCTCTGGCTGTTTTGAGGATGAAACAAGACAATGCACATAAATTTCCTGGTATATGCTAAGTATTCCCTAATTGGTAGTTATGATTAACATGAATATTATGGGGGAACCGTCTTGCAAAACCACTGTATGGATATGTGAGTGTCTGAATGTGCAGGGAGGGTCATTTTGGGAAATTGGGGTGTGTCTACGTCATTCATCACTGTATCCTCAAGCATCTTAGCACAAGTTGTCAAAACAAAGTCAGTGCTTAATAGATGTTTATTGATTGGGTGTTGTCTGAGTGTGAGTGTGGGGTGGGAGGGGCCTATAGAGAGAGGGGTGTGTGGTCGAGGGGGCCTCCACCAAAACCAACTGCATAATTTATGGGGCTCAGTGCAAAATGAAAATATGGGGTCCCTAGCTCAGAAATTATGAATTTTTTTTTTGAGACAAGGTCTCACTCTGTCACCTGGGCTGGAGTGCTGTGGCATCATCACAGCTCACTGCAACCACAAATTCCTGGGCTCAAGTGACCCCCCCGCTTCAGCCTCCCCAGTGGCAGGGACTACTGGCTTGCGCCACGACGCCCTGCTAACTTTTCTATTTTTTGTAGAGACGGGGGTCTTGCTCTTGCTCAGGCTGGGCTTGAACTCCTGGCCTCAAGCGATCTTTCCACCTCGGCCTCCCAGAGCGCTAGGATTACAGGTGTGAGCCACTGCACCTGGCCAGAAATTATTATGAATTTTAAGATGACCCAGCAGAGCATGAACCCTTGTGAGTAGGGAGCTGTGTGCAACCCCAATGAAGCCCCCTGGCCTCCATTGCCTGGGGAGCACCACCCCCAGCCCAGTTGCCTTGGAGAGGGTGCAGGGCCTGCCGGGCTTCCTGGGCTGCCCAGGGAAAGTGAAGAGGGGAAGGATTGCTCAGTGTGGGCAGGCCTGGAGAAAGTAGAGAGAAGGACCTACTGACCACCAGACCTCTCCCCCAGGAAACCCTTCTAGAACTGGACCCTCTGCCTTCCATTCTCCTAGAGTTACCCCCCCCATACACACACATACACATCAACCAGGCCACTGGGTGGTCTGGGCACATGTGGTCACATTTAGATGTTGATTGAAGCAAAATTGTTTTAAGATTAGAATATTTAAGGTAACTTTAATTGCCACTGCATTACTGGGATTTTTGAGGATGGGGTTGAGAGATCCCCTGGGGTGGAAGTGGGGAGAATTGGGAGGGGGAGGCCATAGGAGGGGTCTCCATTTCCCTAGCCCCAGAGGAGAGGCCCCTTGCAACTCAAAAGAAGGAAAGAGGGCTAGACAGAAGGAATCTCAGAACCAGGAGCCCAGTCCTCTAGCAGATGTGGGGAGTCAGGGGCTGGCCCTGGTGGTGCAGGAATTTTCCAGCACTCCCCCACCCCTGACTATTTGCACACCCTGGGCCACACATCTGTGCAAACATCCCTCCCCTCAGCTTGCCAGACAGACAGAAGGGTGGCAAGGGGAGGGTCCCATTCAGGTCCTTCCATGCTCCAACCTGGGGTGGTTGGAGCCCAGATGGTTTTCTTATTGGCAGATCAAGAAAGAACTTTAGGAGGAATGGGAGAATAACAGTAACAGTAATAAAGTTGACTACATTTATTATTATTAAATGTTCAATTATTATAATTATTATTTTTTTTTTATTTTGGAGACAGAGTCTCGCTCTGTTGCCCGGGCTAGAGTGCAGTGGCATCATCATATCTCACTGCAACCTCAAACTCTTGGGTTTGAGTGATCCTCTTGCCTCAGCCTCCCAAGTAGCTGGGACTACAGGCACACACTGCGCCCGGCTAATTTTTTCTCTTTTTAGTCGAGATGGGGTCTCACTCTTTCTCAGGTTGGTTTTGAACTCCTGACCTCAAGTGATCCTCCTGCCTTGACCTCCTAGAGTGCTAGGATTACAGGGGGGAGCCACCACGCCCAGCCTAATGTTCAATGATTATTGAGCCACTACTATGTGCCAGGCTTTTATTAAGCCTTTTAGTATTCACTATCGCTTCTTTCTTCTTTTTCCTTTTTCCTGGCTTACGATTTATTTCTCACCACTCTGGAGGCTGGAGAAGTCTGAGGTCAGGGTGCCAGCATAGTGTGTTCTTGGTGAAGCCTCTCTTCCTGGTTTACGCTGGCTGTCTTTTCCTGTGTCCTCACGTGGCGGACAGAGCTCACCGTCTCTCCTAAGAGGTCCCACAGCTCAGTGATGGGGGAAGACTTAGGGAGCCGGCCTGCCTGCATCAAATCCCAACTCACTTGCTTCTTAGCTATGTGAGTCAGTTAACACCTCTGTGACTCAGTTTCCCCATCTACAAAGTGGGGAGGGACAGTAAGAATACCAATCTCAAGGGTTATTGTAAGGATTAAATAAATGACTCCTTGTAAAGTGCTCAGAACAGTGCCTGGCATGGAGCAAGAGCCCTGTGTTAGGTGCTGTCATTAGGGACTATTATCCCCTTTTCTAGCGGAGGAATTTGAGGTTTGGAGAAATGAGGTCACTTGCCCACAGTCACAGCAAGGCAACACAGGAATCCAAACCAGATCTGCTTGACTCTCAGCTCACTCTGAACCAGCGGGCTGTGCCAGCACCGGCTCTGCCGAGGCCGAGCTAGGCAGGTTCCACGCCTTGTCTGGTTCTGTTTAACCACCCGCCCCATTCGATGTCTCTGCCCAGGTCTAGAACAGTCTTTGAATCTGTGCTGGCCAGCCTCTGATTCTTGTGGCTGAGGGAACTGAAGTCCAGAGAAGGGCAGCAACTTGCCCAAGGCCACACAGTAAGTGAGCACAAGCAGAGCTGACCCACTGACACCCAGTCACCACCAGAGACGCCTCTGGCAGGTGGGAAGGGAGACTGGCTGGGAGTTTGGCCTGGCCTAGCCTAGAGGGGAGAGTCCATGACCTCTGGGTAAATAGCTGGTGGATAAGAGGACAGCAGCAGCAAGGTCATGGCACAGCTCTCTCAGCATTTATTGATGGGCAGCTGAGGCCCTCCTGGGGGTGGGGAAGGCTCGTGACAGCCAGCGTACACCAGGGACACAGGACCTGGCAATGGAGCAGGGCCCAGACTTGGCATCCAGGGCTGGGTGAAAGGAGAGGAGCTGGAGCCCTCTCTCCCTGCAGGGCATCAGGCATGGGGAGAAGAAGGGAGGAAGCTGGGGACAGTGTGTGCCACAGAACCAGGCCCAGGAGTGGGATGCCAGTGGGGGCCCGGCTGAGTCTGAGTTTGGGTAAGTGTATGTGTGCATGAAGCCCATGGGAACCCCTTCCCTGGTACAGGGTGCCCCCTTTGCCTGCTGGCCTCGCTGATCTCCGCCTCCCCTCTCTAAGAGCAGCTCACATTCACAGAGCTAAGTGCTCTACGTGGATTAATGAATGCAATTCTCACAGCCAGCCTATGACAGCTTTTCAGATGAGGAAGCTGAAGCACCAGAAGCTAAGTAATTTGCCCAAGGGCATGTGGCTGGTGAGTGGTGGCACCTGGATTTAAACCCAGGCAGCCTAACTCCAGGGTCCTTGCTGTCAACTTTTGGTCCCTGGTGCTTAGCTCCTACCTCCTACCTGGGCTGTCCCCTCCCTGAACACTCAACCCCCACCTGACCCCCTTCGCAGGACCTGGTTTCTGCACCAGCTTTGGGGGAGGGCCCCAGCTACCCCCTTCCTGCCAGTGTCTTCTTAGGTACCCTGCCAACTAGGCCCCCTCCCCTTCCTTGGGCTGTGGCCCAGCCTGGCTCCCCAGCAGGTCAGGCCAAGAGGCCAGACCCAAACACCTGAGATTCTGGGGGGTGGGATGGAGGGAGCTCAGGCTCTAGGGTGGGTGAGGGTGAGAGGCCCCACTGAGGAGTGGCAGTGCTGGTGTGTACCTTGGCAAGGGGACAGCAAAGTGGGAGGCCTTTGGAGGGCAGGCTGCAGGAGGGAAAAGACATGGGGTGGGGTGGGGGGCTAACCCAGAGACAGGCAGCTGGGGCCCCCCTGCTCCTTTCCTGGACCTGTTAAGGGCTCAGCTCTTTCCCACTTAGAAAACACACACACACACACCCTCACCCCAACCCCCCTCTCCCGGCCTCAGTTCATCTAAACGGCCCCACTGTACTCTCTGCCTCCACCTCCTCCTCTGTAGCTGCTCCTTTAGCTGCTGCAGTCTGGCTACTGCTCCTGTCCCCCATCCTGGCCACCAACCCTTAATTGCCAGCCCAAAGACCATTCTTCTGTGACCCTCTACCCCGTGGACCTCCCTGGCTTTCTAAAACACGCTGCCTTTGCCTTCCGAGAGACGGCTCTCCCGGCCCCTCAGCCCCCACACACCTTCCAGATCTCCTTTGCCCACCGCTCTCCCTCTGCAGCCCTCAGAATGTGGGCTGTGCCTGCTGGGCCCACTCCTCACCCAAAGCACCAGCTGCCATCTGCACACAGGGGGCTCCTCCTCTCTAGCCCAGAGCTTACTTCCCTTCCCGATCCATGCAAGTCCCACAGGCTCATCCAACTCCCTGCAGGTGACCACCCTCCTTCTGCTGGACCCCACCCCCAGGCCTCACCAGAAACCTGGGAGCTGCCCTTGAGGCCTCCCTCCTTCTAGGCCCCTCACCCAACATCCAGATCCTCCCTATTTCGCCCCTCAGCTCCTCCCACGCGCGACCTTTCTCCCCACCCTGCTGCCACCTCGCCGGGGCCTGCCAGGGTGGATCCGGCAGCTCCTCGCCCGCGTCCTGCAGCCGGGAGGCTCCTGCTAGAGCACAGACCTCCCGCAGCACTGGCCTGCTCCAGTGTCCGCGGCACCCCGCTTCCGAGACGGCGAGGTCTGCCCAGCTGCAGTGTGGCCCCTGCCTGCCTCCCGACCCGGCTCGCCTCCCCACGGCCGGGACGTGGCATCACGACTGCCCCGTCCGCCTTGCCCTGCGAGTGCTCCCGCTCAGCCCACCTGGTCCCGTCTGCAGGAGGCCGCCCGCGGACGCCTCGCCGCGGGCGCCTACCCCACTGCCCCTGCCCTGCGGTGGCGCACCGTGCCCTCCTCCGGCGTCTGCCCCGCAGGTCGCCCTCCGGCTGGGGCCCCGGGGCTCCCCTGTGCGCCCCAGGCGCGGGCGCCGGGCGGGGCGGGATGGATGGGGCCGCGCTGTCCCGGCGCGTGTGTGCACGGGTCTCGGGGGGCGCCAGGGAGCGCGGCCGCTGTCCCGGGCCGGGCGGGGCGCGCGCCTTGGCCGCGGCAGTGGAAAGAGGAGGGCGGAGGCCCCGCCCCGCCGCGCCCCTCCCGCCGCCGGCCCCCACCCCCGGCGCCCGCCCACTCCGGCAGCCGCGAGGGGCGGCCGGCAGAGCGACGCGGAGCCCCGCCGGCGCGGACTCGACGACCCCGCCGCGCCGCCGCCGCCCGCCGGAGCCCGCCGCCCGGGCCGCCCTCGAGGGCCGGGAGTGGCGCCCGGAGGCCGCGCCTGCAGGTGAGGGCGGGGAGACGGGCACCCGGGTCGGACTGGGGGCTCCACGGGCAGGACCCGGACTAGGTCCCCAACACCAGCCCCGACAGCCGGCTGGCGCCTCGGACTCCCAGTGGGGGTGCGATGGGGCCTGGGCCAGGGGGTCGGCGCTAGGGCGGGGGAGCCCATCCCAGTTCCCTGCGCCCCGTTTCTCCCGGGGCAGAATCCCAGATAAAGCCCCCTTCTCCCTTCCTCTTCTAGAAGCGAGGGCTCTAGCATCAGACAGTGCCCGGTAGGATCCCCGAAGAAGATGTGGCCCCGGGCGTGTCACTTCACCTCTCCGGGTCTTGCTTCCCACCTGTAAAATGGGAATAACAAAGCTTCTGTGGCGGGGTGGTGGAGGACGGGAGAGGGGACTTGGAGCCCGGTCAGCTCCCCATCTCTTTTCCATTTCCGACTTGCTAGCCACCTCCCGTACTCGGTTTTTCTGCTTCTGCCCCAGGTCGCTGGTATTCTAGGTGCCCAGGCGGCCCCCACCCCACACTGGAGACAGCTCTGAGGAATGTCCCTGCCAGAGGCCAGCGCCTCTCCCAGGCTCTAGACTGAGACTTGCAGGGAGGTGAGGGGCTGTTACCCAGCTAAGAGGGACTGAGGTCTGGGGCCCCCAGAACAGCCTCCTCAGTGTCTCTGTCTTGGGGCTGGAGACATCCTGGCCCCCCACTCCCCCAGGTAGAGACACAATATTCAGTTAGAGGGGTCCAGGAATTGCCAGTGGGGAAGGGCAGTGTGTGAGACCATCAGTGTGTGTGCGCGAGCAGGCTGGCTTCCTGACACAGGGTCCCCAGCAACTCAGAATCCCTTCCTCCCTCCTGTCTTTGATGCCTCTTGCCAAGACTAGTGGCAAGGAGGGGTCCATCCCCTCCTCAGAGTGCCCTTAGCAAAGACGGCCTCCCAGAAGCCGTACTGGGCAATTTTAAGGTCTGGGGGATGTGGGGGTGCGATGGCTGGAGGGTCAGGCAGCCTGGGGTCCCTCTCTGGGATCTGAGCCAAGATAGACTGATCCTTACTGCCCTGGGCAGATGGGCCTCCGAGCAGGGTTTGGGGTCTGGGAGAGACACCACGGGGGCTTAGCAGGCTCAGTCAGGGCATAGATGCCCCTGCTGGCCTCCCGCTGGGCCGGTGAACACCTCCAGACCCTTGGACATACCATCACCCCAGATGATAATGAGGACAAGCCACAGACACACATAGTCACGCAGAGCTGTGCTCCCTCCTGCTAAGAGCACACGCGATCACACACCGACTCAAATGCTCATCAGATACACACAAACATACTCCAGTACTGAACACGCACCACCGCAGATGCTAAAACAATGCAGACAGAGGTGAGCATGCACACACACTCACACACAAAACTCCTACAAACACATGGCAGGCCCCACGTGGCCCAGCCAGACATACTCAGACAGGACAGCACACACACATACGTTCACACTCAGACACGCTCACCAGGGTCTCTCTCTCTGGTTTCACTTTGTCCGCCGCAGTGAAAATGAGCTTTGGCTCAGAGGAAGGAGAAAGAAAATATGGAAGTGAATGTGTCTGTTAGCAGCAGGGCTGTCAGCCTGAGCCCCCTACCCTACGACCTCCCCTGCTCCCAGCCCGAGCCAGACCAGCTTCCCTGCCCTGCTGGCCCCCAGTCCACTCCAGACCCCCCAATGGCAGGCATGGGGCACAAGTGGGACCTCAGATGGGCTGGTCCCACCCGTGGCCCGAGGCACTTACAGAGTTGGTGGGCAGCGAGCGAGAGGCACAGCAGCCGCCCACGTGGGGTGCAGCTGTGGTCTCGGCCGGTGCCCGGACGGGGCCCACGAGGGGGAGGCACCCTGCAAGCCAAGGTGCAGACCGGGGAGGGGCACCCACCGTGATTCTGGCTAGGGCTTTCAAGGCTAAGGAGAGTTTTGACAGGAGGGCGTTCCAGGCTGGGGGAACCCACGTGCAGAGGTGTGGAGGGAAGCTGCAGAGTTCTCTCAGGGACAGTGAGTGACAGGGCACTGTTGGATCAGAGCAGGGAGTGGGAGGGACTCTACTACATTGAGGCCTTTTCCAGAGAAAGGGTGTGAGCTGCAGAGTGATGCAATCTGGGAATCACCCCGGCTGCTCTTGGGAGTGAGGATGAAGGGGGGATCTTAGAGGCAGGGAGACCACAGAGGAGGCTGGCAGAGGTTAAGAACAAAGGTGGGGGGGGCTGAGGTGGGGGGAGCTGAAGTGGGGGGTTGCCATGGGGATGAGAGGAAGAAGTAGCTGGGCAGGAGTAAGCTGATTGGCGGTGGGGGCGAGGGGGGTGCTGGGAGCCTTGCACTGGATGGCTGTGGCCTGTCCCCTGGGGAGGCAGGTGCAGGGAGATGTGGGTTTGGCCTGGGGGTCTGATAACCTGAGATGACTGGAGGCTGGGGGCTGGACGTGGCCATGAAGCCCGGGTGGCATGTGAGGCCATGTGTGTACACACATGTGCCCGCACATCGGCCACTGAAGTCACGCCCCCAGAAAGAGAATGCCAGACCCGCTCTGCTCTGTGGACATTTCCAGAGTGGACTATGGACAGCAGATCTTGAGTGCAGGCAGCATGTGCTGTGTGGAGAAGAGCTCGTCTTGGGGATCAGGCTAACCCGGGACTTCCCATCTTCGTGCCTCAGTTTCTCCATCTATAATAATGAGAATGCTAATACATGTCTCTGGGGTCGTTTTGCCTATGGAGAGATGAGGCGTGATGGGGGTGCTGGACCTAGAACTTTCACCCAGACCTTTTTGTTGAGACAAGATCTCTCTGTGTCACCCAGGCCGGGGTATACAATGGTGTGATCACAGCTCACTATAACCTTGAACTCCTGGCTTCAAGTGGTCCTCCCACCTCAGCTTCCTAAGTAGCTGGGACTACAGGCATGTGCCACCATGCTTGGCTAATTTTTCTTATTTTTTTTAGAAACAGGGATCTTGCTATACTGCCCAGGCTGATCTTGAACTCATCTCTACCTCCCAAAGTGCTGGGATTACAGGCTTAAGCCACCACACCCAGCTCACTCAGACTTCTGATCAGTGTCCATTCTACCTTTCTGGTTGGATCCAGGGAGTGGCCTGGGGGCCACCTGGCCTTATTCCATTCAGATTCTCAGGAAGTTCTGAATTGGAAGGTAACTGTCCCCATGCAGCCTGGACGGGCTGGGATACCTGGCTCTTGGAGGGCAGAAGAGGAGTCCACGTCTGGGGGCGGTGGAGGGTCATTGCCTCATGGGAGAACTAGGCTGGTGTTACTGGCCCATCTCATGGAAGGGATTATGGAGACTCAGACAGGAAGTCACCTGAGGTCACACAGCAGCCAGGGGCAGATTGAGACAAGAGGCCCGGACCCTGGGCTCAGGTCCCTTCCTCACAAGGGCTGCCCTCCCTCAAAAGGCCCATTAAGGACCTGGGGTGGAGGGAACCTCCTCACTTGAGGTTCTCTGATTTCCACTTCTCTTTCTTTCCTCTTGAGGGAGGGGTAACAATAAGAGTTTATTGGCTGGGCGCGGTGGCTCATGCCTATAATCCTAGCACTCTGGGAGGCCAAGGCAGGAGGATCACTCAAGGTCAGGGGTTCAAGACCAACCTGAACAAGAGCGAGACACCGTCTCTACTAAAAATAGAAAGAAATTAGCTGGACAATTGAAAATATATAGAAAAAATTAGCTGAGCATGGTGGTATACGCTGTAGTCCCAGCTAGTTAGGAGGCTGAGGCAGAAGGATTGCTCTAGCTCAGGAGTTTGAGGTTGCTGTGGGCTAGGCTGATGCCACAGCAGTCTAGCCCAGGCAACAGAGTGAGACTGTCTTCAAAAAAAAAAAAAAATTATTGGGCATTACTGTGCCCCAGGTCCTATGTTCACATATCTCATTTAATCCTGTAACAATGCTGCAAGGCAGGGATTGGTCGCCCACTTAACAGAGGGGTAAGTGGAGGCTCAGAGAGGTCATTAACCTGCCCATTTGCTGAGTGCTGGGCTGGGATTCACCCCCAGGTCTGTGAGGACACACAGCTCCTGTTCTTCCCACCGGCCTCCTGGGCCGCTTCCCCCACCAGGGCTTGGCTTGGTGGGGAAAGGAGTGGAATCTGAGTTGTTGAGCTCCCAGGCGTGCTGGGCATGTTCCTAGCAGGAGGTGGTGTTTTACGGGAAGGGAGCATGGGGAAGAGCAGGCCCAGAGACAGCCCAGAGCAGTGAGGGCTGGGGCGGTACTTGAGTCTGAGAACTGTCAGCGGTCCCTGGGGGGTCCAAGGAGGAAGGACAGCCTCTGTGGGGAAGGGACCTGTGCCTGGGGTCCTGGCCTCTGGTCTCGATCCTGCCCCTGGCTGTGTGTGACCTCACGTGCAGAGTTTTCCCCTGAGTCTCTCTGCTGCTGTCCCTGGGACGGGCAGTACTGCTGGCCGGGCTGTCCTTGCAGCCTGTGGGGATGAGAAACCGAGACTGGGGCGGAGGGGCCACGTCTCCCCGAAAGAGCCCAGGAGGCCGACTCTGGTCTCCATTCCTGGCTGCCACGAGGCTCTGCGTGGGCCCTCTGGGCCACGCTCCCTGACAGGCGACCACGCTCTGCTCGTGGCAAACATTCTTTTCATAGTTCCCCGATCACAGCAAATCCAGCTGCTTAGCCAGGAATGCGGTGCCCCCTCCTGCAACGCAGCCTGGCTGGGGTGGGGGCAGAGCCCCTGGGGCCAGGCAGGTGGGGCTGGGGGGTGTGGAGGACCCCCCCATGCACACTGCTTCAGCTTGGGAGCTGGGAGCCTGTCCTCATCATTGTGGGACTCACTCAGCTAGGGTCCAGGCTCTGGGACTGTCCTCCTCTGGCTAGTGGGGTGAACTTGAGCAAAGGACTTCTCTCTGAGCCTCGGTTTCTGATCTGTAAAATGGGGTTTATAGAACTAATCTCACAGGGCTGTTGGCAGGTGTCGTGGTGATGATATTTATAATAATAACAATAATAATAATAGTGAGTGCCAGGTGCAGTGGCTCACGCTTATAATCCCAGGATTAATTAATCCTCCCCAGGCGGGAGGGTTAATTGAGGCCAGGAGTTCGAGACCAACCTGGGCAATATGGCGAGACCTCATCTCTACAAAAAATTTAAAAATTAGCTGGGCGTGGTGGCGCACACCTTTTTGGTCCCAGCTACTCAGGAGGCTGAAGCCGGAGGAGCACTTGAGCCAGGAGTTGGGGACTGCCGTGAGCTCTGGTGACACCAGTACACTCTGACACAGCGAGATCCCAACTCTAAAAAAAAAATTTCTTTCTTTTTTTTTTTTCGAGACAGTCTTACTTTGTTGCTCAAGCTAGAGTGAGTGCCATGGCGTCAGCCTAGCTCACAAAAACCTCAAACTTTCCTGCTGCCTCAGCCTCCCGAGTAGCTGTGACTACAGGCATGCGCCACCATGCCCGGCTAATTTTTCCTATATATATTAGTTGGCAAATTAATTTCTTTCTATTTATAGTAGAGATGGGGGTCTCACTCTTTGGGGGTCTCACTCTTGCTCAGGCTGGTTTCGAACTCCTGACCTCAAGCAATCCGCCTGCCTCGGCCTCCCAGAGTGCTAGGATTACAAGCGTGAGCCACCGCTCCCAGCCTAAAAAAATATTTTAAAAAACTGCACATTTATTGAGGTCTTGTTCCTGTATGCCATGTACTGCTCTGGGTCCACTACATAAAATTAACTTGTTTAATCCTGATAAATGCCCTATGAAGTAGAAACTGTTCTATTTCATTGACAAAGAGGTACAGACTGGGGAGGTCACAGGCTAGTAACAGGGCTGAAATACAAATGAATGAATGAACCAACTAAGGAGTGCACGCAGAGGTTCTCTTAATCTGACATGGTTTCTTTTTGGTTTTTTTTTTTGGACAAAGTCTCACTCTGTCACCCAGGCTAGAATGCAGTGGTATCATCATAGCTCATAGCAACCTCAAACTCCTGGGCTCAAGCAATCCTCCCTTTTCAGCCGCCCAAGTAGCTGGGACTACAGGCATACGCCACCATACCAGGCTAATTTTTTCTATTTTTAGTAGAGATAGAGTCTCACTCTTGCTCAGGCTGGTCTCGAACTCCTGACCTCAAGCTATCCTCCCGCCTCAGCCTCCCAAAGTGCTGGGATTACAGGCGTGAGCCACCGCGCCTGCCCTCAACATGATTTTTTTTTCTTTTTTTTTTTTTAGACAGAGTCTCGCTTTTTTAGACAGAGTCAGGCTAGAGTGAGTGCCGTGGCGTTAGCCTAGCTCACAGCAACCTCAAACTCCTGGGCTCAAGCAATCCTGCTGCCTCAGCTTTCTGAGTAGCTGGGACTACAGGCATGTGCCACCATGCCCAGCTAATTTTTTTCTATATATATTAGTTGGCCAATTAATTTCTTTTTATTTATAGTAGAGACGGGGTCTCGCTCTTGCTCAGGCTGGTTTCGAACTCCCAACCTCGAGCAATCCGCCCACCTTGGCCTCCCAGAATGCTAGGATTACAGGCGTGAGCCACCGCGCCTGGCCTCAAAACATCATTTTTTAAGCAAGGGCCTGCCCGTGGTGGGTGCTCAGAAACGGGGACTTCTCCAGTAGCCCCACCTCTGGGAGGAGCCAACCATTCACCCCCCAGCATTCAGCACCTCAGTTTGGAAAGCTGGAGTAGGGAAGGGCCCTGGGCCCTGGCCAGCCCCCTGGGGGTCCTGCAGCTCTCAGAAGCTGGTAGGGGGCAGGGGTGCAGACTGTCCCGCCCACATCTGGTCTGGGATTTAGCCGACAGCTCTGTGCAAAGGGGAGACATCGCCAGGGGAAGGGCTCAAGCCAGGGATTAGGAAGGCAGCCCGGAGGAGGTTAAGAACAGAGTCCCATTGACGTGGGCTCAGGCCCCACCCTGGCACACTCACCCACTGTGGCTTCCTATTCTGTAGGACTGAGGGGCTTTGGTCCACTGGAGGGCGCTCCTGAGGCCCTTGATGGTAGCTGTCCACTCTGCTCCCAGCCTTGCCTGTCCCTGGTGCCGTCTGGAGTGGGCAGCAGGACCCGTGGCTGAGGCCTCCAGGAAGCCCAAGTGGACAGGGCTTTAGCCACCTCAGGGCGGGGCAGACCGAGGTCCAGATCCTGCCCCTTCCCTTCCTAGCCTGGTGACCTTGGAGAACGGATGTGACCTCTCTGCGCCCCAGTGCTGCTCCTCAGTAAAATGGGACAGCAGTCCTAGCCTTACAGGGCTGCAGGAAGGTTTATAACATAGTGCCTGGGCCGTGGCCGGTGCTGTGTCCGGGGCGCACGGCTTACTCTGGCTGTAGAGACCTGTCGTTAGGGCTTACATGGGTGGAGGGGAGAGGGAGCCAGCTTTAGGTGGGGCCTGGGTCTCTGATCCTGATATTCTGGCATTTCGCAGTCTGACCCCAGCCAGATCTTTTCAGCTCACATTATCTGTATTGTGGAGTGGTGACAAGCCCAGGCTATAGAACTAACAGCCAAGGTTCAAATTCAGGCTCTACTTCTCATGAGCTGTGTGACCTTGGGCCAGTTACTTAACCTCTCTGTTCCTTAGTGCCCCCATCTGTAAAAAGGAAAAATGAAGTACCTATGTTGCCAGGCATGGTGGCTCATGCCTGTAATCCTAGCACTCTGGGAGGCTGATGTGGGAGGATCACTTGAGGTCAGGAGTTCAAGACCAACCTAAGCAAGAGTGAGACTCTGTCTCTATAAAAAAAAAATTGTAAAAAAAAAAAGTACACTAGTTTGTTGTCAGGATTAAGTGGGATAATCCATGAGAGTACCCAGAACAGTGCGGGCACACAGTAGGTGCACAGTGAATGCTAGTTATGATTATTTCTTGTGTGTGTTTTAATTCTCTCCATCCTGAATACGTCCGGGGCTTCTGCACCTCCACACCCCACACGTGCTGTCCCCTCGGCCTGGGACCCATCACCTCTCTCCACCGCCCTGCCCCCAGTTAAGTCCGTGTTCATCCTTCAAAGCCAGAGCCTCGTGGAGGCTGGGGCCAGAGAGGCCGGGGTTAGCCGAGCGGGCAGGACCTCCTCCCCAGGCCCCATCGCCTGGGCTGGGGTGTCAGAACGTGGCCTCGTGACCCCTCGTGACCCCTCTGGGGTCATGGTGCTCAGCGTGCGGACGGAGGCAGGGCCGCGCTGAGCTGGAGAGGAGGCCCAGGAGCCGCTGGCCCCGGCATTGGCTGCTTGTGCGGCTGGAGACGGCGGGGTGTCAGAGTTTCCATGGGAGCAGGCAGAGGCTAGCGAGCAGCTGGGGAGAGAGTGACGCGGCTGGCAGGCCTCCCTGCCAGGTGGGCTGGCTGGGCGTCCCCTCCCCAAACACCCGGGAGTCACATCTGGGTCCGGTCCCAGCTCCTCTGGGTATAGCTGTGGGGCCTGGACTAGAGCTTTAGGCAGAGCCTGGCATCATGCTTGGTGGGGGCAGAAATGGGGCCTGGCCATCCAAGGCTCTGACCATATCACCTCCCCACTCAACAACCTTCCATGGCTCCCCACTGCTTTCGGGAGAAACGCAAGCACGGCATCAACATTCCCCACCAGGTTGCCCCAGCCGTCTCTGTTCCTGCTTGTCTTCCCCATCCACTCTGGACCTTCCCCACATCTGCCAGGCAGCTTCCTACTGCCTGAAATTCCCTTTCTTACCTCGCCTGCCTTCAGGATCCAGCTCCAGTGTCTCTTCCTCCATGAAGCCTTCTGGGGAAGCCTACGGGAGAGCCGGTGCTCCCTGCCCTGTGCTCCCACAGCCAAGAGATCCCTGCGTATTGCGTGAGGGCCGCTGGTCCGATGGCCCCAGCTCCTTCCGCACGGGCAGGGCAGGGACGGGGCTGAACCGTTTCTGCGTCCCGGGGCCCTGCCTTGGGTCTGTCGCACAGTAGGAGCTCCCCAGCGGGTCCTGACCCGCAGTAGGGCCGCCCCAAACCAGGGCCTGACATATAGTGGGGACTTCTCCAGGGTGGACCTGGCACGCACAAGGGGCTTCCTCAGCCCGGCCCGAGGACAGGAGGAGCTCCTCGGCCCAGGCCAGGCCCCGAGGGCATCGCTGCCTGTGCACGGACTGAAGGAAGACAGGTGGCGAGTGTGGGCACACGCTGTGGCTCCTGGGGGCAGGAGGGAACGACGAGGTAGACCGAGGTTGGGGCCGGGCTCCGGCAGGGGCTCCTGTGTCTTCTCACTGTTTCTCTCGTTGGTCCTCAGGGCCTGCCTCTCCTGGGACCCTCCCAGGCCCCTCCGACCAGACAGGTAAGCTAGACTTGGGGCTGTGGCTTTCTGATATCCCAGCCGGGCCGAGGCCTGTGCTTGTTGCTGTCTAGCCTTACTTCCTCCTGCTGCAGCGGAGGCCCCTCCCAGGCCCAGGGTGTCCTTGCGCTCAGCCCCTCTTGCAGGTGACCTCAGCTCCCTACGGCCTGGACTTTAAAACCCCGGCCCAAGTCGGAAGCAGCTTTTTCTCATTTGTGAACTATTTCGCCCGGCTCCTTGGCGCGGCTGTGTTTGCTTGGCCGGCCGGCTGCAGTGGCCTGGCTGCGCTCCCGCCGGCCCCCTCCCTGCCCAGCCCGGCCCCTCCTGCTGCCGCTGCCGCTGCCGCCACCACGCAGGGTAGCCGCGGAGGCCCAGGAATCTTGGCAGGCGTGGGGAGGCAGCGGGCGCGGGTGGCGGGTGGCGCTCCGGAAAAGGCTGCAAATGCGAACCAGAAGGCGAGGGATTGGAGGCGGAGGCGGAGGAGGCCCCGCCTGCCCTGGCCTGAGGCCTGGGGTGGCTGGGTCTGGGGGCCCTCCGATGTCCAGTCCCCATCAGAAGCTCGGGGCCTCTGCTGGGAGGCAAGCGATGGCACCAGCTGAGGCCCGAGCACCTTGGTGGGGAAGGGCCAGCTCCCCTGGCCACCTGCCTGAGGATGCGTTGTCACCCTGGGTCCTGCCCACCATTGGGCCTCTTCTGGGTCCTCTGCCCCTGCCTGGCTGTTCTCGCCGTCCTGGACGCTTTGTTGCCCCAAGATGATCCTTGCCAGGGGAATAGTGGGGCGTCTGGACTCAGAGATGGGCACAGGCTGGGGACCTGGAAAGTGGACACAGTCACCTGCAGGGAGGGAGGGCCAGCCAAGCCCTCTGCATCCCAGAGCTAGGAGGACTCAGGAAGAGCCACAAAGAGAAGGTGGCCCTTTGATAAGCCACCCTGAGGGCTTGGCTGGAGGTGGGTGGCGGACAGGAGTCCCTTCCCGGCTGATGTGCCAAGCCTCAGGGCTGAGGTGGGGGTGGGAGGAGAGGTGCTGTCCTGCAGGTGGGTGTCCAGGAGGAGGAGCTGCTCTGCCTGAGGGAGGCAGGGAAGGCTACCTGGAGGAGGAGACATTTGAACTGGGTCTTAAATGAGGAATAATGTGTTTGCATGGAGGAGAAAGGTGGAAAGGGTGATCCAAGCAGAGAATCGTTCAGGTAAAGGCAGGGACAGGGAAGCAGTGAGAAGTGTGGGGTGCCTGGATCCCAGGGTGCTTGGGGTGGAGCCCAGGGCTATGGTGGGCTTCCCTTGCTCTCTGGAACGTGGGGGTATTCCAGAAGAATGAGTCTGTGGCCCTGGTCCAGGCTGCAGCAACGCTGCCAAGGAGCCCATATTTTATCTCCACCCCGTGTCTCTTTCCTGAGTTCCAGACTCACAGGTTCACTGCCTCTTGGATGCCCCCCTATCCTGGAAGCCCTCCAGTTGTCCTTGTCCAGACACTTGCTCTGCTTTCAGCTCGGACTATTCCACCATCTCCCACCCCCACGGGCCTGCTGACCTCTGACTTGTCCTTCAAGCCTCCTTCCAATGCTGCCTCCGAAATTGAGGTCCCCTGTGGTCCAAGAGCCTCACTTGCAGGGGTGAGAGATGTTGGGACTCAGGTGGCACTGCAGCCTGGTAGGCAGACAGGTGGGCAGGGGAAGCACTCCTGTCTTGCTATCAACGTGGGTGATAAGGTGGCCCAGGTAGCCCTGCCCTGCCTGGCCACCTCCCTCTACCCCTCAACTCCCAGATTCCAGGCAGCTGTGTGGCTTTGGAGCAGTCTTCACCTACGCATTTAAATTTGAGGGGTTAAGAAGTCTCAAAATGATCCAGCACACAGACAGCCCCACTCATGGGCACTGGACCCCCCATGTCCCTGCCCAGACCTTGGGGGCTGCTCAGGTGTCATCCAGGCTGGTCAGACCCAGACCTGGCGTTAGCGTGAGCAGATGTGGACTGTCGGCTCTGGCCTTCCAAAGGGTCCAGCCCAGGGACCGACAGCAGTCAAGGCACAAGGATGTGGGAGAGGACAGAGAAGGACAGAGTCACAGAGATGGGTGGTTGGATGCTATGGCAACACAGAGATGGGAGGAGAGAGACACAGGCAGCTGAGGATCTGGGATCAATGACACGGAGACATGGAAGAAAGGACACAGGCGGGCACGGCCCATGCTCACGTGGCTCCCGCATCGAGCTGGTCCCCAGCCCTCACCTCGCACACAGCTCCCAGACCCAGCTGTGTCCTCCAGTCAAGAGCTCAGGGCTCTGCAGGGCTCCCCGTCCATCTCCACGCTCCCTCCTCCCGCCTTCCCGACGGTCCGCATCCTACAGAGCCTACAGTATGCCTCCCCCTCCAGGAGGCCGCGTGAATTGCAAGTAACGTGGAGTTGGGACTGTTGGGACTGGGGACCGGGCGGCTGCCTCAGCATGGCCTGGGAGCCTGTTAGAGACGCAGATGCCACCGGCCTTCCCCACACCTGCTGAGTCAGGACGTGCTCAGGAGCCTGTGTTTTAGCAAACTGTCCCAGTGATTCTGATGCAGACGAAAGTTCGAAAGTTCGAGAGGCTTCGCTGGAGTCTGCATAGGTTACATTGAGGAGAACAGAGAGAAGCTGGGGGTGGGGGCTGGGTGAGAGACTCTCCTGGCCATCCGAGAGGGGGCTTCGCACTTTAATTGAACAAACCCTTATTGAGGAGCCGGGATGTGTCGGCACCGGGCTGTGTTTGGCAGAGTCCAAGGTCTGCATTAGGGCAGAGGCTGTGGGGAAGGAGGGGAAAGAACAGAAGTGAGAGAAATAGAGGAGACAGATTCCCCAGGATTGGATCGAGGGTTTGAGGGGAAAGGAATAGGGATGCCATGTGTAGTTGTGCAGGTTGGTTACTGCACAAGGGCACCCAAGTAAGGCAGTGAGCAGGGGCTGAGCTGGCTGGAAGGAAGGGCAGCCTCTTCTAATTGTGCGAGGCATTGTATCAGTTCGATTCCTTACGTCCCTGTGAGGAAGGAAGGGTCAGAAGCGATGTTCAGATTTTTGGTCTGGGGGGCAGGTGGGGGGAGCAGAGCAGCCGAGGGGTTGGGGAGAAGCAGGCAAGGAGGGCGAAGGCAATGGCAGCAGTTTGGGTGGGACATCCGAGGGACAGCCAGGTGCAAATGCTCGGCTGAGACTGAACACAAGTCTGCAGCTGGCGGGGGGCGTCGTGGTGGGAGACAGAGCCCGTGGCCGTGGGAGCTGGTGGGTCAGAGCTGGGAGCTGCAGGGGAGACGTCCAGGGAGAAGAGACGCGGCCCGAGCCAGCAGCCTGGGACAAGCCCGGGTCTGCAGAGCGTGCAAGGAAGGGAGCAGAATGGACTCCAAGGAGGAGGAGGAGGAGGCTCTCAAGAAAGGAGAGCCGGGAGTGGGGAGGGGTCCACGGGCCGGGGCTCATGGGGTGAGAGGGCAGAGTTTGGGGCCGGGGGGTGCGGGTGGAGACAGTTCTTTCCAGAAGCTTGGCTGAGGAGGGCTGGAGAGGAGGGGTGGCTGGGGACGGGTCGGGCCTGTGTGGACCCCTGCGTGCATGGAGAGGCTGGGGATGGGGGGCGGGGCAGCACCGACAGACAGCGGGAGGCCCCCACCCCCACCCGGAGGAGGAGGTGCGGTGGGGCCTGGGCCTTGAGTGGGCGGCAGGCCCCTGTTCTGAGAGTCTGGAAAGGAGGATGGGAAAGGGCTCCCCAGTTTCCACAATCCAGGAGAGAGGTGGAGGCGCCTCAGGAACCCTGAAGAAGTCTGGAGCTGCCTGGCTGGGCATTTGGGGGTGTCGTGCCAGGGGGTGAGGAGGGTGGTGCCTCTGCTCCTCCCCCAGATCTACAACCCGGTCCCCGTCCTGAGTGGGCTTTGTGGCCGCTGGTCAGTTTCATGTCAGGAGCGGTCAGGGAAAATGCCTGGAAGGCCAGAAATTGACTTTAGGAGTTCATTTCACAAGGTCTTTGGCTTTCGGCAGCAAGTGACCTGAGTTTTTTGAAGGGATGCTGGAAAGATGTTTTGCAGCGGGATGAATTGAAGTTAGACTGAAGGGAGGATTTCCTGGCTATCGGGGTAGCAGGAAAGAGAAGTATACCTGGAGGGGCTGGTGGTTCAGATGATCTCAGTTAATCCTTTTACAGAGGAGGACACTGAAGTTCAGAGAGGTTAAGTCACTTGTCCAAGAACACACAGCTTGTAAGTAGCCGTGCTGGAATGGGCGTTCAGGGGCTGCCTGGACCTAGGAGAGCCTTAGGGGCCTCAGGGCTGGGCCCCTGATAGGGAGAACCTGAGCAAGAAGTGCTGCTCACCTGCTGAGGTGACAGAGACAGGCCAGAGAGGGGGGCGGGAGGAGAGGAGCCGGGCTAGAGGCAGCAGAGGGCAGGGCTGGGTGAGTGGGGAGATGGAGGCCCGGGGCGGGCGAGCACAGGGCAGCCGATCTGATCCGCAGAAATGTCTCCACAACAGGAAGCGTCTCATAACATACCTGTGGTTTGGCCAGGCCCTGGGGCTGCTCCCCAGCTCCCTCAGCTGCAGCCGCCCATCGGGGGTGGGTGGGGGCCTGGAGCCGTGCGCAGGGCCCTGTTCCATTCCCCAGCCCCCTGGGTCGGGGGGGGGGGCTGGTCCACGGGGGACCAGGGTGGGGGAACGCGTGCCCCCCCTCCGGCCCCCGTTCATCTGGAGGCCTGGAGCACATCTGTGAAATGGGGTTGGGGACAGGCCTTTCCGTTCCGTGGGAGCGGCTGGACCCCTCTGCTAGTCACCCCTGGGACGGGACCCTCTGAGAGAGGGGCCCGTGCGAAGTGTCACTGTTAGTGGATGCCGCCTGCCCTCTCGGCGTTTCCAGGGCACAGGGGGCTGCTTTATGCCAATTCTTTCTGCCGGGCCCTCTGCCCCCCATGGGTCTGAAAAGACCCTGGAGCACTCCCCACTCCCAGCCCTGCTCCTCGGCCTCCCTGGGAGGAGGCCCAGGCTGCCACAAAATGCTGACTTGGACGAAATGCTGTTTTACCGGGATTTGTTGAAAAGGGGGGAAATCCCTGTTAAGGACTTGCAGCTGTCCAAACAGCGCGTCCACCCCGCCGCCGCCGTGCTCAATCCTCTGAATCAGCATCTCCCGTGTGCGTCCCACCTCGGCTGGAGGCCCTGCCAGCCCTGCCCCCTTCCTGCTTTCACTGCCCAAGAGTCACCAGAGAGGGTGACAGCCTGCCTAAGGTCACACAGCCAGTCATGTGCAGAGCCTGGCTTGAGCCTCAGGGTCCTCCTCCGACCCCTGACCCCCTGCTTGGCCGGCGGCCCCACGGGGAGAACAAGGAGCGAATGAACTGTCCTTCCCTTTGCACCTCTGCTCCCGGAGCGGGTTGTTCTTAGCTGAAGTCCTTTCATTGAGGCCACGTGAATGTCCCCACGTCTTTCCAGTCTGGCCCAGATGAGGGCGCTCCCTGGGCGGGTGTGGCACGTATCTGCTCACAGTGCGAGAAAGGAGTCAGGGACTTATTGGTGTGTGCTTTAAATCTGATGGTGAATTGACTCCAGCAAACATTTTGGAGCCTCAGCGTGTGCCAGCCAAGCCCTGTGCTCCTGGCGTGTGAGAGAGAGTGGGAGAGTCGCAGGGGAGCGAGAGCTGTGACGGGACCCACAGGCATCAGCGGGGCTCAGGGGGGCATCCGGTAGGTGTCCCAAATGTTGGGAACAGAATGTGCAAAGGCCAGGGAGCCCCTGGGAGCCTGGTGTGTGGGTGTGTGTGTATATGTATGTGTACATGTGTGTGCATGTGTGTACGTGTGTGTGCATGTATGTGTGTGCACACATATGGGGGGGAAGAAGGGGTAACAGTGAAAAGCGCAGGGCTCAGAGATGCCCAGGGGCTCTGATGGTGGTTGGGTTGGGGGTGAACTGTCCCACTCGGGCCACCAGGTTGTGCATGTCCAGGGGCCTCCTGTCCCACCCGCCAGGTTGTGCACATCCAGGGCCTCGTTTCTTTCTGCAGGCCCCAGGACAGGCTCTGCACGCCCTCTCAGCCCCACTGGGCTGGTGCAACCCGCCTCCTGCTCTGAGAGCCAGGCTGAGCCTCCCCTCAAACCCGCAGGGCTGGGAGCTGGAGGGGTCTCTCAGGTTGCTTGTCTCTCCTGTCTAGCTCTTGCTCTCCAGCCCCCTCTCCTCGCCCTGCTGGTGGCTAAGAGCTCAGGCTCCGTGCAGGCCCCTGCTGCCATCCTGGCCCGCCCAGCCCAGGTGTGCAGCGCTCTGCTTCCCTGAGCCTCAGTCTCCTCGTCCACAGACCAGCCTCCTGGCGCGGGACGCTGTGGGAATTAAGTCACATACTGAGCGTAAGGCCTGTGGCCGGCGCCTGACGCCTGCTCCCCGAGCCTCCTTCAGACTCTGTCATGGGAAACACCTGCCGCGGGGACACAGTGCAGGGTGGGAGGGGCTGGGCTGGGGCAAGGTCAGGGAGCCACAGAGGGTGGGCCAGGGCTGTTTCCCGCAGAGCCCCCATTGCCAAGGAGGAGTGGAAGGCGGGCAGCTGGCTGGGCCCACTCGGGCTCCTGGCTGGACCTGGGGCCCTTCCTTCGGCGTCCTGCTTGCCTGTGGCCTCTGCGGGCCTCCTCGCCCGGAGCACCCTCCAGGCTGGACCCTCCATCCCCCCCAGCCACCTGTGGGAAGGAGGCTGGGCACTTCCACACCTGTAAAATGGGGATGAGAATCGCATGAGCTTCATGGGTTCATTGAGAAGATTAAAGGGAGATGAGGCCTTTGAGGCCCGGATCACTGCCCGCACAGAGGGCCTGTAAGTGGCAGGTGTCACTATTACGCTGACGCTCAGGGAGGCTAAATGACCGTCTGACGTTACAGAATGGGTTGGTGGTGGAGCTGGGATTCGAACCCAAAAGCGGGTTTGGCCCTGCAATTCATTCCTGCAAAGCTCCACGGGATCCTGAGCTTGGAGGAACGTGGTCCTAAGCCTTCTTGGCTCCCTGCCAGCATCCCTGGATGTGCATAGCCCGCACCCCCTAACCCTAACACAGCTCACACCCCTAACCCTCACACTCCCTGCTCCCAGGCACCGGTGCCGGAGGTCTCTGGGAGAGGTGAGGGGTGCCCAGAGCAGGGATGTGAGGGGAAGTGGGACTTTCCTTGGGTGTGAAAAATGACAAATAGAACTTCATTCTAATAATGGGAGCCCACTCTGAGCCAGTCATGACATCTCTACTTAGCACAGCAGCCCTGAGAAGCAGGTTTTAGCCACCTTTAAAAAATAACTCAAGCCAGGCATGGTGGCTCACCCCTGTAATCCTAGCACCCTGGGAGGCCGAGGCGGGCGGATTGCTCGAGGTCAGACGTTCGAAACCAGCCTGAGCAAGAGCGAGACCCCGTCTCTACTATAAAAATAGAAAGAAATTAATTGACCAACTAAAAATATATATACAAAAAATTAGCCGGGCATGGTGGCGCATGCCTGTAGTCCCAGCTACTCGGGAGGCTGAGGCAGCAGGATTGCTTGAGCCCAGGAGTTTGAGGTTGCTGTGAGCTAGGCTGATGCCATGGCACTCACTCTAGCCTGGGCAACAAAGTGAGACTCTGTCTCAAAATAATAATAATTCGGCTGGGTGCAGTGGCTCACACTTATAATCCGAGCACTTTGGGAGGCTGAGGCAGGAGGATCGCTTGAGCCCATGAGTTGGAGGTTGCAGTGAGCTAGGCTGATGCCATGGCACTCTAGCCTGGGCGACAGAGCAAGGCTCTGTTTCAAAAAAACAAGTACAATTCAATGGTTTTTTACTATTCTCAGAGTTGTGCAACCATCACCACAATCAATTTTAGAACAGTTCATCACCCTTACGAGAAACCCTGTACCCATTAGCAGTGGCTCCTAATTCCTCCTCCCCCAGCCTTAGGCCGCCCCTGGCCTTCACCTGTCTCTTGGACAGTGCTTATATGTGGAACCACACAATATGTGCCTTTCGCATCTGGTTTCTTTCACTGAGCTTAGTGTTTTCAAGATTAATCTGTACTGTAGCATGTATCATCAGTACTCAATTCCTTTTTAAAACTTAAATTAAAAAAATTATTTTTTATTAAAGATGGAATCTATGTTGCCCAGGCTGGCCTTTTCAAACTCTGGGCTCAAGCAATCCTCCTGCCTCAACCTCCCGAGTAGCTGGGACTAGAAGGCTTGTATTTCATTCCTTTTTATTGCCAAATAATATTCCAGTGTATGGAGATACCACACTTTATTTATTCACCCATCACTTGATTGATATTTGGGTTGTCCCTGCTTTTTTTGGCTTTTAGGAATCTTGCTGTTATAAGCATTCGTGTACGAGTTTTGTGCGGACGTGTTGTCCCATTTTACAGATGAAGAAGCCTCTCGTCCAGCTCCCCCAGGTGCTGAGTGGGAGACGCAGGCTGGTTGCCTGGACCCAGAGCCTGCACTTCTTCCCCACCCAGGCCCTGTCCTCTCGGCTGAGTTCAGTGCTGGGACAGGGATAGGTCAGGTCGGGGCACAAAGGAGGGAGGCTTTATAGAGGACAGAGTGACAGCTTCCCTGGGCCTTAAAGGATGCATGCAAGAGGAGCATACTGCAGGCAGAGAAACAGCAGGTGCAAACACCCAGAAGTGCGAGGCTGCCTGGGGTCTGGGCTATAAAGAAGTTCTGGTTTACTGGGTGCAGGTGTGGGGAGTGGAGAGGAGGCCAGAGAAAGGGGCAGGCAACAGGGTTGGAGACACAGGCACAGAGTAGATCAGAAAGGCCTCGAATGCTGTGTTAAGCACCATGGACTTGATCCTGAAGGCAGTGGGGAGCCCAGAAGGGCATCAGCATAATGTGGAGTCAGAGAGACCCAAGTCAGGTCCCAGTTCTGCTTCCTAGAGACCTTTGCTTTAGTTTTATCACCGGGAAGGTGGGGGTGACAATAACAATACCTTGTTAAAATGTTGTGAGGATTGAGTTAGTTCCTCTCTCTAAAAAGCTCAGCCCAGTGCCTGGCAGAGAGCTGGCCCAGCACATGGCAGTGGATGTTATCACCAACGGGTTTTTAGTGGGGAAGGTCAGATTGTGCTCTAGAAGGCACGTCTGGCTGCAGAGAGTGGGTGGTTTGGGGGAGGCTGGGTCCTGGGAGATGGTGGAGGGGATGGACAGCCACAGGCAGGGTCAGAAGAGGTTCAGGAGGTAGCTTCTGCAGACCTCTGTAGCTTTGGGAATTGCTTGTGAATAATATCTAAATTGTGAATCACTTCTCAGCCTTTGGCCAAGATCAAATGCAATATCTAAATTCTGATCTTTCTGTGAGCCCTGGGCCTGATGCCAAACCACACAGGGGCTGGCTGACGACCCCTCTCTGTTCCTCCCCGCAGCACGCCCACGGACGCCATGCGGGGGGCTCTGTCGCCCCTGTCTTGGCTGCTGCTGCTGCTGCTGCTGGGGTGTGGGCCGCGTGCGTCCTCTGGCGGCGGGGCAGCGGGCTACGCCCCGGTGAAGTACATGCAGCCCATGCAGAAAGGACCTGTGGGGCCGCCCTTCCGCGAGGGCAAGGGCCAGTACCTGGGTGAGAGCCTCCCCCCCACAGTGCCCCACAGCTCCTGACCTCCGAACTCCCCGCCTCCTCCACCCCATCGGATCCCACCCGGCCCCTGCCACAGCCCCTCCATCCCCAGCAGAGGTTTTCCCATCTCCACCTTTCCTGATGCCCCAGAGGGCCTGGAAACGGTGCGGAGGGTGGAAGGGATGGTCTTCAGAGCCAGGAGGGACAGGAAGGTGAATGCGGAGGGGGGGTGGTGGTGGCGGGGGTGGGGGGTGGGGGGTGGTTCTGCTCCAGCTGTCGCTAAGGCAGGCTGCTGGTGCCACCTGGTGGCCACTCCACCTGCTGGTCATGTGGGGATGAGAGTCAGGCCAAGCTCATGGGGAAGGCCCAGCCTGATAGGTTGGGTGCTAGGGGCCCTGGGTGAGGACACCCTGCAGCCCCCAAAGCCCCCAAGGTGGCCTCTGGACCAGCCCTAAACTCCACCATCCATGAGAGCAGCGGGGAGTGGTCTTCATGAGCAGATGTAGGGAGCCTTGCCTCATACCGGTGCCGGGGACGGGTAGAGGGGTCCTCTGTCCCCACTGTCCAGGCCCCTGACTGCCTCCTTCTCTCTCTTTCTCAGAAATGCCTCTACCGTTGCTGCCGATGGACCTGAAAGGAGAGCCTGGCCCCCCAGGGAAGCCCGGGCCTCGGGGCCCCCCTGGCCCTCCTGGCTTCCCAGGAAAACCTGGCACTGGGAAGCCAGGGCTCCATGGGCTGCCTGGCCCTGCTGGCCCCCCTGGCTTCTCCCGGATGGGCAAGGCTGGTCCCCCAGGGCTCCCAGGCAAGGTCGGACCACCAGGGCAGCCCGGGCTTCGGGGGGAGCCAGGAATACGAGGGGATCAGGGCCTCCGGGGGCCCCCAGGGCCTCCTGGCCTCCCTGGCCCTTCAGGCATTACTGTCCCTGGAAAACCAGGTGCTCAAGGGGTGCCTGGGCCCCCAGGATTCCAGGGGGAGCCAGGGCCCCAGGGGGAGCCTGGGCCGCCAGGCGATCGAGGCCTCAAGGGGGATAATGGAGTGGGCCAGCCAGGGCTGCCTGGGCCACCAGGACAGGGGGGTGCCCCGGGACCCCCTGGCCTCCCTGGCCCAGCTGGCTTAGGCAAACCTGGTTTGGATGGACTTCCTGGGGCCCCTGGAGACAAGGGTGAGTCTGGGCCTCCTGGGGTTCCGGGTCCCAGTGGGGAGCCAGGAGCTGTGGGCCCCAAAGGACCCCCTGGGGTAGATGGTGTGGGGGTACCAGGGGCAGCAGGGGTGCCAGGGCCACAGGGCCCAGCAGGGGCCAAAGGGGAGCCAGGGACCCGGGGTCCCCCTGGCCTGATAGGCCCCACTGGCTATGGGATGCCAGGACTGCCAGGCCCCAAGGGGGACAGGGGCCCAGCTGGGGTCCCAGGGCTCTTGGGGGACAGGGGTGAGCCAGGTGAGGATGGGGAGCCAGGGGAGCAGGGCCCACAGGGCCTTGGTGGCCCCCCTGGGCTTCCTGGGTCTGCAGGGCTCCCTGGTAGACGTGGGCCCCCTGGGCCTAAGGGGGAGGCAGGGCCTGAAGGCCCTGCAGGAGTGCCTGGCATTCGGGGTGACCAGGGGCCTAGTGGCCTGGCTGGGAAACCTGGGCTCCCAGGTGAGAGGGGACTTCCTGGGGCCCATGGGCCCCCTGGACCGACTGGGCCCAAAGGGGAGCCAGGTTTCACAGGCCGCCCTGGAGGACCAGGGGTGGCAGGGGCCCTGGGGCAGAAGGGTGACCTGGGACTCCCTGGGCAGCCTGGCCTGAGGGGTCCCTCGGGAATCCCAGGACTCCAGGGTCCCGCTGGCCCTATTGGGCCCCAGGGTCTGCCAGGCCTGAAGGGCGAACCAGGCCTGCCAGGGCCTCCTGGGGAGGGGAAAGTGGGGGAACCCGGCACGGCTGGGCCCACAGGGCCCCCTGGGGTCCCGGGCTCCCCAGGACTCACAGGCCCTCCTGGGCCTCCCGGCCCTCCTGGGCCCCCTGGTGCCCCTGGGGCCCTGGATGAGACTGGCATCGCAGGCCTGCACCTGCCCAACGGTGGCGTGGAGGGCGCCGTGCTGGGCAAGGGTGGCAAGCCGCAGTTCGGGCTGGGCGAGCTGTCAGCGCACGCCACCCCGGCCTTCACTGCCGTGCTCACCTCGCCCTTCCCCGCCTCGGGCATGCCTGTGAAATTTGACCGGACTCTCTACAACGGCCACAGCGGCTACAACCCAGCCACCGGCATCTTCACCTGCCCCGTGGGTGGTGTCTACTACTTCGCTTACCATGTGCACGTCAAGGGCACCAACGTGTGGGTGGCCCTGTACAAGAACAACGTGCCAGCCACCTACACCTACGACGAGTACAAGAAGGGCTACCTGGACCAGGCGTCTGGCGGGGCCGTGCTCCAGCTGCGGCCCAACGACCAGGTCTGGGTGCAGATGCCCTCGGACCAGGCCAACGGCCTCTACTCCACCGAGTACATCCACTCCTCCTTTTCGGGATTCTTGCTCTGCCCCACATAACCCTCGGGGGCCCCGTTGCCCTGGCCTCCTCTTTAGTGGTAGAGTGACCTTTTCAGTTCCAAAGAATCTCCATTTAAAGAAAAAACCCAGGCTGAACAGAGGCGGCCGCAGCCTTGGCCCGAGGAGACTGACTTGCTTTCTCCCTACGTGCAGGCTGAGACTGTCGCCAGAAGGGGCTGGCCTGAGTTCCCACCCCCCAAATGTCGGTGCAGGGTCGGGACTGCACCCCATCCCTGCCCTGCCTGGTCTGCAGGCTGTGCCCCGGGATGCGCAGCCCAGGCCTGTGTGTCCTCGACTCTGCTGGGCCTCGAAGGGGCTGAGAGGGGCTGAGCTCTGCCACCATCCACCTCGGGGGCAGCCCCTCCTGCTGGCCCCCGAATGGCACCTGCTCAAGGAAAGGGGTATGGCCTCCCTCAGTCCTTGGCTGGGGCTCTTCCAGCTCCCCCAGGGCCTCCAGCATATGACAGTGGGGTTCCCTGGAGTTTTTGTTTCCCCCAGGGGAAAGGAGGGGGGCATCGAGGTGGCCAGGGTGGACACCCTGCGAGGACTGCAACCCCAGTGGTGATGCTGTGGCATCAGGCCTGTCCGTGGTCCTCTCTGCAGCCTCCTGGGAAGGGTCATCCCCCTTTCACCGGTTTAGCCGCAGCCATGGGAGGCAGTTTGTGAGGGGTAGGGCTGAGGATCTGGGGCAGCCGCAGCTCCTCACACCCACCCTGTCTCCAGGGCTGCCCCTCTGTCTCTGTTTAGCATGAAGGCAGCCACACAGGCCCCGAGGGACGGCCACAGGCCAGAAAGACCAAACTGCAAAGTGTCTTGAAGTGTCTAGTGCAGATGGTGGCAGGAGGCAGGGTTGACAATCAGTAAACATGGGTGTGCCTCCCCTTCTCTCCTGCCACCTGTGGAGAGGTGGGCTGATTTTCTCATACAGAATTATAAGGGGATCCTTGTCACCCTCAACCCAGGTATCCCCAAAGCAGAGAGCCTCTTGTTTGGCCCTCTGAACACGGTGCACGCAAGCTCGGGACGGAGAAGGCTCCCGCTTGCTTTTCCTTAGTAAGAACCACATGGTGGGTGGGGGCGTACACTGGAGGGGTTAATCTGTGGGGGCTTCCTCTCTTTCCACCCTCTGGTTCCAATTTCCTGTTCTCAGCAAGATTAGGGCCCGGGAGGCCAAGGCTCTGAGAGAAAGGGCGCCAGCAGGCCCCTCTGGAATGAGTTGGCTCGGACATTTCTGCCATTCCCCCCATCAGAGCTCCTCTGCAGGAAACAGGCAGGGCCCCCTCCCAAGCCCTCAGCCCTTCGTTCACAATGAGCAGGTAAAGCTGAGAGGATCAGTTTGGGGACGGTGGACATTCTTGTGCCGTGGCAGGAGGCCTCGCTTTCAGCCCTCACCAGGCTAGACCACCTCTCTATACCAAGTGTGAGCCTGGGTCCTTCAGGACATGGCCTGCCCACACTGCTGGACTGTCCATGCGGAAACAGAGGATGACTGCTGACTGCTTGCTCAGCTCGCTCCCCCAGACTCCTTGCCAAGCCTGCAGCCCTGCCCACGAATTCTCCAAAGCAGGCTATTTGTTCACTTTCTCTTTCAAAAGGAGAAATGAAAACCCAAATCTGCCCCAAGGACACTTGATTTCTAACTCCCTGGCACCCAAGGGAACCAACTAAGGAGTCTCCAACCATTTCTGCTGAGGGTCCTTTGCTCAACCTCTCCCTTCCCTGGGTCAAAGCCACTAGAATCTGATGTGTTGGGGACAGTTTTGATTGGCAGAAATGAATCGTCTCCCGGTGGGAGCCCAGGGGACTAAGCAGGGTACCAGGGGAGCCAAAAACAAAAACAAAACAAAAAAACTGTTTCACAGAGCTGAGCTTCTGCCAAATTTCATTCCTGAAGCCTTCAGGGAGGAGTGGTTGGCATTTCTGAAATGTTTACGGGATCTGAGTTGCAGGTGTTCGCTTAAGAGACTAGCTTTGATAAACAATGTCAGATTTTAACTAAGAAAACTGCGGTGCCTTGTGCATTTTTAGTACTCCGATTCTGAATTGTTTTTTTAAGATTAAGGTTTAAATGTTTTCCACTAGTCATTTCATTTCTAACTTGGTATAGGAAGCTTAGTTCTCCACATATTTATCATGTGCCCTGTGTCACAGAAGATTCGGGGAAAAAATGCACTGGGGAATCAAATAAAATGGGACTTCTTTTTGAAAAGAAAAACCGTACTGACTGTATTGACACAACCTCAATAAAACCTGTAGTACAGAACAGTGCTGTGCTGCAGTGAGCATTGATGCAGAGGCATCCAGGGAGCGCCCTGGGGCTCTCGTGTGCCACCCTCTCCCAAGGAGCATGCATTCCTCCCAGCTCCCCGCCCAGGTTTCTGTCACCATCACATCAGAAATGCCTGACACCTACGCTGCTGAGGCTGTGCACCAAGCAAATGCCAAGAGGCATTTTAAGAAACCAAAGGCAGGCTGGAGCTGGGGGAGACGGATCAAGCTTCACTGGAACATTCCTGCAAACTCTCAGGGGTAGTGGAGCATGACAGCTGGCTCGGAATCCCAAGGGTCAAGTCTCAACATCTGATTCAAATTATGAATGAAATCATGAGTCTTCGCTCCTGAGGGCTGGCTACTGCCAGACCCAAAGCTGAAGACAGGCTGGGGGAGCCGTCCTGGGCAGAATGCACCTGCCCACTGCCTGCCATACTCAACAGCAAGAGATCTGTCCCTGATCTGGGGTCCGGGCAACAGACCTGAAACAATCCATGCTCTGAAAAGCCCCCAGCCTGGCAGAGCCCCACCATGGCTGAAAGTAGAGCTGCCCTACAGTCGTCAGACTGTACGTGCTTCTTTCTACTGAGGCTAGAAGGATGCTCAATGTCCCTGCTGTCTGAGGTGCCCTTTCCCTTTCTCCAAAATGGATGCTGTGCAAAATTTCCTCATGCGGCAAGGCCTTTGACTGAACCCCAAGATATAGGAGGCACATGGATGCAGTCCACCCAAGGCACCTGCAATGGCATGTCCTCCCCACCGAAAGGCTGCCAGTCTGGTGATAGAAGGGGTCTTTCTACAGGGTTACTGTTCTTGCCCTAGCTGGGCCTAGCTCTTATTTGGGGAAGTCAGGCTCTAAGAGCAGAAAAATCTGGCTTGTTCCTGCTCACTGCCTCTGGCAAAGCCCTTGGCCTAGCTGCCTGGGCCACCTTGTGTGATCTCTAACAGGAAAGGCACCAAACCATGCCTGTTCTGCCCTTCCTAGCAGAACACGAAGCCGACTGGAGGAATTTGCCTGGCAACACAGCAGCTCATCGCTTTGGGGTCCCAGCTCCTAGGACAGCGTAGCGTAGACAGACAGGCACTAGGCTTGAGAAGGTCAAGCTGCCAAGGGAGAAGGATCCATTCAGGGCAGGGGAGAAGCAGGAAACAGTGGTGGGATTTACCAAAAGCTGTTTATTGCTGTGACTTCCACTGGAAGCTGTTAACAAGCCCCACGATAGTGAAGGGCTAGGTGTGGACCTAGATTAGCTGGAATCTAGTGCCTGGCCCTTGATCCACATGACCTGCTGCTTGGGGGCCCTGCCCAGTCAAGGGCAGGCTTGCTGGCAAATTGGCCAAAACCCAACAGGGAGAAATGATGCTACTGCAGATCATTTCCCCTTCCCCAAACCCCATGTCCTAGATGAGAAAATGCCATATGTATTATCTAAAATAAACCACCCTGGTCTCTCAGGTCTCACTGAGGAGCCAGGGAGCACCTACAGCTCTGCAGCAAGCCAGAGACCCGGCACGAGGGAGGCGTCAGTGCCTCACTCACTGCTCCGATGACTTCCCCCAGAAAGACCCCAGCCCACACCACAGGAAGACGGAGGCAGGGGAGCCAAGTTTGAGGAATCTCAGGGTTTCCGATCTGAGCTGTAGCTGGTCGCACTGGACATGGCAGAGCCCCAGCAGCTGTGGCCCTCACAGACTCTTCTGGAAGACCCGGTGCAGGCTCTGGGCCAGGACATCTGTCTCCTCATAGCCCTCACAGCTTTGCTGCCAGCTCTCTGGCACCTGATCCATCCCATAGTAGGCACCAGCAATGGCCCCAGCCATGGTGGCAATGGTGTCTGTGTCCCCACCAAGTGAGATGGAATAGATGAGAGTCCTTTGGAGGCTATTGAAGGCAGAGGGGATCTCGGGGTCGGGCTCCATGCAGCGCAGGAAGCAGTAGATGGCGGTGGGCACAGACTCAAAGGCAGCAATGCCATTCCCTGTGGGGAAGCCAGATTACAGGGGCTTGACACACTCCCAGCCCCTGGGCGTCCTGCTGTTTGCCACACGTCAACACCCTTGGCTTCACATGGGCATGACTGGGAAATCACTAAGACTCTGCTATTGGATCCCACTCCTCAGTGCAGAGTAAAGTGAGTAACCCGCTCATGGGGCTGCTGTGAGGAAGAAGTGTGATCGAAGCATTCCGCACAGTGCCCAGGGCCAGTGCTGGGCACACACACATCTGTTATCAACACTGCCTGTAAAAACAGGTGGTCGGCTTCCATTCTGGGGACCCTGATCTACAAGGCTGAAGGCACTGAGGTCACACTCCTGCCAAGGACCCTACAGAGCGTGGCCAGAGCAAAATAACTCCACACTCCCCTCCCCAAGCCCAAGACTGACCCTGAAGGACAAAAGGTGGGGGAACAAATCACAGGCAGGCCCACCCACCTAGCTCGGACACCACGTCCTCTCTGGACACCGAGTCCTGGTCTAGAAGCTCCCCGATCTTCTTCAGGCGGCTGGAGTATGGACGCTCCTCCATGCCCAACCTATGGGGTTGGGGGCAAGATTTCAGGGAGGTCGAAGCCAGCAGGGTGCAGTTGCCGGGCAGGGGGAAGGGACTACGTGACAGTGAGCAGGGATGTGGTCAGGCTGGCAGCCCACACGGCTGCCTGAACAAGAAGCGGGAGGGGGCTAGGTGTGAGCAGGTTGTTTTGTTCTCTGGGACCCTGAGAGCCTTGGAACACAAATAAGGCAAAGGGGCTTGTAGACCCTCCTTAGGGTCTGTCATTAAAGAAGGAAGGTTTCAGCTTGTGGCAATGCCAGGTGCCCCCACCCCACCACCTGTACCCGCAGACACCCACACACCTCCATCCCCATACTCACTCCCTGGCATCCAGGACAGACTGGGCATCACCCTCCAGCTCCTCCATGTGGCCCAGGAGTTGCTCGAGGAAGTGCTCACTGGAAGACTCGCCCTGCAAAGCCAGGTGCACAGCCAGGGCCTGCAGGATGGCACCATTGTAACCCAGGGAGGAGGCGTGTGTCAGCTGGGCTGAGAGCCGGGCAAACTAGGGACAAGAAGACCTGCTGTCACAGAACCCACGCTGCAGAAGAGGAAGGACAGAGCCCAGAGGCCAGCCCATCTCAAATACCTTCTGTACATCCTGGACACTGCTATAGGCCAGGGAGATGCCGGCCACCCGCATGGCGCCCCCGTTGCCATAGGAGCCTTTCCCATTAAACTGGGCACGGGCAGGCTCATAGACATCACGACACTTGGGGTTCAGGAGCTTCTTGAAGACAGTGATTACTCCAGCACCATAACCCCTGTCAGGGTCTTTCTTGTACTCCTGAGCAAACCTAGGGGAGAGAAGGGGTACAGAACTGGGGTTTCTGATGCCTCTCAGAATTGGGAAAGAAAACTGTGCTGGTTTGGAAAAAGAGGAAGCCTTGGGGACCTAAGGATGTACCAGCAGTGCTATCACTGTTAGCTTGGGAAGCTGTGTCAGCCTTAGACACAGGGTCCCGCAGGGTTGGGGGGTGGTCCCGGGCATGCACAGACATTCCTCTGGTCAAGGGTGTAGTAACTCTGCTCACCTGGTTTGCCTAATCCCAGGACCACCCCCCTTACCTGTGAGCCATGTCCACTTCGTCAAAGGCCTCCTTGGCCAGCAGGGACTGCACCAGGGCCCTGGCCATGGCTGTGTCATCTGTGTAGTACAAGGCTTCTGTGGGGAGACGATGGGGCTGAGGCGAGCTGCCGGGCTCCGAGTGGAGGCCTCCTGCTCATTCCCTTTAAAGCTACATCACCCACAACGACCTAAAGTCAGCCTCTCCTGTCCAGTTTTACCCGGCTTTGGGAAGCCCTAGGATTTCAGCCCTGGGATTTTAGCAATTCTTTATTCTGACTCAGTCACCATGTCCCACTGATTTCTTTCTTTCTTTTTTTTTTTGAGACAGAGTCTCACTTTGTTGCCTGGCTAGAGTGCTGTGGCGTCAGCCTAGCTCACAGCAACCTCAAACTCCTGGGCTCAAGCGGTCCTTCTGCCTCAGCTTCCCGAGTAGCTGGGACCACCATGCACCACCATGCCCGGCTAATTTTTTCTATATATATTTTTAGTTTGCCAATTAATTTCTTTCTATTTTTAGTAGAGACAGGGTCTAGCTCTCGCTCAGGCTGGTTTCAAACTCCCAACCTTGAGCGATCTGCCCGCCTTGGCCTCCCAGAGTGCTAGGATTACTGTCCCACTGATTTCTGAAGGAGAACCATCCATCCCCTTCTCGCTGCCAGCCCTGCAGCTCTGGTCTTAGTACGACCTGCTTGGGCTACTATAGGCAGAGCCTCTCAAACCTCCTGCCCATTTCCCACCCTCCAATCCAACCTGCACATGCAGCCTGAACATTCCTCCTAAGAGCAGACTACCACCTTCCTCGGCTCACTCTCCTGTTCAAAATGGCTCTCTGCTGCCTCCAGGATGAGGTCCAAATTCATGGCCCTGGCATTCAAAGCCCTCCTGTGTCAGTCCCCTTCCTTCCTTCCTCACCCATCTTCTATCCCACTGCTTCCCTACACATCCTCAGGGGGGGTGGGATCAGGTTCCTCCCAGCCTGGGCTGCTCCCATCTCTCCACTTGCACCACCTCTTTTTCCTCAAAGTGCCCGTGAAGACTGCCCTGGCACTTCTGACACTGCGACGCCGGTCATTTGTGACTGCTCAAATAGGCTATGAGCCTGCCAGGGACAGGGGATTGGTCTTACTTGTGGAAGAGCCGCTTACAGAGAATGAAGCAGACTCCCAGGGAAGCCTCTTTTCCCAATTCTTGAATGGCTGCTGCACCCTCTCTTGGCATCTCCCAATCCCCAAGCCCTGCCTTCCTATTCCCTTCCCACCCCTGGGTGGCCCTTACCTCCTGCTCACCAGGAAGAGTAGCTAACAGGTATTTCATCTGCAACTGCACTCCCCGGGCACCCTCAGAAGGAGTCAGTCTCCCCTGGTCCAAGACGAAGCCCATCACAGTCCCTTCCCCTGGGGACCTTGCTCTTCTTTGTCCCTTCTCTCCTTTATCCTCAACCTCTCCCTCCTCGGGGAACAGCATCTATTCTGTTTTCATTTGGTCACTGCACCCAGTGTACCCCAGGAACCACCTTTCTCACTCCCAGTCCAGGTGACTAGGGCATGCCACCAACCCTACCTCCAGCCTAATCAAACAGCACCCCCATTCCCTTGGTTAGGGATGGACAAATGACCTAAGCCAGGCCAATGAGACCTAATTTGGGACTTTTGTTGGGAATGCTGCAAAGAGAAACTCTTCCTCTGCTGGAGCTGCTGAGCTGGGAGGAGCCAGGAGCGGCTGGGGCTGTCCCATAGGAGGGTCTGTCAGGGTAAGTGAACCCACCCAGAAGAAAGCAGATCTGAACAATGGAGAGGAACTGGGCCTTGGGGAGATGATCTGAGTCCTCGGATTCAGCTCTGCTGGCAGCCAGACCTATCTCTGCACTTCCCAGTTATGTCAGCCAATAGAATCATTTTCACTTAGGCGATTTGAGTTGGGTTTTCTGTCACTTGTATCCGAAGGTCTTAAAACACCTCTTAAGCTAAAATATGCTTTTCCCTCATCTTAACATCAAACCAACAATGAAATAAAAACCCATCCCAACATTTTGTCTTCACAACTATTATATATAACTCCTCTCTCTCCTTCCCTTCATACCAAACCATACTACTATTTTCTCATTTTCCATTTCCTCCTTAACCCACTGAAAATGCTTTTCTAAGTCCAGATTTTCTCCTCTATAGTGTGACACCAGTGTCTTCATCTTGAAATTCTTTTCCTAGGTATGGCTGATAATGCCTCCTGCTTCTCCTCCTATCAAACTGTTTCTTTCCCTCACTCCCTTCCCCCTCCTCCACCTCCCTCTTAAATATAGGTGTTCTCCAAGGTTCTGACTATGGCTCCAGGAGACTCACATCCTCTCCTTGACCTCAGACATTCTACCTGCACTGAGATCTGGGTGATGACCTGACTACACAGGGAAGGAAAAGGGAAGAGGAGTTAGCTTTTGGGGAAGGGACAGCAGGGTGCAAACGTTCCTGCTAGAGGAAGTATGGTGTGAGAGGAGCCCAAGAGCGGAAAGCAAGGCCAAGGGTGGCATAAGATGAAATTGCACATGGGGGGGTAGGTAGGGGCAGGCAGGACAAGTTGAGTTTGGTTCTAACCTAAGGATAATTGGGAAATAACAGCAGGGTTTTATGCGGGGAGGACACAACGAGATTTATGCTTTGAGAGGTACGCTCCCTACTGTGTGGCGAATGCACTGGTGGTATATAGATTCCAGAGAACTGGATAAAACAGGTCAAGTCAGGAAGGCAGGGGGTATATAGACGGTATACTGATGGTCCAACTTAGTATTTCTGGTTTTACAATGGTGCTAAAGCGATACTCATTCAGTAGGCTCCGCAACTCAGGATGGGGCTAGGCACACTGTAAGTTGAAAATGCCACTTCTGACTTAGGGTATTTTCAACTTAGTATGAGTTTATAGGGAGGTGAGCCCATCATAAATCGAGGGCATCTGCATACTGGAGCAGGCGCAATCCAGAATGACGCCCAGGAGAATGACGCCCAGGCGCAATCCAGGAGAATGACGCCGGTGTTGCCTTGCCCCGAGCCGGAGAACGTCGTGGCGAGACGTGTAAAAAGGAGTTCGGACTTGGACCCGCGAGTCCGAGGTGTCTGCGGGTCATCCGACTGCGGCCCCGCAGCCCTGGGCAGCCTCGTCTCCGCGCACAGCTTGACCAGTCCACACCCAGCACTCTGTCCCCCACGGCTCCCTCCCCAGGGGCCCCCGTGGGCGGGGCGCGACCCACGTGCGCCCGGCCCCGCCCACCTGTCCGCGCGCTCCCCGGCGTGCCGGGGTCGGGCTCCAGGCTCTGGACGTGACGCAGGACTGACGTCAGGTCGACGGTGTCGTGGGCCTCGTAGATGGCGCCCACACAGTCCCCGAGCAACGCGCCAGCCAGGCAGCCTCGAAAGCGCGAGAGGGAGCGGGCCGCACCAGCCCCGCCGCCGCCCGCAGCCGTCATCGCAGCCACCGCCGCCATCCGCTCGCTGGCCAGCCGCCACTTCCGGTGCCGCGACGCCGCTTCCCTCCTCCCCGGGCCACAGCGCCTCCCAGTGGCCTGGAGCCTGCGCGCCGCTCCCTGGCCCACAGCGCCCCCAGCGGCCCGGAGGCACGGCGCCGCGCAGCCCCCGTCGGCCTCGGTTTTGAGCCCAGGCTCTCCCCACTGTGAACTGCAAAGGGTCCCGATTCAGGCCCAGACACCCCCAATAGGCCCTCCACTGGGATCCTGGCCCCCTCTGGATCTCCGTTAGGCATCAAAAGGGCAGGCAAGGGGCCTGCTGGGGCAGGGGTAGAGCTAGGTAGAGGCTCCTCTGCTAAAGCCCTGTGAGTGGTAGCCTAGCCCAGAATAAATTTGGAGCATGGACTTTGGGGGGAGGGGTGTGATGTTCCCCATCTTTGCTCCTCCATACACAGGAGGGCAGGTCGAAACTCTCTCCCTCCTACAGGCTCCGTGCAGCAGTGCATGGGTAGCAGAGAGCAGCGTGGTCTAAGAACCTACACATTTATTAGATTCAGTCTCTCCTGCCTCTTCCATTTCCCATCCAAGCTTCAGCTTCTCCTGCTCCCTCAGCCCTACAGGGCTAGGCCAGCTCCAGCTGGCAGCTTTTGAGTGGAGTCAAGGTGCGGTTTGTGGTCCGGGTGAAGGTGTCCACCTCAGGCACAAATCTCTCAGCAGGCACAGTCAGCTTGCGCCGGGTGTCCATGCACTTGGTGTCCAGCAGCATGGAGTTGGCCTTGCAGGCAATATCAGCTTGCAGCCGGGCCAGGTGCTTGCACAGGGCGTCCAGTGCGTCCCTGGGGAGGAAGCATGGACAACCCACCCCCCCTGCGTGAGGCCGGGAGGTGTGAGTTGGATGCACCAGCCTTCAGTGAGGACGACAAAGCCCAGGGGAACAGGCAGACAGCAAGAGGCCCCACTGGCGGGTGGTATCTCCCTGCCCCTCCTGCCTACTCCCCAAACCTACTGTTCTTGTGCCAGCTTCTGTTTCAGGGCAGTGATGGTCGCCTCTAACTGGTGAACCTCATCAGTGAGGCCATACTGGACCTGGAGGCAAAGGGGCGGGTTGGGAGTCCTGGGTCAGCCTTGCTGTCCCTGACCCCAGGCCTGAGGGCTGCCCCGAGGCAGTGCCCTTGCTCCACCAGGAATGTGTGCTGGGGTGTGATCCTAAGGGAACCTTAGCAAGGGGGCCCGTGCCCCAAGGGGACACCCTCGTACCTGGTCCCGGCAGCGTTCCCCATCGGGCCGGTAGGTTCTGGCCTCTAGCCGGGTGTGGCACAGCTTCAGGTTCAGTAACTTTCTGCGCAGATCCTCCTCCAGGTGCCGGATGTCCTCCTGCAGGTCAGCGATCTCCTCCAACATCTGCAGGGGACAGAGTGACTGGTCTCCACCAGCTGAACTCAACACAGTGCACCTACTCCAGGGCTTCCTGGCTGGGCATCCGGCTCCTCATCCCACAGCAGCAAGTCCCAGCCCCAGAAGAAGGCTCACATGCTTCTCCTGCCACTTGAGCTCACTGTACACTTTCTCCATCTCCCGCAGCCGCTTCCTGAAGGCAAATTCTGTTGCAACCCTCTGGGCTTCGAGCTCGTTGTTGGTCTGAGGACAGGAGGCAGGCAAGGCGAGGAGAGGGGTAAGCTCGTGGCCACCGGAGGATATTGCTCAAGTGAGGGGAAGGGGTGCCACGTGGTCAACAGGGAACAAAAGGTCAGGGCTGGGTACACACTTGGGCCACCCCTTAGCTGTGGAGGAGCAGGCTGGGGGTGGGCACTCACCTTGGCAATCGTCAGGACGATGGCCTCCCTCAGCTCCATGGCTGCCTTCATCTCTGCCTCCGCTTGGGCCTTGTTGAACTGACTGAACTCATCCCACTCCTGGAGTGTGGTGGAGCTGCAGGTGGCAGGAAATAATGGGGTCCTAAGGGGGTGGCCCATGAGGGGAGGAGGAGAGACGGACTGAACACTCCTCTTACCCCTTGGGGATACGTGTGGGATTGATCTTCAGGGAGATGTTTGGGGACGTGAGGTTGAGAGAGAGACAGCCTCTGTCGATGTCCAGCGACTCCATCTTGCCTCGGTGGTCAGAGTTGAGCAGCTGTTGGACTTCCTGCAGGCGGCTGGGGAGAGTGCAACTCAATCGGGAACCGCCCCCAAGGCCCAGGATGCAGGCCTCATCGGACTAAAGGGACACTGAGGGACAAGGGGGCTGAGACGACTCTTCCCAGCAGAAGACACTGGAGCTGCCGATGCAGCTGAAACGAAGACCGGCACAACTATAGATGAGCTGGCTCACACACACGCACGGGCACAACACTCACACGTACCACTCACAATATGGCACTCAGGGCTGCTGGCCAACGGGCTTTATCTCTCATGCTTTCAATCAATTGATCCTAGCTGCCTAGAGCAGGGGCGTGTGTGAGACATACTCTGAGACCACGTCCAGGCAGTGGCAAGAACACTACAATCCATTGGTGGTTTCTGTCACAGGCACGGGAGGGGCCAAAGATAGCACGAGAGCCAGTTGCCATTGTCCCATTATCCATGATACCTGTTCCACATTTGAGGCACAAAGCCCTCAAGTGCTTGTGAACATGCCAGTGACCCCTCCCCCCTTACCAGAGCTGCTCAAAGGCCTGGCTGATCTTCTGTTGCAAGGCCTTCCTGGTGGCCTCGATGACCTCCACCTCTTTGTGCAGCTCGCTCTCCACAGGGTCCGTCACCACATCAATGTCTCGCCGACTCTCCCGCAGGGTCAGACACTCGATGGCCACATCCAGAGGCAGGTTCTTGGCCTGCAGGTTTTGCTCTGCCGCCTCCTTCAACTAGAAAAGGGGGCACAGGAGGCTGGTGGAGCCATCACAGGGAAGCAGCTCTTATCCCCACTTTAGCAGAGGGGCCCGTGAGTGTCTTGGAGTGACATGCCACTCATGACCCCCAACCCAGAAGTGGGGATGGAGGGGGCGGGTCTTTGCAGCACTGTCTCCTGGCACCCAACTCTAGCTGCCTGCCTTTGTCAGGGTGGCCATCTCGGTGTCTAAATCCGTCAGACTCTTGTCGAGCATCTCCTTCCACCGGGTGACAGTAGTGATTCTCTCTGCCAGTCGAGTTTTGTTGTCATGTTCATCCCAAATGGTCTGGGAGAGGCAGAGCCAGATAAAGAGGGTGTCAGCGGTTTGGGGGCTAGCCCTTTGCCCACCCGACTGGGCTCTCGTCCCCAACCTGGTTGTTGGTCTCGTTGCGGAGGACCCGGGCCTCCTGGCGGATCTGATGGGAAGCATCTCGCTGCCGCTCGGCATTGGTGGACAGCAGGCAGGTGTTGGTGTGCCAGTCGGGCAGCTGGAAGCGCTGGCTGTGCTTGACACTCAGTGTGGCCATGGTGCAGGGACCGTGAGTGAGGGTCAGAACCCCCTAGGCCTGTTCCTTCACCACCTGTGGAGGGACAACAGGGCTGCAGGAGACCATTTGGGAGGACAGCTTCTGGAGCAAATATCCCCGCCGCGCACACACACACACAGGCAGGACGCGCTCCTACCCATTTTGCTCTGAGCCCCTTCGAGCCAGAAGCCTGCCAGGGAACAGCCCTAGCTTTGCTCACCTTCGCGTGAGGCATTAACTAAGCTTCCTCCCACCCCCCCCCCCTGCAGGCACAAGGCCCTGGACCCTGCCGGTCCTGGAGCAGGTAAATAAAAGAGGATAATGGAGCCCTTTTGGGTGGTGTGTGTGTGTGTGTGTGTGTGTGTGTGTGGTGCCAAATGCTTTGGTGGGGGAGTTGGCAGGATTGTGTGTGTGTGTGTGTGTGTGTGTGGTGCCAAATGCCTTGGTGGGGGAGTTGGCAGGATTGTGTGTGTGTGGTGTGTGTGTGTGTGTGTGGTGCCAAATGCCTTGCTGGGGGAGTTGGCAGGATTGTGTGTGTGTGTGTGTGTGTGTAGTGCCAAATGCCTTGGTGGGGGAGTTGGCAGGATTGTGTGTGTGTGTGTGTGTGTGTGTGTGTGTGTAGTGCCAAATGCCTTGGTGGGGGAGTTGGCAGGAAAAACAGCCCTTAATCCAGTTTCTACCCGAATTTCCAGCAACCACTTCTAAAGCAGCCTGCTCTCCCCGCCGCGGCCCCCGCTGCGGGCCAGGCCCCGAGGGACTCCAGGAGAACCAGCCCCGCTCCCCGTCGGGCGGGCGCGGCCTCCCGTGCGGTCGCCCCACTCCCCGCCCGCCTTCTGTGGGCGGAGGCGGCGCGGCCGGGCGGGCGGGAGGAGCTGGGGTCCGTCCGGCTCCCAGCGAGGCCCTCCCGCCGCGGAGAGTCGTCTGGGCCGGGGCGGGAGGAGGGAGGAGAGGCCGGGCCCCAGCGGGAGCCCCGCCGCCCGCGGCCCGCGGCTCCTTACCTCCGTTCAGGGCTCGCAGTCCGAGCCGCCGTCTCCAAGCGGCTCTGTTTGGCGTCCCGGTTGCTAGGCAACCGCCCCCACCGAACGGCCGCTGCGGGCCTCCCCGCTGAGTTCCGCGACCTGCGCGGCGTCGGTCCGCAGAGGCCTCTAGGGTAGGCGAGGGCCGGCCGGCCGGGGCGCCGGGGGTTGAGTGAGGAGGGCACGGGGCACAGCATTCACTTGATTGGCAAATTAAACATTTTTGTTTTGATGAAAGTTGTGCACCGACAAGATAAAAAAAAAATGCGAAGCTGAGCGTGGTGGCACGCTCTTGTGTCCCAGCTACTTGGGAGGCCGAGGCAGGAGGATCGCTTGAGCCCAGGAGTTTGAGACCAGCCTGGGCAACACAGCGAGGAGACCCCTACCTCTAAAAAATTAAAAAACGATGAACAGTACATAGCAAAAGTCAAAGTCTCCTGCTCAGCTCGCTCCCCAGCAGGTCTCCTTCCAGAAATGGATATACGTTTAGCATTGCACACATTTCCTCAATCCTATCTTAGGCACCAGTTTTCCCCATCTGCTTGAAGGCATACAGGGGATGATCATAGCATTTTGGAGAGGGCACAGCCGCAGGAGAGAGAATTGGCATGTTGAAAACAATGCTCGAAATTCAACCATAAAAAAGAGAGAGAGAGAGAGAGAAGGGAAAAAATTCATCTGTGCTTTATTGCCCAGTACTGTTCTAGGCTTTGGAAACATGTTAACATTTCATCCTCACAACTAATAGGTGACGTGGGCATTATCCCCGTTTTTCAGGTAATGAGACACACACTGCTAAAAAGCAGACATGAAAACACAGGTGATTCCCGGCAGGTTATATTCTCTCTGCTCCCCTCCACGCTGCCTCTAGTGGGGGTGCTGGGGAGAGAGAGGAGGACAGGTGGAGGGCCTGACCCTGTTCTGAGGGCTTTGCTGAACGATCTTAGGAGGTAGGCACTGTTACCATCTTCACCTTACAAGCGAGGAAACTGAGGCACAGAGCAGTGAGGAACATGCCCAGGGTCATGTAATTAACAAGGAGTAAAGCCCACATTCAAACCCAGGCAGTCTGCCTCAAGGGCCAAGCAGAAGTCCAAGAAGAGTCCTGTAGTTTTTTTGTTTGTTTTTGTTTTTTTGAGACAGAGTCTCACTGTGTTGCCCAGGCTAGAGTGAGTGCCGTGGCATCAGCCTAGCTCACAGCAACCTCAAACTCCTGGGCTCAAGCAATCCTCCTGCCTCAGCCTCCCGAGCAGCTGGGACTACAGGCATGTGCCACCATGCACGGCTAATTTTTTCTATATATATTAGTTGGCCAATTAAATTCTTTTTATTTATAGTAGAGATGGGGTCTTGCTCTTGCTCAGGCTGGTTTCGAACTCCGGATCTTGAGCAATCCGCCCGCATCGGCCTCCCAGAGTGCTAGGATTACAGGCATGAGCCACCGCGTCTGGTCAGAGTCCTGTAGTTTTAAAATCTCAGGGGGATGGTATATCCCTAACAGAGAAAGGCAGAAGGTGGGGTGCGGTGGCTCACGCCTCTAATCCTAGTACTCTGGGAGGCCAAAGTGGGCAGGTCATTTGAGCTGAGGAGTTCGAAACCAGCCTAGGCAAGAGCAAGACCCTGTCTCTACTAAAAATAGAAAGAAAGTAGCTGGACAACTAAAAATACGAAAAAGCCGTGCATGGTGGCACATGCCTGTAGTCCTAGCTACTTGGGAGGCTGAGGCAGGAGGATCGCTTGAGTCCAGGGGTTTGAGGTTGCTGTGAGCTAGGCTGATGCCATGGCACTCTAGCCCGGGTGACAGAATGAGACTCTGTCTCAAAAAAAAAAAAAAAAAAAAAAAAGAGAAAGGCAGAGAACCACGGGCTTGGTAGGCAAGGGGGGTTGGGGCGTGATGAGGTTGGCTTTCAAGAAGTCTGAGGTGTTTGTGGTGGCCCCAGGTGCTGGTCAGTAGGCGGTTAGAGACATGCAGCCTGGAGCTTGGCAGAAAGACTGAAGCGAGAACAGTATTTCCCAAACTCCTTTCACCACAGAATATTCTTTTCCATAGGTTATTTTGTAAACTCTAATATATGGCTCCTAAACTGGACGTGAACAGGAATTTGTGATATGGCTCCTTTACCAGGATTGCAGAAGATGGGGAAAAAAACCATCTTGGACAAATTAATTGCTGGAAGAAATGATCAAATTTTGGCTTACATGTTCTGAAACACTCTGTAACCAAAAGAAGTAGACAAATATGGCAGAACTGTGGTGGCTTTGGCGTATGGCGATGGCCCTGATGTTCATGGCTCATGGCATTCCCACACATCCTGCCCAAGAGAAGGTGTTAGAAGAAAAGGTCAGCCAGTTGATGGCTTGGACCAAGAAAAACAGAGTGATAAGAATGACTGACCCCATGTTCAGTCACTTCGTGTTAGAAACA
This sequence comes from Microcebus murinus, assembly GCF_040939455.1. Lineage (NCBI taxonomy): Eukaryota > Metazoa > Chordata > Mammalia > Primates > Cheirogaleidae > Microcebus > Microcebus murinus. Next base: position 25,905,563 of record NC_134105.1, on the reverse strand, counting down.
CCAAGGAACTACTCTGTTACTGTGATGTTTACTTTTCACCAGGAGTTTAGACCATGTGTAACATGCGAAGAAGCTGCTAAAGAATTTCACCTCCTGGCAGATTCCTGGCAACACCCTGGCAACAAGGTATTTTTTGTTATGATGGATTACAGTCTAAGCCCTGAAGTCTTTCAAATGTTCCGAGTGACCATAGTCCCGAGTTTCTTCTACTTTTCTGACAAAGAATTTACACCAGATGACATTTATCATTTGAACGGAAGGGGTTTCACAGCTGAGGAAATAGGTGAATGGGTAGCCGAGAGACTGAAGGTCCACAGCAGAATCCAACAGCTTACAATTTATCACGGTCCCCTCGTGCTGGGGATACTTTTGACTGTCACTGGCGGACTTGTGTATTTATTGGAGAGGAGTAGGACATTTGCTTGCTGTAGAATCTTATGGGGATTTTTAACTCTGTGTTTTGTGATTGTGATGACATCTGGTCACATGTGGATTCATATAAAACGAGAACCGTATCTTCGAAGGAATCCTAAGACTGGACGTATACGTTATATCAGTGAATTGAGTCACTCTCAGTATACACCAGAAACGTACGTCGTTGCTCTGTGTAACGTGTGTGTTACCCTGGGAGTGGTGCTGTTAGAGAAAGCTGCCACTTCTCGGATGAAGGTCGCAAAGAGGAAAATGATGTGTGTGACTGGGATGTGTCTAGCTGTACTATTCGTAAGCGGGCTGATTTCTCTCTTCAGAGTTAAAGTATCCACGTATCCATACAGATTTCTCCTAGATTAAAAAGGACCCTACAGACACAGACAAGGAAGCAAGAAATTTGAAAAGATGTGAAAAAAATGGGAAGCATGAAAATGTGAACTCACCACTTTTTAAAGTGACATTTAACCAAAAAACACATGAAGTGCCTTACAATAATAAACCATTTACTCTCAAAAGCTGTGAAGCATTATAGTATCTTTGTTCTGAATTTTTCTCTTCCCAGTAAATTTTGTTTGTTTGAGACAGAGTCTCAGTTTGTCACAAGGGCTAGAGTGCCGTGGCATCAGCCCAGCTCACAGCAACTTCAGACTCCTGGGCTCAAGCGATCTTCCTGCTTCAGCTTCCCGAGTAGCTGGGACTAAAGGAGAATGCCACCATGCCCGGCTAATTTTTCCTAATTTTAGGAGAGACGGAGTCTCACTCTTGCTCAGGCTGGTCTCAAACTCCTGACCTCAAGTGATCCTCCCACCTAGGCCTCCCAGAGTGCTGGGATTACAGGTGTGAGGCACTGTCCCCCCACCCCTGTAAATATTATAGATTACCTAATTTAGTAAAGTCCAATTATTAAAATCGTTAGATAATACAACTTTTGTTGAATTAGAACAAGTTTTAAAAGTACTTTGGGGCTGGGTGTGGTGGCTTGAGCCAGTAATCCCAGCACTTTGGGAGGTGAAGGTGAGAGGATCCCTCAAGACCAGGAGTTTGAGACTGGCCTGAGCAACAAAGTGAAACCCGGTCTCTACAAAAATTTAGCCTCATGTGGTGGTGCACGCCTGTAGTCCCAGCTACTTGGGAGGCTGCGGCAGGAGGATCATTTGAGCCCAGGAGTTTGAGGTTGCAGTGAACTATGATTGGGCCACAGTACTCCAGCCTGGGTGACAGAGCGAGATTAAAAAGAAAAAACAGGCCGGGCGCGGTGGCTCACGCCTGTAATCCTAGCACTCTGGGAGGCCGAGGCGGGCGGATTGCTCAAGGTCAGGAGTTTGAAACCAGCCTGAGCGAGACCCGGTCTCTACTATAAGTAGAAAGAAATTAATTGGCCAACTAATATATATGGAAAAAATTAGCTGGACATGGTGGCACATGCCTGTAGTCCCAGGCTTGGGAGGCTGAGGCAGAAGGATCGCTTGAGCCCAGGAGTTTGAGGTTGCTGTGAGCTAGGCTGCCGCCATGGCACTCACTCTAGCCTGGACAACAAAGCGAGACTCTGTCTCAAAAAAAAAAAAAAAAAAAAGAAAAAACAAAAAACGAAAAAGAGTTTGCAAAGAGAGTTTAATTGCCCTAGAGTAAATTGTCTTTCTTTTTTTTTTTTTTTTTTTTTGAGACAGAGTCTCGCTTTGTTGCCCAGGCTAGAGTGAGTGCCCTGGCGTCAGCCTAGCTCACAGCAGCCTCAAACTCCTGGGCTCGAGTGATCCTTCTGCCTCAGCCTCCCGGGTAGCTGGGACTACAGGCATGCGCCACCATGCCCGGCTAATTTTTTGTATATATATCAGTTGGCCAATTAATTTCTTTCTATTTATAGTAGAGACGGGGTCTCGCTCTTGCTCAGGCTGGTTTTGAACTCCTGACCTTGAGCAATCCGCTCGCCTCGGCCTCCCAAGAGCTAGGATTACAGGCGTGAGCCACAGCGCCCGGCCCTGTCTTTCTTTTCTTTTCTTTTTTTTTTAAAACAGGGGTAGATGGAAATAATTGATCTGACTCACTTTAATTTAGACAATTTTTTGGTTCATTACTCCAGAGGAAACTGTTCAACTCCAAACTTTTTTCCAGCTTACTTTTCTGCTGGTTCTGTACTTATTTCAGACCAATTAAATTCATGTTGAGATCCCGAAGGTTGAGATTTGGGCAAAGCTAACTAATTTTGTACAGCACACTAGTCAGAGAAATCACTGCCTGCTACAAGTACACGGCTGCAGATGATTTGCTCTGGAGGTTGAAACAACTGACTCCCCACTCCAGCTTCATTTGCCCTTCTGGTCTTCAAAACCCACTCTTTTTCCATGAGAAAGAAAAGTCTCTGGGTTAAAAGTGCCTATCAAGTGGATTAATAAAATGTAGTATATGTATACCATGGAGTACTATTCAGCTTTAAGAAACAATGGTGATCTAGCACCTCTTGTATATTCCTGGATAGAGCTGGAGCCCATTTTACTGAGGTGTCCCAAGAATGGAAAAACAAGCACCACATGTACTCACCAGCAAATTGGTATTAATGGATCAACACCTAAGTGGACACATAGGAATAACATTTATCGGGTGGCGGGCAGGTGGGAGGGGGGAGGAGGGGGAGGGTATATACAAACACAGTGAGATGTGCACCGTCTGAAGGATGGTCACGCTTGAAGCTCTGACTCGAGGTGGGGGGGGGCATGGGCAATATATGTAACCTTAACATTTGTACTCCCATGATATGCTGAAATAAAAAAATAATAAAACAAAGAAAATCAAAAAAGGTAAAAAAAAAAAAGTCTTTGAGTTAAAATGAATGGAAAATAGCTTTGCAGCATTCAAAGAAAAGTGTTAAACTTTCGTGCAAATTTTCAAATGAATATCTAAAGGGCCTTAAGTAGACAACAATTTTTTTCTTTAATGGTTTAAATAGCACCTATGAATATATTTGTAAAAAAATACTATTTTATAATCTAAAATCTTTAGGTAAGCACAAAAATAAATTAGAAAAAGCTCACAAAACATCTAAAGATGGTTAAATAATCTTAATTTTACATTTGTATAAAATGTAAGTGAAAACCATATGATGGTGCTGAGTGAAATCATTTGGTGCAGCATAAACTATTCCTATGTTCTGTTTTTTTGTTTTTTGTGACATAATATAAAATTTCCATTCAGCAAGATATGTTGCAGTAAAGGAAGCATAATATTGTACATGTAACAGTTTCAAGTACTTTTGAATTGGACCACTTCTAAAATCATTTAGCAAAGTCTATTAAAGATTTGTTTCAGCTGAGAATCAAACATCCTCTTAGGCTTCATAATCCTAAACCACTAATGTCTCTGTTTTGTTTATAATTATAAATAAATTTTGAACCCATGCACTATTCTTTCCTTTCCTTTCCTTTTCTTTCTGAGATGGAAGTCTCACTATGTTTCCCAGCCTGATCCTGAACTCCTGGCTTCAAGCAGGGCTCCCCCTCGGCCTCCCAAAATGTTGGGATTACAGGCATGAGCCACTGCACCCAGTCTCCAAGCATTAAAGGAAAACATTTTAATAGAGAAAAGTACAAGAAAAGTGCTGCTCTGTAAAGGCACTGCAAAGATCTTTAGACTGGAAAGCCACAAAAGTGACAGAACGTAGGAAAACAATCATCTTTCTTCTACAGATAAAACTAAAGATGGGTTGGGCGTGGTGGCTCATGTCTGTAATCCCAGCACTTTGGGAGGCCAAGGCAGGAGGGTTGCTTGAAGCCAGGAGTTCAAGACCAGACTGAGCAACATAGTGAGACCCTCCTCTCTAAAAAAAAAAAAAAATTAGCCAGGTGTGGTGGCCTGGCTTATAGTCTTAGTTACTTGGGAGGCTAAGCCAGGAGGATCACTTGAGGCCTGGAGTTGGAGGTTGCATTGAGCTGTGATCACGCCACTGTATTCCAGCCTAGACGACAGAGGGAGAATTTGTCTCTAAAAAAAACCTAGGCCGGGCGCTATGGCTCATGCCTGTAATCCTAGCAGCACTCTGGGAGGCCGAGGCAGGATAACTTGAGGTCAGGAGTTTTTTTTTTTTTTTTTTTGAGACAGAGTCTCACTTTGTTGCCCAGGCTAGAGTGCCGTGGCGTCAGCCTAGCTCACAGCAACCTCAAACTCCTGGCTCAAGCGATCCTGCTGCCTCAGCCTCCTGAGTAGCTGGGACTACAGGCATGCACCACCATGCCCGGCTAATTTTTCCTATATATATTTCTTCCTATTTATAGTAGAGACGGGGTCTCGCTCTTGCTCAGGCTGGTTTCGAACTCCTGACCTCGAGCAATCCGCCCGCCTCGGCCTCCCAGAGTGCTAGGATTACAGGTGTGAGCCACGTTGCCCAGCCAAGGTCAGGAGTTTGAGACCAGCCTGAGCAAGAGCAAGACCCCATCTCTACTAAAAAAATAGAAGAAAAAAAAAATAGCCAGACAATTAAATAGAAAAAATTAGCCAGGTGTGGTGGCACGTGCCTGTAGTCTCAGCTACTCGGGAGGCTGAGCCAGGATGATTCCTTGAGCCCTGGAGTTCGAGGCTGATACCAAGGCACTCTAGCCCAGGCAACACAGCAAGACTCTGAAGAATCTGTCTCAAAAACAAACAAAAACAACTAAAGATTTCAGTCCCTTTAGAAAATTTTATCAATATTAAAAAAATGATCACATCCTTTTTCTGGCATTGACATATTAACCTAATTAACTTCCTAAAAGCATCTGCAAGGTATGCAGATATCAGCAGGCAAGAGAAATTTGTCAAATGATCAGAAAACTGAAACATGGAAACCATGAAAACTACTTCAAGATGTGTGCTCCTCATTGCCTGCTACCACCTCCCCAACCACCTTGGAATTTTACCTTAGACTGGCACCTCATTTCTGATGCTTAAAGTGTAGTGCTCTGAGCTCCCTTTTCTCTGGACAGTTTCAAACAGTTGCATTTTAACGTAACTAGTGATTTGTTCTGTCCATTTTAGCACATCTTACTAATCTGTAAGACTAATCAATAGACTGATCATGTGCCTAGATAAGTATGGTGCATTCTTGCTGTTACACTTATCTACAGTACAGCCTCCGTGATTTTAAAGAGCATGCATGGCCTTAGGGTCACTGTTGCACATATTCCCATATAACTGTATGAATTCAGGTAAAATTATCGATGTTTAAAAATTTTTTCTACACTAGCATAGTTACTGGGCAAACACTGACATTAGAGTGATTCCCTTTAGTGTGTCCAACTTATCAACTGATGCATATAGTTTAAACAAACCAACCCATCAGCATGTGTTACCAGAGCCTTTAGAACTGTGGTCCTCCACCCGCCAGCCGAGGACTGGTACCAGTCATGGCCAGCTAGGAACTAGGCCACACAGCAGGAGGTGAGTGGCGGTTGAGCTTCATCTGTATTTACAGCCGCTCCCCATCGTGCTCACATCACCACATAAGCTTCCCCTCCTGTCAGATCAGTGGCGGCATGATTCTCATAGGAGCGTGAACCCTACTGTAAACTGCTAACGTGAGGGATCTAGGTTATGCGCTCCTTATGAGAATCTAGTGCCTGATGATCTGAGGTGGAGCTGAGTTGGTGATGCTAGCGCTGGGGAGCAGCTGCAAATACAGATTATCATTAGCAGAGAGGTTTTTTTTTTTTTTTTTTTGAGACAGAGTCTCGCTTTCTTGCCTAGGCTAGAGTGAGTGCCGTGGCGTCAGCCTAGCTCACAGCAACCTCAAACTCCTGGGCTCAAGCAATCCTGCTGCCTCAGCCTCCCGAGTTGCTGGGACTACAGGCACGAGCCACCATGCCCGGCTAATTTTTTATATATATATATTAGTTGGCCAATTAATTTCTTTCTATTTTTTTTTTATAGTAGAGACGGGGTCTCGCTCAGGCTGGTTTTGAACTCCTGACCTTGAGCAATCCCCCCGCCTCGGCCTCCCAGAGTGCTAGGATTACAAGCGTGAGCCACCGCGCCCGGCCTAGCAGAGAGGTTTGACTGCACAATAAATGTAATGCACTTGAGTCATCCTGAAACCATCTCCTCCCAACCCCATCTGTGGAAAAATTGTCTTCCATGAAACTGGTTGCTGGTGCCAAGTAGATTGGGGACCACTGCTTTAGAACGCAAACTATACTGTTGGGGGTCTACAGAGTTGGGGGACGTAGCTAGAAGACTAGGGTGTACAAATCGTAACAAGAAGGCATTATACTTCTCTGCTGTTCTGGTGAACATAAATAGGGTAAACAGAAGTTATGAAGGGACAAGTTTTTAACATTTAGACTGGACTGTTTCAAGGTAGCAAGTAACCCCCGTGCAAAGAACACACTGTCAAAAAGAGTCCTGCATTGGGCTGGGCGCGGTGGCTCAGGCCTGTAATCCTAGCACTCTGGGAGGCTAAGGTGGGAGGATCGCTCAAGGTCAGGAGTTCGGGACCAGCCTGAACAAGAGCGAGACCCCATCTCTACTAAAAATAGAAAGAAATTAATTAGCCAATTAAAAATATATAGAAAAAATTAGCTGGGCATGGTGGCACATGCCTGTGGTCCCAGCTACTCGGGAGGCTGAGGCAGCAGGATTGCTGGAGCCCAGGAGTCTGAGGTTGCTGTGAGCTAGGCTGACGCCACGGCACTCTAGCCCAGGCAGCAGACAGAGACTCTGTCTCAAAAAAAAAAAAAAAAAAAAAAAAAAAAAAAAAAATTCCTGCATTGACTGGAGCCCTCACCTTACCACTAGGATTCCTTTGTGTCCAGAGATGGCAAACAAATGCCTGTGCAGGCCGGGCAGAGTGGTGGCCCCTGTGGAGACAGTCTGACCCTCCTAAAGGGGGCAAATACTACTGTTTCTCTTGATGGCATCCCTGAGGGAATATTGATGGAATACAGTGAAGTTGCCAGATCTCATTTTTTCAGAGGAAACATCTGGACTTTTATGTGAGATCTTATTTTTTAAATATTGGCAACTAATAAAATATTGTAAACACTAAACAAAAATTATTTGTAGACTGAAATTGGCCTGCCAACTTGAGATTTCTCCCATCCAAGTATTAACCCATCTGGCCCTGCTTAGCTTCCTAGATCAGATGAGATTGGGTGCAAGAGATTTCTGATTTTAATTCAATAATTTCAATTATTTTTTTTATTTTTTGAGACAGAGTCTCACTCTGTTGCCCGGGTGAGTGCTGTGGCATCAGCCTAGCTGACAGCAACCTCAAACTCCTGGGTTCAAGCGATCCACCTGCCTCAGCCTCCTGAGTAGCTAGGACTACAGGTGCACGCCACCATGCCTGGCTAATTTTTTCTATTTTTAGTAGAGATAGATGGGGTCTCACTCTTGCTCAGGCTGGTCTCGAACTCCTGAGCTCAAGCTATTCTCCAGCCTCAGCCTCCCAGAGTGCTAGGATTATAGGTATGAGCCACCGCGCCCAGCCTCAATAACTTCAATTATAAAATGAAGGAAAATGATATACTTGAAGTTATATAGTTATGAGAGTTGACAGCTGGTTTCCAGAATCTTAGTCCAATGTTTTCTTTTTTTTTTTCTTTTCTTTTTTTTTTTTTTGAGACAGAGTCTCGCTTTGTTGCCCAGGCTAGAGTGAGTGCCATGGTGTCAGCCTAGCTCACAGCAACCTCAAACTCCTGGGCTCAAGCAATCCTCCTGCCTCAGCCTCCCAAGTAGCTGGGACTACAGGTATGCACCACCATGCCCGGCTAATTTTTTCTATATATATATTAGTTGGCCAATTAAATTTCTTTCTATTTATAGTAGAGACGGGGTCTCGCTCTTGCTCAGGCTGGTTTTGAACTCCTGACCTCGAGCAATCCGCCCACCTTGGCCTCCCAGAGTGCTAGGATTACAGGCGTGAGCCACCACGCCCGGCCTAGTCCAATGTTTTCTTGCAATTCATACCTGGGATGTGTGTCCACTTCTGGGCTTCTGGTTCATTTTTTTCTTATCCATTCTTAATTCTTTCACCTCCTGGCAAAATTTGTAAGCCTGGTTTTTGCCTCCCTGTCTTTCAACTCCACCCAACGTCTTTTACTTAAGGAAAAATGGGTAGAGGTGGGAGAGATAGGGAACGTCCTTAAAACCTGAGCTCCACCAACATACTCAGCACTGTTAAATACTTTCCATATGTTACCTCATTTAATGCCCCAACAGTTAGTTCTACTATCTTCTTTCATATTGAAGGCAACAGATTTAGAAGTATCAAGGAACTTGCCCAGAGTGTCAAATAATCAAGGTTTAAAGCCAGCACTTCATGACTCAAAAGCCTAAATTCTTCCCACCGTCTCACATGGATTCCCCTTCCCTAAGTCTGAAGAGCTGTAATGATGACCACACAACAGAAAGTTTGGAGCAAAGCTTTTCTTTTTATTGCAGTTATTAGTGACAGTTACACTTCAAACTGAAGCTAAGCAACACTGAAACCATTAATTTTTTTAAACTCAAGGATTAAAAACAAATACAACATAGAACCCTTCCAATAGGCAGAATGGCAGAAAAAAAAGATGTGGTTCTGTCACAGGACATTTTAGTGACAGTTTGGCTCAGAAAGAATTACAATTTATTTAACATAAAATATAATAAGTGACTGAACTCCTTAAAAACCAGCTTCTTCAAGGTTGTCAATTTCATACATAAGTTTTTAGTAGTAATTTATTTTGGGAAGATAGTTTAAGTGAAAGAGAAAATTTACTACCCAATTTTAAATACTGAAAACAAGCACTTTTGTTCAAAAACTTTATTTGCCTTCTGCTCATTATAATTATATATAAATCTTCAGGAGTTAAGATGACAACCAAATCCAAGGCCTGGCCCCCAATTACACAGTGATAGGATTCAGCATTTGGTGTCTCTAAGAATACAGTGAGTACATGTAAATCATAGCCTTGCTCTCTCATCCACTCTTCACCATAAGGTTCCAATTTCCTCTTAATGAAATGTGGCAGTCAAATTTAGTGTCATTCAAAATCTTATCTGCTCTTAGAGCATATTACAGACTTAGACTTATTGTACTGTTTTAACTGATGTTACTGTGTAACCAAACATTTTTTTAAAAAGACTTAAACATTTTGAAACTCTGCAGTCTTTAAATACAACAGTAAATTGTTCTTACTTATGAAAAGTCACAAAAAATAGAAAGCCAGGCATAAAACAGAGGGGTTGGGAAGATGAGGAAAGTTGGAGAGTTTCATCATTTTGCCTTGCTGAAACTTGGTATCAGTAGAAATATAATATTTGGCAAGAACAGTTAATGTGGAAAAGGAGGATGGAGAGTGGTTACTCTGACTTTATGTAATAATTCAGTTTCAAAACATACTGATATCAACCCCCAAAAATAGTAGTTCACATCTGCAATACAAATAGGCACACACGGTCAAGATGGTTAAAAAGTAAAATTTAAAAGGCTATCTGTCCATCCTCAGGACATTTTACAGGTGGCCCCACCCTCCCCACATGTCCTATATTTACATTTTACTCTTCAGAAAAACCCCGTTTAAAAAAAAAATGCTATTTCTTCCTCCATTACATAGGGTTTTTTAAAAAAGCAGCAATTACCTAAAGTGGGAGCAGTTAGCAATGCTTTAGGGGTGTACATTTGTGTGCATTGTATATAACAGAAATATAATAGAAATTCTAGAGTGAATGGTTAGATTACACTGGAATGATCATATTATAATTTTAGTCCCCAAACACTAAAGAAACATTATTTTTTCTATATAAACTTAATACACCGTGTTATAAACATAAAATATTTATATATACACACATACACACACCATTGCTTCCCACAGCCTATGAATGCATTCATATACCAGTCCACAAGAATGATCTTTACTCACAAGATAGACTACTTTTATGGGTCCATAACTGAAAAGAGACATTAAAGCTACACATTATAGCAAAACTTGTTTATAAGTATTCCTGAAATAGCAATGTTAGCTATTTCACTGCACAAGGTTGATTTTTTTGTTCATTTTTCAAGCATGAATTGCCCCAACCTTTCATTTTCAATAACTGAAATTCTCATTGTCCTATGAAACTAGTGCACCTTTGTTAGCAATGAGCTGGAAAAGTCCAACTTCCTGCAACAAGGAGAAGTCAGCATCTATAGAGATAAAAGTGAATGTTGAATGCATCCATACCTTGTGTACCTAAAATGCATCCTTTTTCTTTAAAAAAAATCCTGTCTGTTGCAGTAAGGAATTACTTATACCCCCTGCAGTGGTGTTTCCTTTGTAATTTCCTAGTAACAGAATCCCCCTGTCCCCATGGAAATGCATAATTGGGTTGAAATGTAAGGTCCTGCCATGATCCATGAAGATAACTGGGCCAGACACCGATATGACCTGCAGGTGCCCAGAATTCAATTAACATGAAGAAAAAACTTTCACTATATTTTAACTTTTACAAGTATATGATGACTGGAATTTTTAAAGTAAAGCAAAGTTTAATTCTGCAAAGCAATGGGTGAAATAAGCTCACTTTCCTTCTTAAAACTTAACCCTCTACTTCAAAAAAAGGTACCAAAAATTTGCCAAGAAACAAGAGGGTAACTCTGGTTGTACAACACCCTGTGATGCCATCATGTAGCAAAAGTGCCTCAAGGCAAAAGGTGAAGTTAATTTCTGAGTATCTGGTGGTTTCACCACATTAATCTAACTCAAAAATACAATTGCAGCTGCCATAGCACCACTAAAAGGAGTTTGGTTTTTGAAAAGTTACGCTTTTGCCAAGGATTATTATAAACAAAAATACGGCCACGTGTTGAATATATGGGAGGGAAGAAACAGCAGGATAAGCTTGTAAGTGAACACCATACCATGATAAGGCCTATGTTTCTCTTATACCTGTCTCATAAAATCATCTATGGTAATTGACATTTTTCTCAGTTGCAAACTGGAATCAAATCCTTCATATAACACTATTCCATTACCCTGAACTTCTGAATAGCTTTCCCTTTGGAGAACTCACTTTCACAAACATTATCTTATTCTTGCAGTTTAGTGAGGTAGGCGAGGGCAGGTATCATCACTATTGTTTATAAGGGAAAGGAGGCACACAGAGATCAAGGAAATTGGCTAAGGACACAGAGCAAAACCATGGTAGAGCTATGACTAAACCCAAGTCTCTGGGTCATGTTCTAGAGCCCTTTCCTACTCTCAAAGGCAATAAGTTCTCAATAGTCTTTTTCCAGTTGGGACCTTTTAAAAGTTCCTGCATTTAAAAACACCTTTTGCCTTCTCCCTTATAGCTCCGGTTTGACTACAAAATGGGTTGAATTAAAAAAATAATTATTTTTTCTGCCTCAGCTTCCCCAGTAACTGAGACTACAGGTGCACACCACCACACCTAGCATACTTTCAATAATAAACTTATCACTGTTCTATAATACATCATATTCCTGATATATATTCTGTTCACATTAGCATTTTATAGCTAGCAAAAAGTTCTATGGCTAGAGATAATATCTGTAACATTAACACTTTTTCTTTTCTTTTTTAGAGACAGGGTCTTGCTGTGTCACTCAGGCTGGAGTGCAGTGGTGCAATCATAGCTCACTTGGCTAATTTTTAAATTGTTTTGCAGAGACAGGGTCTTGTTATGTTGCCAAGGCTGATCTTGAACTCGTGGCCTCAAAGGATCCATCCACTTCGGCCTCCCAAAGTACTGGGACTACAGGCATGAGCCACAGTGCCTGGCTAACATTTCAATCTTAATTCTCACTTAACTGAGTTAGAGTTTCTTTTTTTTAAAACAGAGTCTCGCTTTGTTGCCCAGGCTAGAGTTAAGTGCCGTGGCATCAGCCTAGGTCACAGCAACCTCAAACTCCTGGGCTCAAGCAATCCTGCTGCCTCAGCCTCCCGAGTAGCTGGGACTACAGGCATGCGCCACCATGCCCAGCTAATTTTTCCTATATATATTAGTTGGCCAATTAATTTCTTTCTATTTATAGTAGAGATGGGGTCTCGCTCTTGCTCAGGCTGGTTTCGAACTCCTGACCTCGAGTAATCCACCTGCCTTGGCCTCCCAGAGTGCTAGGATTACAGGCATGAGCCATCTTTTTATTTTTATTAATTAAAGTTACATTGTAATGATTCTCATTATTGCTTTTTTGTTTTACTCCCCCCCCCTTCTGTTTTTAAGTGTCGTGTTTATGTTTGTATCTGTGTACAGGGGAGCAAAAGAAGAACTGCATGATTCATAAATGGCATAACATACTGATTGTATAACAATAGTGGCACTCAAGTAAATCAGAGAATGCTATGTCAAAGGAAACAAAATTTAGAACACAAACATGAAAAATATGCTAAAATATTTTTCTCAATCAAGCTATATAACTTGTGGCATGTGATCCTCTGTCCCTAAGTATTTTAAAGACTCTTATTATTTACTCACAGCATTCTTTTTCTTTTTTTTGAGACAGCGTCTCGCTCTGTCACCCATGCTAGAATGTCATGGCATTACAGCAACCGCAAACTCCAGGGCTCAAATGATCCTTCCGCCTCAGCCTCCCAAATAGCTGGGACGACAGGCACGTGCCACCATGCCCAGCTAATTTTTTTCTATTTTCAGCAGAGACAAGGACTTGCTCTTGCCCAGGCTGGTCTCAAATTCCTGACCTCAAATGATCCTCTGTCCCCTACCTCCTAGAGTGCTAGGATTATAGATGTGAGCCACATCGCCCTGTCTTACCCATAGAATTCTACATAAACTGCCTCTAAGTCCATTTTCTTATTTCCTTTTTAGAGAGGAAATGGTTTGTAACCTGGGATAAGAAATGAGAAAGTTCCAGGAAAATTTTTAAAAAATCTTGTAGGGACAAACTACTAGAAGATTTCAGTTAGTGATTACTGTTCCTGATTTTTGAATTAGAAAAAGGACACATGTACATTTGCAGGGTCATCATCAATAATAAGAGATCATTCTCTATGAAACAGGGAGATATTTCTAATTAATTACTATTGGTGATCAAGTCTGTTGTTACCAAAATCAAATATTCCTCTTGTTAAATTCTGTGGGACCAAATTGTATCCATTAACCAGGTTAGACTGTCTAAAGTCTGGGAAGGCCCTACTTGGTGTTTTCTACGTAAAGGGGAAAACTAGAAAAGCTATGTTGAAAGCAAGGCCATGGCTCTATTTGAGGATAAATACTTTAATTTGTTGTTTTTTTTTGAGGAGACAGAATCTATGTTACCTGGGCTAGAATGCTGTGGCATCAGCCTAGCTCACAGCAACCTCAAACTCCTGGGCTCAAGCAATCCTCTTGCCTCAGCCTCCCAAGTAGCTGGGACTACAAGGATGAGCCACCATGCCCGACTAATTTTTTCTATATATTTTTAGTTGGCCAATTAATTTCTTTCTATTTTTAGTAGAGACGGGTCTCACTCTTGCTCAGGCTGGTTTCAAACTCCTGACCTTGAGTGATCCTCCCACCTTGGCCTCCCAGAGTGCTAGGATTACAGGCGTGAGCCACCATGCCTGGCCAGCTGTTAATTTCTTTATTATAATTCAGAAGCAACTTCCAAGACTTCTCATATTTATTGGGATTAGATGCAGCTTTGGATCTGGGACGTCATTTAAATTTAGATTACAGAGGCACTCTTCTTAGGTCTCTTCTGTAGGTTCAAATAGCAACAGTTGCTCTTTTACTACACAGTTGTGAGAAGTCTGCAATTATTAAATAATTGTAAGGTTTCTGACAAAGGATCCCAGCAAAGCAACTTTATCCTCCTTTCCCTTCACTATATTCTCACAATCCCATTAGTCCATTTCTTTACAAAGACTTCCTGTTTCCACAAATTCCTATACAAAGAAAGAGACAAATATGCAACACTTTTGCAAAAGAGTTTTTCTTTCTTTGGTTCTTAAACAGACTATTAAAGAGCAAAAATTAAGTGTTTTCGTTTGTTTTTCTGACCAAAAACCATGAAATAAAGATGAAAGTTTTAGGTACCGAATATCAACATAATCTTCCTCTCTAGTCTCTGGTATAGCCTCAAAATTCAAACATAAAATTACAGATGTGCAGTCAATTTCTAGAAAGAATAAAACCAAAAAAGCAAACCTCTAATAACCAGCACTCCCATATGTTTTCTACTCTTAAGACTTTTCATGACAGTTCTTTTTGGGGATGACATATTAAATATTGCACAAATATTCCTCTCTTAAGAGGTGGACTCAACATGAACAAGCCATCAAGTACTTCACTGTGGTAATGTGGCACCAATGCCAGGCACCAGGATTTGTGGAGCCAATTAGTTAAAGCAGCAAAATAAGTTCTATGTGTCAGGTTCCTATGAACTTTTCAGAAGGAAAAAAGAAAACACAGGTCTAAAGGCATCCTTGGTCTTCAAGAATTATATGCCTGTCAACCTAGGACATGTTGAAATATAATGAATAAAACTGTTAAGGTTATAAGCACAATAAATATCCTTAAAAGGGGGACATATATTTGCAGCAAAAATGTATCTGATTGCTTGAACCATATTTAATTTCTACTTAGTAGTAACAAATTCCTATAATCAAAGTACCAATGATACATGGATGAAGGAAGTAACTCAGAATAGTGTATTATAAAGCAAACTAATATAACTGGCAAAAATGCAGAAATAAATGAAATGGCTAATGTCTATATGAAATCACATGCTGATTCATTTGAAACTGTAAAATTTACATACTATAAAAATAAAATTTTCCCATTTATAATTACTTGAAACTTTCCCATTTCCCTCCCTCCCTCTCAGTGGAAGAATAGAATATACTATAGTAAAACATCATATATTGAATGCCAGTAATTTAGAATTTAGAAGTCAGAGTAAGTGATAAAGTTTATCTTTTAATTTCTAATAAAAAGAATTCATTACCAAGCAAATTCACAGTGTAAAAATATAATGGAAATATTTTACCTTCTGAAGGGAATACCCTTTTTTTTTGAGACAGAGTCTCACTTTGTTGCCCAGGCTAGAGTGAGTGCCATGGCATCAGCCTAGTTCACAGCAACCTCAAACTCCTGGGCTCAAACGATCCTGCTGCCTCAGCCTCCCGAGTAGCTGGGAATACAGGCTATATTTTCTGTACATATTAGTTGGCCAATTAATTTATTTCTATTTATAGTAGAGACGGGGTCTCGCTCTTGCTCAGGCTGGTTTCGAACTCCTGACCTTGAGCAATCCGCCCGCCTTGGCCTCCCAAGAGCTAGGATTACAGGCGTGAGCCACAGCGCCCGGCCTAAATGTACTTTTTTTTTTTTTTTTTTTTTTTTGAGACAGAGTCTCGCTTTGTTGTCCAGGCTAGAGTGAGTGCCGTGGCGTCAGCCTAGCTCACAGCAACCTCAAACTCCTGGGCTCGAGTGATCCTTCTGCCTCAGCCTCCCGAGTAGCTGGGACTACAGGCATGTGCCACCATGCCCGGCTAATTTTTTATATATATATCAGTTGGCCAATTAATTTCTTTCTATTTATAGTAGAGACGGGGTCTCGCTCTTGCTCAGGCTGGTTTCAAACTCCTGACCTCAAGTAATCCTCCTGCTTTAGCCTCCCAAAGTGCTAGGATTACAGGCGTGAGCCACCGTGCCGGCCTCCCTAGCCACTTAAACTTGATTTCTTCGCTGATACTCAAGGGTTTGAATCACTTTAAAAGTATGCTACGGAAAAGATCAGACTAATAAATCTTCCATATAATTAAGGGGGGAAAATTTCACTTCAAAGTCAATTATCTGTGAGTTCTAGACCATTTATTTGTTTTCTAGGCCTATAAAAATGGATTCATAATCCTAATGCTGAACAATGCGGCCATTTAAGCAGCTTCAATGTATCAAAAGTTAAAAAAGGAAATATATTAATAACATTTATTTGATGGGTTTCCCAAAAACTGCAATCAGGTAAAATAAATCTTTTCTTTTTTTTTTTTTTTGAGACAGAGTCTCTCTGGGTAGTTGGGACTACAGGCATGCACCACCATGCCCGGCTAACTTTTTCTGTATATATATTTTAGTTGGCCAATTAATTGCTTTCTATTTTTAGTAGAGATGAGGTCTCACTCTTGCTCAGGCTGGTTTCGGACTCCTGACCTTGAGCGATCCTCTCGCCTCGGCCTCCCAGAGTGCCAGGATTACAGGCGTGAGCCACCGCCACCTCGCCCAGCCCAGGTAAAATAAATCTTATCTGTTAGTTTGCTACTAAAAGAAAAAAAAAGATCTAATTTATAGGAAAGTCCCATCTCCCATCCACATGTAGAAATCTGTCTAAAGACTGTCTTAATGCCCATAATATAAACAACATTAAATATTCTAAGTTAGAAAACAGCATTAATGGTTTATTAGTAAAAACCCAAACCCTAGACTTTATGGAATTAGTAGTTTGGTTGGTATATTAATACTTCATCTTAATCTTTGCTAATATTACAAAGAAAGAAGAAAAGCTAGAAATATCTATAAAAATAAAATACCTTAAAACCAACATCTAAGCAAAATATAAAAGTTGCACATGAATTGCCAATAAATATAAACATCACAATAGAAAAATTAATCTTAACAAAAATAAACTTGTAATTGCTATTAAGACATTATAAAAAATGAAAAAGTTTAATGTGCATGTATATTTGCAAACAGACACAGTACACTCCAAACAATCAGTATAATTTTACTATCATTATTACATAATGCAGCATATAAGATTACTGAGGTGTAGTGTTTTTTGTTTGTTTTTAGTCTTTTTTGGAGGAATGCTCACCAAATTCACAAGCAAAAACTGGTTAGGTGATCATTTACTGCTGTTTACTACTTCCTAGTACAAGGCAGAATTGTTTTCTGGTAGATCACTAAATTTCCAATAAGTATGAAGGAACTTACTATTTTCCTTTCTTTTGCTTATTTCCCCCAAAGCCTGATTTTGTTGTGTTTTTTAAAAAAATTTTATCTCCCAAGAATGTGATAAAGCCCAGTTTTATATATTCTACTTCAAATTAACTGATCATGCCTTTTTAAATGCCTTATCATCATTTTTCATAGTTCTCCCACCTTAGAAAAAAGAAGAAATCATTTAAAATATTTCTTGGTGTCTAAAAAAGAAATTTTCCCCTAAAGGTAACAATATAATTATTTTGCTTTCTCTCTTAAGCTGATCTGAATGATGACTCGGCTTTCCCTTTATAAGCAGTTTTCCTTAACAATGATTAATTAGAAAAGGTTGTCTTTACAACCTTATGAAAGGCTCATCTACACCGAAAAAAAGTAGTCTATGACATATATTTCCTGGCAAGTTATCTTTCCTTTTGGGTAATTGCTACTTTATCCTTAATCTTATTAAAAAGTTAAGCAGATTTGCTGTCTTACATGCATTATAGATTAACTCTAACACAGTTGAGGATTAAAAGGGCTAATTCTGTTTAAAAATTGTTTTTAAATTTACAAAAATAAATTTGGTGAGCATTTACCTAGACACTTTACTGCATAAAAGCTTTTCTTGGTTCCCTTGGACCAGATGCAGAACGAGTAACATTGAAACTGTCACACTCTTGAAGTTCTAAAATAATTTATCTTTAAAATTTTTAGCCTTATACTATTTGAAAAATAAAAATCTACAGCACCATCTTCTGAAAAGGCACTTTCTAAGAACCGCCTCACTTTAAAAAATGATGTAAAAATTTAATTCAGAGTCTACCCTGAAGAACATCTTTGCTTTACTGAGACCCTAACATAGATACAACATCAGATTTTGGTTACTTCAGACATTGGTTTCAAAAAGAAAGGGAGCCCAGTGGCTGGACAGATAATCTGACAGGATTCTAATTTGTCACAGTTTGTTACCTGATACTTTAACAGGGTTTCTCATTGGTAAATCTCAACCCTCTATATGACATTTATCATCCTTCTATGTTTAATTCAAATTAAGATCTTTTATTTGAGACAGAGTCTCACTTTGTTGCCCAGGCTAGAGTGAGTGCCGTGGCGTCAGCCTAGCTCACAGCAACCTCAAACTCCTGGGCTCAAGTGATCCTCCTGCCTCAGCCTCCCGAGTAGCTGGGACTGCAGGGATGCGCCACCATGCCCGGCTAATTTTTTCTATATATTTTTAGTTGGCCGATTAATTTTTTTCTATTTTTACTAGAGACAGGGTCTCGCTCTTGCTCAGAGTTGGTTTCGAACTCTTGGACCTGGAGCAATCCGCCTGCCTCAGCCTCCCAGAGTGCTAGGATTACAGGCGTGAGCTACTACGCCTGGCCTCAAACTAAGATCTTTAACTTCCATACTTTAAGAACAAAAAATCTTGAGATTTAATCAATGATATAAAACTCTGGAGTACTATTTTTGATTAGTAAAGTAAAATAAATTTCAACTAACATTTGATATTATTAGCACAAGCCTTGACCATCGTATCTTAGTTTAAAAAATTTATGCTGACATGGAAAATTATGAACTTAAGTATACTATTTTTAAAAATAGGAAAAATGTCAAAACAGTTTTTCCCTTTGTGAGACATATACACACTTACTATAATATATATATTCCCCCTCTGCCCTTCCTGGGACTCAGCTTGGCATTCACTAATCACATTTATCATTCCTAACATTGTCACTGATCAAAAATGTTCTTAGCATAAACAGAAATTTTTTTAAAAAATATTTTTTTGGAGAAAAGTCTCATTTTTCTGATTTCTGTGCTGATTTTTACATATCTATTCTTGGCTTATTTTTTGACTCCTATAGAATCACAAAGTGCATTATATGACGAAATGGGAGAGAAACAGGAAAACAAAGACTATACATCAGGGTTATACTAGCACTCAGGAAGGCCCCACTTGATGTAAAGCCTCTAACTATTACTATGGAAGCTTCAAGACATTCATGAATTCTCAGAAAGAATGAAAAGGACTAACACTTACTTCATACTGATAAAAAAGCCAAAATAAACATGCCAGACTAACATGCCAGACTAAGATGTCTTTGTGCAGCTTTGCTAACTCATAAGAGGTAATTTAAGTAGCAAGTTACTGTTAAGGGCAACTTGTCTCTTCAACAGAAGAACATCTTAAGAGGATGAGTTAAACATTTAACTGAGGTTCAATGATACTAAGTGAAAATTCTGCAAAGTTGTCAGTTAAACCTCTTGGCAAAACATTAATATCAAGTTTGAAATGGGAAGACTACAAAATATTCTACCTGTATCCAAGTGGTTTGCTTCTTGAATTTCATAAGAGTCACCGCCCTTGACAAATTCATGTCAGCCTCTGAACAGACCAAGTTCCTTGAATAAGAATGGTCTCTAATTCTTAGTCTGTAATCCATCTAAATACTTCAGATCTATTACTGGCACTCTCAGTGCTTCGGGTTCCTTTAACACTGACATTTTCTGCCAGCCATTCTTACTGAATGGCAATTCAGCTTTTATTTCCCTAGACATACCTTAAATGTGTCATGACTCTAAGTCTGTTAGGAGGTCTATCATACTAAAATCCAAGAGCGTGTACAAGCAAACATTAGGCAGTGCTGGGTCATAGAGAACCTAGCATGAAAAACTATTATACAGGTCTTTAGAAGGCTGGAAGTCCCTAAGCAGGAAGGTAGAGATGAATCTTTTTTTTTTTGAGACACAGTCTCACTCTGTTTGCCCAGGCTAGAGTGCTGTGGCATCAGCCTAGCTCACAGCAACCTCAAACTCTTGGGCTCAAGCAATCCTCCTGCCTCAGCCTCCCGAGTAGCTGGGAATACAGGGAATGCGCCACCATGCCCGGCTAAATTATTTTGTATATATTTTTAGTTGGCCAATTAATTTCTTTCTATTTATAGTAGAGACGGGTCTCGCTCTTGCTCAGGCTAGTTTCGAACTCCTGACCTTGAGCAATCCGCCCGCCTCAGCCTCTCAGAGTGCTAGGATTACAGGCATGAGCCACCGCGCCTGGCCGAGATGAATCTTTATAAAGTACTCCCCAAAACACTGAGTACATTCCTACTGGAATCCCTTCTAGAGTGACTTCTAGGAAGAGAAATAAATTAGTAGGTTATAAACAGGAATATTTCCACAGAAGAACAGTTTTTCCAAGAAACTTGTTAAAAGTTAACTATTAAGAAGAGAAAGGGCACCTGTATTTTTGTGAAAATGTGCCAAAAATCAGTACTAAGAAGGTTGAGGTACCCTTTTTAAAACTATAAGTCAAAACCCACATTTCTAAAACAAAGAATATCCTGATATTAAATTGAAACTAAAAAGGCAGCACCCTTTGTTATCTAGATATTTCATGTCCTTATTCTTATTTAGAAAAATAAGGGTCAAACACTAGCCTTGAATCCTGCTCATCTCATTGTTTAGTGCAGTAACTGTGAGACTCTACCTAAATAAATATAGCAGCTACAATATTATAAAATGTATGGTCCTCAATGCCAGTAATTTGGTACTGTAATATAGTAACATGTATCTGCATGTTATAGACATAGTTGCTATCAAGAATATACATTAAACTCCCAACTCTTCTTCATATGAAAATCAATTATACTAGTTGCTGGGAATGACATTTTAAAGTCCCTCTTTTATGATACATCATAGAAAGCTGCAGACCAAAATTTAGCTTTCATGATATAGTTAGTGAGCAAGGGCAGGAGTAGAAAGGTCAAAAACATATTTTTTTAAATAAAAAAGATATTAGAAATCCTACACCAGAAGTGCATAATTAGAACAAATAATAATTAGTAATAACAAAACATAATAACAAAAACATAATTAGTAATAATTAGAACAAATTTCAAGAAGTAGTTGTCACTTAGCCTTTTATCTTAAAATTCTCCGCACAAAGTTTCTTGTAATTAAGTTCTACATACCAATCTTCTAATAAGCAAAATAGATAAATACTATATATATTCTTCCATGTTAATCAACCTTAAACTAGCAATGTTGAATATGTAAGTACATTCTAATATATTATTTTATCGTTTTAGAGATAGGGTCTCACTCTGTCACCCAAGTTTGAGTGCAGTAGCCTGATCACAGCTCACTATAACCTTGAATTCTGGGGTTCAAGTGATCCTCCTGCTTCAGTTTCCCAAGTAGCTAGGACTACAGGCACATGCCACCATGCCAGCTAATTCATTTATTTATATTTGTAGAGACAGGGTCTCGCTATGTTGCCTAGGCTGGTCTCAAACTCCTGGCCTCAAGCAATCCTCTTGCCTCAGCCTCCCAAAGCACTAGGATTATAGGCATGACCCACTATGCCTGGCCTGTATTTTAGAAAAAATATTTCTCTTCTTAAAAAAAATCCTTCCAAATAGATTTAAATTAAGGGCTTCATTCTAGCACATGTGAGACTAAGCAACTAACAATTAGTTAAAGGAGTAAATAGGGAAAGGGTATATGCAGTTGTTTCCTAATGTTTCCCAAATGAACCTGTGCAAGTCCTGTGGCTAAAGGTAGATGCTTTAATCATAATAAGCAAGCATAGACCAATTAAGTTTTTACCATCCGGGATATACTATTTTCTTCTCTTGCCCACTGACTATATTGAGTGAAATTTCAGTGTTAAAGAAAACATATTTTATAGAAAATTATTTTGAAGGACAGGGGAGAAGGCTGGGAGAAAAAATGTATATACTATATAAATATTACCTTTTGTAAAGCTCTTTGAAACAGTGTTGTAAATTGCATTTCAGGTACTTCAAAATAATAAGCATACAAAATACAGTACTTTCTTAGTTTTCTGGCAGAGGGACAAAAGATTTCATGTCTGTTGGAGTACATGGGCTCAGATCTTAGGCTCAAAATACAGTAAATTGGCAATAATAGTGGATTACAGGTAAAAGAGAAACTAAAGATCTAAATCCATTAGTTTTCATGTGCAGATGGAATTCTGGAAGGCTAACAACAATGCCCACTGGAAACAATCTGTAGTATCTATACTGTGAACCAGTGCAAAAAAAAAGTCAAAATGCAGTTTTCATGAGTTACAAAGTGCAAAGCTCCCCTGAATCCAATGTTACTGATAAACTCGGTTTTGACAGCTTTATAGTACTTTTTAATATCTTAAAGTGAAATCAATAAAAACCTTCCCCACATTTCAGTGATTTATTCATTTAAAATAATCAAAGGCCTAACTTCTTTTGTCATTATCACCTTAATTTTAAAAGGAAAGTTAGACTGGTGATAAATTAGCAAAAAATGTTTTTTAAAATCATCTTACATTTTCTTACAAATGAAAATGGGAACCTAGCCAGTATGGTTCCTCAATAAACATGATCTATTTTCAAAGAATTTAAATATCTTCTAAATCTTAAGCTGTTCACTATCATTTCTTAATTCAAAGTTCAAGTTTATTTTTAATATTTAAGGTCAGACTCATTTATGCAATTTTACTTTCTTCATTTTCATTATGATTTTTAAAAGATATGCTTTAAAAATGAAAATTACAAAACTTTCCTTCTAGTTAAAAAAATAAAAAAAAAATATCCAGCTAAATGCATCGAGTTAAAAAAAAAAAACAAAAAACTTTCCTTCTGAAATTAAGGCTGTATTACTTTGCCCTTTTAAAATTATGGAGGTGCCTGTTCGTCCTATTATCTGTGGTACAGAGTCAAGCAGACACGACCTTCCTTTGAAATTGCTTATTGCACTAAAAGATAGCAAAAACAAGTTGAAGGTTTTTAAAATAAACATGATTACATTTCTATAAAAGATGTTGCCAATACGGTTCTATAATTATTAAAGCACTATTCTAATAAATATAAAAGAAAAGGAAGCTATACTTCAAAACACATACATATATGTTTATATATACACACATACATATATATAAAAATATATATATGAAATCACATTAAGGTATGAGAGGCAGCAAGTAAACTATCAAAAAACAAAAAAATCTCCTACACCCCCTTCTTTCTCAACCCAATTTCAGAGGCCTCAACCCTACAAAGTTCCAATCTTAAAATATTTACCCTTTATAAAAGCTTTAAGGGATTTCCATGTATAACCTACAGAAACAGAAGACTTTAGAATATATATCACTTATCAGAGAGAAAGAGTTACATCTCTGACAAGGTTTTATATTTATAGCAGCTTTAACAAACTCACTAAAGAAAAAGTTGCTACTACTTATGTACACACTGCACAAATGGACAATGTATGTTCACAGCGGGAAGGGGCACACACTCTCACAAAAACATATATATGTGTGTGTATGTGTTTTTATATATATATATATAATAATTTTGTTTGTTAAGACAGCAATATCAAGAGTTGAGGACTCAGAATTGTGTATGAGATAGGAGACAGGAGCAGGGTGTGCAAAATAAAAGTAGAAATCTAGTTTGTCATATTTCACATTCAAATGAACCAGTTATATGAACATCTGAATGTCAGTGGTAGCATTAGGAAAAAAATGTAGGTGATGAAGGCAAGGGAGGTAGAGAGAGAAATAAAGGTGGCAGTGAGGGGAGATTAAAAGGGAAAGAAAGTTCCCCAATGGAATGAATTATAAAATATATACACAGACACATATATATCTATTGTCAATCCAGATCAGATATATACGCATATGAAGTATGCATGTATATATTTAAAAAATACAGACACCTTTTACAAGAACATATGAACGCACATTAATTTTTTTGCACACTTAATTGTGAACAATCACTTTGATTATTCATGTAGGTGTGTAGTTTTTAAACCATAATTTACTTTTTCTTTACTTTTTTTGCAAAGATAGTTGTGCTGCCAAGCAACTTGAGGTAAAGGCATTAAAAGGGTTAGACTACAAGAAATGAAAACAAAACAATCGCGAAACTTCCTACAGGAGACCGCACAAAAAGCAGTTGGCTGGTTTCATATTGCATAATTATGCTGTGTTCCTTGATGAAGTAAACAATCTTCCTTGTATCAACATAAGGATCAGACGCTGGCCCCCACACAGTGTTGGTTTCTGTATGGCTAGAGGTATCCCTATTCAACTGACTCCACTAAACACATACGTTGTATGTTGATTCATCTTTCAGTTCTTCCTCTCAGAGAATATACTTAGACTTTTTAAGCAAAGTACATTGTGCGTAAGGTATCCTGGTGAATTTGTACAGCCTTGGCCAGAGCTTGTGGATCTCGCCCATTGCTTTGTCCTGAAACGTGACTTCCTTCAGCACTGTAAGAGAAGTGGCAATGAAGACAAAAACTTTCTAGTCTGATGTAATAATTCTGAAAAAATATTCTTTCTTGTAGCAAATTTCAAAAATATTAAAATATAGAGACTGGCATAATGAACTAACTCAAGGCCAATTTTGTTTTACTTCTCTAACCTCCCAAGGGTTAATTCTGAAGCAAATCCCAGACATGGTATCATTTTGTCTCTACATATGTATCACTTTTATTATTACCAATAATCTTCCTTTGAATTAATTTGGCAAACAATTAAATCACTATATCATTCTATTATTAATGAGCCTAGACAGCATATTTCAATAGAAAACCTTCTTGGGCAGTCAGTTCTATTATCACTTTTCATACAGATCACTGACTCTTCTAATAATTTGTAGAATTTTAATTCTAAGTGGCAGTACTTTATGGCAAATAGAAAGGCACATGCTTACAGAGAAATGCTTAAAGAAATTTCCCAAGAAAATCTTAATATGCAGACCCTCTATTTGGATTTGGGTGAGAATTTACATTTGTTATGCTTTTATATTACCTGTCATGTTCTTTGTCCACGAGATGATATCTGGCTCTGAATGCCACCAGGTGAGCATAATACGCTGGTGCAGGTATAGAAACCGATCGTGTACAGCGTACGTAAGTGTGGCAGAGCTGGTAAGTTAGCAGCTGAAGTTCATCTGCAGTAAAGCAGTTATCATCCCATAAAACATGATAGTGTGAAGGACGGCTGGTACCCTATACGGAGAAGGCAATGGCATGTTCCGTTGATCTTTAAATTTTTAAATATATATTCAGTACAGACTAAGTTACGTAAAATATAGCTTTTTACATTACTAAAATACATTCTATTTCAATAATCATTTAAAAAATTTAGTTGATTCTGCTTATATACTGAAAAGGAGCGAAAGCAGGGACTCAAAACAGATGCCTAAAAGGTGTCTATGTTCATAAAAAAAAAAAAAGGTGTCTATGTTCAGCAGCATTATACATAATAACCAAATCAGGGAAGCAACTCAAGTGTCCCTCCATGGATGAGTAGATAAATAAAATGTGGTATTTACACACAATGGAATATTATTCAGCCTGAAAAAGAAAACTTTGACACATATTACAACATGGATGAACCTTGAAGACATTATGCTAAGTGAAATAAATCAGGCACAAAAGGCCAAATATTGTGTGACTGCATGGGAATTTTACCTCAAAATACAATGGGGAGTTGGGGAATGGGACTGAGCTGTAAACACTAGTAAAATAACTGAAAGTGTTAAGAAGTTATGGAATTTGGCCAATATGTCATTAAAGGATCTGTTACTGGTAAAGTTAAAAGTAGTGATTGAGTGATTGGAAAAAATAAACTTCAGCCAGGCTTGGTGGCTCATGTCTATAATTCTAGCACTTTTGGAGGCTGAGGAGGGAGGGTCACTTGAGGCCAGTAGTTAGAAACCAGTCTGGACAACACAGTGAGATCAAATCTCTACAAAAAATTTTAAAAAATAAATAAAATAATAAAATAAATAAACACAATGTTTCCTTGTTGATTTTCTGTCTAGATAATACATCCAATGGCGACAGTGGGGTGTTTTAAGTTCCCAACTATTATTGTATTAGTCTATCTCTCCCTTTAGATCCAGTAATATCTGTTTTATATATCTGGGTGGTTCAGTGTTGGGTACATGTAAGTTTTTAAACTGCTATATCCTTTTGCTGAATTGATCTCTTTGTCTTTATATAATGACTTTCTTTGTCTCTCTTTATAGTTTTTGACTTAAAGTCTGTTTTTATCTGATATTAAGTATAGCTAATCCTGCTTGCTTTTGGTTTGGATACCTTTCTCTATCTCTTCACTTTCAGTTTCTATTTGTCTTAATAGGTGTAATGAATTCCTTGAAGGCAGCATTCAGTCTATATCTTTTCAGTGGGGAATTTAATCCATTAACATTCAAGGTTGATACTTCTTGTCATTTTGTTGTTTTCTGGTTGTTTTGTGTACCCTTTGTTCCTCTCTTCCTCTCTTATTGTTTATTATTGTGGTTTGGTGGTTTTCTGTAGTGATAATTTGATTCCTTTCTCTTTCTCCTTTGGGTATCTGCTCTTCCGGTTTTATATTTTCATGTGTTTCCAGGATAGTGATTATCACCTTTTCACTTCTAGATGTAGGAGTCCTTTGGGCATTTCTTGCAAGGCTAATCTAGTGGTGATGAATTCTTTGATTTTGCTTGTCTTTCTCCCTCATTTCTAAAGGATGATTTTTCTGGGTATAGTATTTTGATTGAACAGTTTTTTCCCCCCTAGCACATTGCATATATCCTTCCATTCTCTCCTTGTCTGTAAGGTTTCTGTGGGGACTATTGTTAGTCTAATGGAGATTCCTCTATATGTTGACTTGACACTTTTCTTTTGCTGTTTTTAGAATTCTTTGTCTTTGATTTGACAATCTGACTAATGTATCTCTGGGAGAACCTTTTTTTGGGTGGACCTGTGGGGACTAGATGTTAGTATGTCTCCTCAGACTTGGAAGTTTTCAGCTATTATTTCATTAAATCGGTATTCTACACCTTTCCCCTTCTCTTCTCCTTCTGGAACTCCCATAATACAAATATTTGTTTAGTGGTGTCCCATAAGTATTATAGGCTTTCTTTAAACTTTTTCATTCTTCCTTTTTCTTCTCTGACTGGGTAATTTTCAAACAACCTATCTTCAAATTCAGAGATTTTTTTCTGCTTCATCAAATCTTGCTGTTGCAGCTATTGTATTTATGTTTTACTGAATTCCTCAGCTGCAGATTTGTTTAGTTCTTTGTTTCTATGATTTCTCTCTCTTTGCTAATTTCTTGTTACACTGTGACTTTCCCCCCAGATTTCACTGAATTGTCTGTCTTTATTTTATTGTATCTCATTGAGTTTTCTTAGGATCGTTATTTTGAATTCCTTTTCTGGCAATTCATTGATTTCCTTTTTATTTGGGTCTGTTGGTAGAGAGTTGTTATGGTCCTTAGGTGGTGTCATGTTTCATTGCTTTTTCATGTTTTTTGTGTCCCTGCATTGTTGTTTATGGATCTGGTGGAACAATCTCCAATCTCTACCAAAATTTCTAGAGTGGCTCTTGTAGAGAAAGACTTTCACCTGTAGCTGGGTTTTAGCATGCAAGTTGGGAAGAGTGTAGTGACTCTGTTTCTAACATGTGGTATAGTCTCTGATGCTTCTTTAGCTGTGTTCAATCTCAGCAATAATTGTGGTGGCCTCAGTGGCCTACACTGTAGAAGTCTGTGGCAACAGAAGTGGTGGTGAAGGTTCTTCATGTCCTCTGTATTGAGGGCTTTTGGGGTCTTCCTGTTTTTGTTTTGCTCACAATGGGGAGACTTAGCCAAAGGGATCCCTCTTGGTGCAAGGTCTGACCCAACCTATAAGCAGCTGCAGCTGCACTGGGTTGCATGCGCAGGCGCTGAGAGTAGTTGTGGGGCAAGGGTTCTAGGCTCAGGGTCTCACAAACCTTTTATAGCTCACACAGTAGTAATATTCTCCAGGGATTAGGGGGTTAGAGGGGGGTAAACTCACAAATAATGGATGTGGTGAGCACTGTAGAGGGAACGGGCATGCCTCTAATCCTCACTTGGGTGATGAGGCAAAGACACAAAAAGTAACCAAAATGTTTGTACCCTCATAATATCCTGAAATAAAAATAAACAAAACAAAAAACCTTTCATGGCACCTGAGTTTTGGGGTATAGGTTTGCTCTCTATGGCAAGGTTGAATGTAGGTTGCCCACAGAGGCCAAGATCTGCAACTCTAAGGCACCCACTAGGAGCTCTGGCCCAGGGGGCCAGGTTGTAGCTGTGATTCTACTCATGTGGGACAGGGCATATCACTGGCCTGACTCCAGGGAAGAAGGGTACTTAGGAGATTTGTGCCTGGGAAACAGAATATGGGTGCAATTTGAGAACCAGACCCAATAGGGCTCAATGGCCACTTGGGTCCCAGGGGAAAAGGCACCATGCAGTAGTAACTCTAGGCACTGAGATGATGGGGCTTAGCAGTATCTCAGACTCTGTGAGGCCAGATGCAATGGCAGCAAATACTTCAGAATGGTAGAGCATAGCTGTTGTTTGGGTTTAGGGAGGAGGAGGGCTGGGAACAACACAGCAGTAACTCCACTTCCCAGGGAGAAGGGTGTTTCAGCTAGTCCAGCTCCAGGAAAGAAGATTACTAGAGTTTCTGGCCTGTAGAGTAGGGTGTCTCAGCTCAGCCACTGCTGCTCCTTGGGATGCAGAGTACTACATCAGTTCAGCCCTGGGATGCATAGGTGTTCAGCTTAGCTAGGGCACCAATTATTCCCCAGGGGGCAAAGTGCCACTTCAGCTCAGGCCTGAGGAAGGTGTGACTGTTCTAGGTGCCTCAGGCAACACTTCCCTGGGATGCAGGGTACTGCTTCAGCTTAGGTACTAGGGTGCATGACTGCTTTGGGTGGCCAAGGCACCATTTCCTAGGATGGAGGGCACTATTACAACTTAGGCACCAGGGAGATGTGACTGCTCTGAGAAGTCAAGGTACTATTTTCCCAGGAGGTAGGGTACTGCTTTAGCTCCAGCCAAAGGGGCCAGAGGGAGGGGATAAGTAGAATAGCTCTATCTCTACATGGCCCCATGGCCACAGGTATAACAGGTGCTCACGGCTTGGCTTGGGTCTTCAAGGGTGGGACACAACGGCAGCTTAGCTTTGGGATACGGGGGAGCCTTGGCTACTTGGCCCTGGAGCATGACATACTCTAGCTGTAGTGCCAATTCTAAGTGGGGTAGTGCAATAGGTGCATGGGCCACAGAGGGTGGGACACAGTGTTGGCTCCTTCTCTGGGGGAATGCACAATTATGTGGACTCCAAGTAGCTCCCTCACCTGGGCTTTATTCTTATGAGGACTATAGTGTACCACAGTGTGGTGAGGTCTGTAGGTGTCCAAGGTGTTGAGAGGAACTGCTGAAATCTTCCCGCTTAACCCCTTCCATAGGAAGAAGTTCCTCCTGGCTCTCAGCTAATCCCAGTTGGGGTATGAGGGTGGTGGAGGCCCGACTTTTCCTTCTGTTCTCAATGCAGCCATCCCAAGTTTCTGTGCTCACCAGGGTTTCTGTTACACCTCTGATATACTCTGGTATACTCGCTCAGTTATTTTAGTTAAAATGGAGTTGTTTACCTGTTGTTGTGGCTGTCTTTGTGAGGGAGACAAGTGCTAGGGGCTTCTACTTTGCCATCTTGCTGATGTCACTTCCTCTGGACCTACTGTTAACTTATTTTTTGCTAATTGACTGTTACTTCTCACACTGAAAATGTACAATATCGATTGTAAAGAGGAGCAGATTAAGAACATGATAAATGAGTTGAACAGTAATTTAAAGACACAAGTCTGAAACAGGTTAGTATATGTGAGACATATAAAGCTGTAATACACAGCTGTACAATAAGGTACATCTTACTGACATTTCTCTCCTAATCTACAGCAAATTACCTAAAATAGTTTTGGGCTACATCCTCGCCGATATTCTGGGAATGGGGGTTTACTCTCTGTTGTCAGAAAGTTTGATAAGCACTAATTTTTTTTTTTTTTTTGAGACAGGGTCTTGCTCTGTTCCTGGGGCTAGAGTGCAGTGGTATACTCATATAGCTCACTGCAACCTCAAAGTCCTAAGCTCAAGCGATCCGTCTGCCTCTACCTCCTGAGTAGCTGGGACCACAGGCACCTGCCACCACTTTTTTCTAATTTTTTTGTAGGGATACGGTCTTGCTTGTGCTTAGCCTGGTCTTAAACTCCTGGCCTCAAGCAATCCTCCTACCTCACCCTCCCAAATTGCTAGGATTACAGGCCTGAGCCATCATGTCTGGCCAGAGAAGCACTAGATTAAAACTTATGTTCTACCAATTGTAAAGCTATCAAAATAATGAAAAGATTTTCTGAAAAGAATAGACTTTACAAATTATTTAGCTGAACCTTAAAGCTATAATTCTATAATTAAACCCTTTCACATACTCAGTATCTACCAACAAATGTCAAAGTTTTCTATAAAACATTATCACTAGCCAGGCATGGTTCCCTCTGCTTGTAGTCCCATCTACTTGGGAGGCTGAGGCAGGAGGATTGCTTGAGCTCAGGAGCTCCAGTCCAGCCTGGGCAACATAGTGAGACCCTGTAACTTAAAAAATAAGAAGCGTGGCAAAGAGGCATATATATGCCAAAGGAACAACCAGGTACTTTAAAAATTTTTAAAGTTTTAGATTAAATTAAGGGCCCATTTTGGGGAGATTCATTCTATTAAACTACTTATATTCTGGTAATTTCATAAAAATAAGCCCCTAAGCTCCTCTCAAGATAAGGAAAAGGTTACTTACTGGAAGTTTCATCTAATTTCATGTGGAAACAGAAGAGTACTTCTTTCTCCTTTTCCTGAGATTTAAAAAATACACCTAAGAATGGAAGTTCTTGAATTAAAATCTTTTACCCAAAATGCTGGCTTACCTGTATTCCAGCATGGCTACAGAGGTAAAAATCAAACTCATATGGGTGTGTAATGTCTGTATCAACTGTTGTTCCAGCTGGGATATTGCCACTTCTTCCAACCTAGATTTGTCAAAATTTAAACAAACAAGAAAAAGGTAACAATTTTATCTGAAAGCACTTTCAAAAAATATATAAATATATGGGTTGATCCCATGTTTCATTAGTTGCAGCTTGAAGTATTACTTACACAGACATTAAGAGCAGACCGTATGCAGGTCCTGTTTCCTATTCTCAAATGTTGCTGAAAGTGAGTGACGATAAATAACAAAGCATTATATATAGTCTCTACTATTGGTTAGGTGGTAGTTGATCTCAATATGGGTGAAAGAAATTTAAAAAAATTTTTAAGTTAACTTTAAGTGTTCCCAATTTATGGTACCTGTGTATGATGGGTACTTTTGAATGTGTAATTTATGAGATATTTAGCATTTTTCTTGGAGAAAACTATATGGTTATAGAGAAAGAATGTTGATAACAACATTAATAGTCACCATTTGTTAACCATTTATACACCAGGCACTTTAAATACATTATTTCTATATCCTGATAACAATCCTACAAGTTAGGTATTATTCCCATTTGTTGAGGAAAACTAAGACTCAGGATTATAAAATATTTGCCCAACAGAACACAATAAAGGAGAGAATTGGGATTCAAATAATGAAATGACTACAAAGGCCCTATTCCTTTTATTTCATACTATCAGTTTCAACATCTTGGAAGAGAACAGAAACCATGATTTTCTGAGTGGATATGATGTGACTGAAATGATTCAAACTTCTGGATGATGCAAAGCTCCCAATAAAATAAACATTCTTATTACACCTACCTTTAACCTCCTTATCCCAAATATATTTAAAATCATTAACTATAAGTCTAGGTTTACAAGGGTAGCAAGTCAGAAACTACTTTACTGACTCAGACATTATTTCTGTCATGTAATGGACTGCTATCAGGTAATAGCTTGAATTACAGCTGCGTGGACCAAGCAGTTAGCTTTTGCCAAGCACAAAACAAAGAAAACAGTTCATAATCTACTCAATTATGCCTAGTCTTAAAAAAAATCTTAACTCTAATAAATTATCAACACATAAATCTAACTGATACAAAGAGTTGTACTCTACTTAGACAGACAGCAGAATGCTGCCAACAATTGCTAGTTGTGTGGTGTAGGGCATGGCATTTTACTTTGTTGTGCCTCTGTTTCTTCATCTGTAATCATCTCCCATCTCTTATTGGTAGTAGTATTTAGAGCAAAGGTGAAAGAAAAGCAAACAAATGAGTGGCACAACTAAATAGCAGATATTAAATCATTAAATCTAACATGTTTTCCTAATCCTACTTTTGGAGAAAGCTTTGGTTTTCTAGGTATAGAAATGTAATGTAGTAATTTGGGGGCAAAGGCCTTTAACAACCTGGAGGCCATAAGGAAACTACAACTATTGCTATTAGAGAGGTGGTATAGAGCACTTCTCTTAACAGTGGTTAACAGCACTTTGGAGCTAGATTGCCTGGGTTTGAGTACTATCTCTACTAATCACTAACTTTATAACCTTGGGAGGTTATTTAACCTCTGTGTGCCAACCTTCTCATGAACAAGATGAGATGATAATAACTATCTCAGTGTTGTTTTTGAGGATTAAATCAATTAAACTTGTAAATAATACTTAGAACAATGTCTGCTATTAATATTTCTTCTTCTCTATTACTACCACTATCACCACCACTCTACAACTAGCTAACCTTTATTGAGTACTTAGTATGTGACAAGCACCGTTTTAAGTATATTACATATTTTATTTAATTCTCTCAACAAGCCAAACAAGGTAGATCTTACTATTATCCAATCTTACTGAGAAGGAAACAGGCACAGACATATAAGCCGCCTGCCCAAAGGTGCACAATGAGCATATATACCAAAGACAAGACACTCTCCTTTCTATTGCGGGGACACTGACACTTGTTACTCTCAGATTTCTCTGCTCCAAGATTTGCATAATGGGAGTAGATGGGATAGGGCACTGAAAATGACAGCAAGATTGCTATACTTGCCTATGCTATACACACATAAGAAGACATATTTCTCTATGTATTTATATTTCTCTTTCCATCCTAATTATAAAAACATATGTTCACATTATAAAATGCAGAAAACAATTCTGTGATTTTTAAAAGAAGCATGGTATAAAACCGTGATATAGTTTGTATGAACTTCCACTTTTTAAAAAACCTAATTTTTAAAAGATATTTTAAAAAGACAATGCACCTCTTTCCCTGAACATACAAGGAAACTATGAGTAGAATAAAGAACAATTTTAAAACTATGAGTTTCTTTACCACAAAAATGCAGAATTGGATTTTGAACATTTGGAGCATTATAGAAATTCTAGAAAGCTAAAAAGTAACAATTATTCTGTTCTGATGCTTCTATAATTACAATCTAATTGTTGAAATCTGCTACTACATATTGGAAACCCTGTTATTGGCAGAGGGTCCCTGTTAAGTGCTCTGTGAACTATGTTAAATAAAGTTGGCTTATAATATTACAACAGATGTGAGATTACCCTTTCTGTCCTATCAGCACAAAATAATCGAGTGTGATGTCTCTTCTGAACTACAATATAGGTTATTCCAGGTTGATAGTCTTTCTCCAAACTGATGCAGGCTTCTCGAATTGCTAGTAGTTCATAATATAATACCTATGAAATGGAGAGAAGATGAAATGGAAAAACTCAATATAGTCAGCTGTTCGCTTTTACATATTTTGAAGTAAGATAATGCTCTAGCCACAGGATTTCTTAATTTAATCACTCTACAGCTATAGTAAATATACTTCTCTATTCCATTTAACTATTATCAGAGCATGGTCTTAGCAATCGAGGCTTACATATCCATAATGAACATTTAAAAAGAGAAAATTCAGGCTGAGATACAGAAGATTTGAGTAATAAAATTAATAAACTTGATTTAACAGATACATATGAAACTTGTACCCCCCAAACCAGAGAATAATAATTCTTTTCAAAAATCCAAAGAGACCAGGTGTGACAGTTCACGCCTGTAATCCTAGCACTTTGGGAGGCTGAGACAGGAGGATCGCTTGAGGCCAGGAATTTGAGACCAGCCTGGGCAACACAGCGAGACTGCATCTCTACAAAAAATAAAAAAATTATCCAGGTGTGGTGGCATGAACCTGTAGTACTAGCTACTTGGAGGCTGAGGCAGGAGGATCACCTGAGCCCAGGAGTTCAAGGCTGCAGTGGTTATGATCACACTACTGCATTCCAGACTGCCTGGACACCAGAGCAAGACCCTGTCTCTCAGAAGGGGGGGGCGGTGGAGGAAAAATCTAATGAAACATCAAATTTTAATCTTGGAAACTCTCAACTTAAGGCTTTTAACTAGGAATAGACACCATACCATAAACACAGTATCTGATCTAACCATAGTCTGATCAGATTCTAGGCAACCAACCTGCCTAAACTGTCCTTCTGAAACACCATCCCGGTAAAAGATGATACGAGTAGGTTTGAACCGAGTTGACTTATAAAATTGAATGAGAAGTTCCCGGACCATAGAGGCCAAGTCCTGAATGATCTCCTGTCGGGGTCTCTGAACTCTTACTGTGGCACAGTATCTGCTTGGGTGGGCATCCATACTACCTACAACCTAAGATGGGAAAAGTAAAGTAAAAAAGAAATGAAGATAATTAAAACTACATGGATTTCATTTACATTTTAATTTTACTATAACCTTACTCTTTATCAGTTTACTTTGAGAGTAATAAAAATAGATAATTCCCAGTGAAGAACAGAATAAAAGACCCAGTATAGAGTCAAAAACTATTAATAGTTTCCTATAAGTAGGCTGAACTTTATATTTAACAATTAGATTCTATGTATTGTTGGTAGAATTAAAGATTAGTGAGGAAAGAAAAAGATTTAAAAAAAGATGCATAAAGAGAATAAGAGAAATGAAATAAGTAAAAAAGCTGACCAATTCAAACCACTGATTTCTTTGTATTTCTTCCACTTTAGCAACCCATCTCCATAAGCCATACTTAAGACTTTAGGATCATCTTAGAACTGTCATGCTTCATAAATTTTAAAATCAGAATTTTCTGTCTCTTATTGCTGTATCCTAGCTAGACCAGAGGCCTAAATCTATCCTCAGTCTTACTATGATGTATCTGTGTTCTATATCTGGTCCTCAGAGAAGTTAATCTTGGTTTTGAGACTAGCTATCTTAATTTTCTCCTTCTGTGTCTTGTTTAATACTGTTATGTCTTTGGAGGAAAGAAAAACCTCAAAGCATGAACTTATAACATCATTCTGATCAGAGCCTAGGCTGGTCAGTCTGTCTCTAGACTCTCTTTCTTCCAGGGTAGTCTATACCAAAGTGATAATTCAAAAATGAAACTGTGACCACTTCTTTACCTTGAAAGGTATCTCACTACTAAAGAATAAATCCAAAACCCTCTGATAGCACAAAATGCCTTACAAAAAGCTTACTAGCTGTACAGCCTGCTAGACTACATTCTAATTCCCTGTATTTCTCAACATTCCCCAAACATACTAGGTTTGTGTAATCTAAATTTTAATACCTCACTATAATGGTAGTACCTATTATATTATGTGACTTTTATTACTTATATTTGTTTCTCACACTGCTCTCTAAGTTCTTGGGAGAAGCCATATAGCAAAATGAATCAATTAATAAATTCTATTTATAAGACTTCTGCTAACCATAAAAGAAAAGTGGGTATTTGGTAGAGAAGGATTTAGCAGAAAAGGGAAATGACCACCAGAAGTTCAAAAGAATTAAAATATGCTTAAACTTTCTTGGAAAATGACTCCAAAGTAGCAAACCTAAGGTAAGTCTTTTGAATTTATCATTGTACTTTCTATAAGAGCATTTTTATGAATATCAGAGATGGCTCAATACTACCACTAGAACACTTGAAATGAAAACAATTCATGCATAACATTAAGAATACAAAGCAATACAATTATTAATAGATAAAAACCAATTTTCTTCACTAATTAAAATACCTTTGGAATCCTGAAGTGAAAATTTTAATTATTATCATTTTCCAGGATAAGATTTATAAAATTAAAACTTAAAATTTATATATAGATTATAATGGATGACAGAAAAAATATAAAAAGTCTTATAGTTTAACTTCTAAAGTTTATCAAGTATGCCTAAAATATGTTATCATTTTCAAAATGTTGACATTTGTTAAAACCAAGAGATTTTCAAAATGGGAAAAATAGCATCAAGCTTTCTCAAGTTTATAAGAAATAAACTGACACAGAAAAGTTACAAATGGTAGAGGTGGGCAAAGATATAATATAGGCAGATGTTAAAAGAAGGAGTAGCAGTATTAATATTAAACTAAAGAATTCAGAGGCTGGGCGTGGTGGATCACACCTATAATCCTAGCACTTTGGAAGGCCATCAAAGGAAGATTGCGTGAGGCTGAGAGCTTGAACAAAAGGGAGACCCCATCTCTACAAAAAATACAAAAATTTGCCAGGCATGGTGGTATTAGCCATACCTGTAGTCCCAGCTACTCAGGAGGCTGAGGCAGGAGGATTGCCTGAGCCCAGGAGTTTAAGGTTACAATGAGTGACCTATGATGATGCCACTGTACGCTAGCCCTGGCAACAGAACAAGACTCCGTCTCAAAAATAAGCAAGTAAACAAAACCCCCGAAGAACATTCACAAAAGTTGGCTACAAAGAAAATTAGAAAATGCCTAATGACACTCACAGCAGCAATAGAAGGCTTCTTTCCATCACCAGCAGGTGGATGTGTAACATCTGCTCCTAAAAAGATCACTGGTTGCTGGAACACAGAAGGTCTTAAAAACAATTTTTAAAACAGTTAGATATTTCATTTTTTTTACTATCCATTTATCTGTTTTCCACAACAGCAACACAATTGTAAGCTATTGACAGCATAGAGGAAGTCCTACTTAGACAGCTTCAGGGGCCTGAACTATTGACTGCTTTATCTTCTTCACTCACAAATCTCTAGTCAATGAGGTAAAAGCTGGGTCTATCACCAAAGTTTTAGAGCAGTTCTTTTTATCTTAAGAAGTAGTGCTGGTGGTTGCAAAGGGCAACTTATGCTAGTGTTCTCCATAATAGGCACAAAATGATAAACTTCCTCATATTAATCCACCAACTTTTATCAATCTTTTAAAATCTACTTAACATTTTGAGCCTTTGTAATCTCTCAAGGAGAAAAGGAATGTAATTAAACTTTAGACTAGAAGGGATTTTGAGAGGCTACTACTCTTGCCAAAAGTATAAATTTGAGTAGCATCTTTTAATAAAGTAGCTAGTATTTCCTTTTATTTTAAAACCATATCCTTTAAGATTCAAAGGACTGTCTCTAAGTTGTCATAGACTTGATAAAATTCTATAGTCACTTCATTTATGATCTCATATTTAACAGAGATAGGAAGTAGAGGTAGCATGGAGAAACAGGAAAAAAAGGACTTTTGTGTCAAACATACATGGGTCAATCCTTATTCTAATGCTTACTTGTGGTGGATACTGGTCAAGATACTTAGCTTTTTTGAGCCCTAACTGCTTCAACTATTAAAAGGAAATCTGTTGTTCAATTCTCTGAAAAGCAGCTTCTTCCCTAGCAAGCTGTATAATCAGCTACTTCCTGTTTCTAGGTCATGATGTTTCATACTTCCAAAGAACTCTAGCTCTAAAGAGGGCAATCTAATAGCAACATGTTGTCTCACTGATTATAGTGTGGGTGTTGGTATGGCTTACTTAACTGACTAGCCATATGCCCCCTCAACTCCTTCTTTCCTCCTTCACATTCTGCGTAAGTGAGCAGCCTCATGAAACCAGGTTGAAGATGACTTCAAATAAAGAGAAAATTCTTCAAGCTGGGCTCTCCAGTGAGAAATAAATACAATTCTCAATACTTTCTAGCTAGGCAAATAAATGAAAATTCGGGGAGAGAGGCGAATTTTCACAAGGTAATCTCTCTTTGTTTCCTCAGGTTCCCACATAGGATTCACAAGGTAATCTCTTAACCTTGCCAATCCAAACTATTTTAATTTTTTGTCAAAATGTCTATGTATCTCCCATGGCAGATATCATTAAAGTTGTCTCTCACATAGATCTTATAGTTAGATAAGGCCATATATAGACAAATGAAGATATAAAAATAATGACTATTTTCAAAAGTGATTAGCTTTTTTTACCTTTGATGAGGTACAAGAATATTATTGATTCCTCCGAGTTTAACATTTATCTTTAGGCACAAGTTTGAGAGAGTTTGAGGAGATGTTTTTATTACATTCTTAACTTGAACACACTGTGTAGCCATTCCCAAAAGCGTATCTCCTACACGTTTCACCTCCGCTATGGAACAAATGTAAATACCTCTAGTCAGAAAAACGATCTGAAATAAGTTTATTTACTGAAAATAAAACTACTATGTTTCTCTCTTGAAATATATCATTATATTTACAGGGCACCCAAAATTACACCAAAAGTACTAAAATGATGCTGTTAAAATTTGAAGCATACTGCCTTGTAGATTAGCTTAAGTATTTATTTAGTGATAATTTTTCCAGTTGTTTCCTTTTTTGTGTAAAAAAAGTTTATTTTTACCATCATAAAAATAGTATAACCAAAATAACTGAAAAAGCATAAGAGAAAAATATACATAATCCATTGTTATTTTAGTGTATTCTCTTCCAGTAATTTTCTCATTTATATTATTTTAATGAATTCAGAATCACAGTATACTTAGAGCTTTCAATCCTATTCTCCTATTTTTAATTTAAAATGCAGAAGTATTATAATGTAATTGTAAAGAATAAAAGGTCTCTGTTCCTTTACCCTTCTCTGCCACTATAATTACTATAAAGGTTTCAGTGTACATAACTTGTATATAAAATACATGGAAAACACTTTAAAATCAAAACTGGCAACATGCTAAACATTCTATTTTCAACTTGTCATTTTCACTTAATAATATAGTATGGTTTTCAATCTCCATATACAGGTTGCCCTTATTATTTATAACAGCAGCAGTTTTTCTGTTTTCAAATGCCACAATGTATCTAACCTGTCATACACTGATATATTTCTAGGTTGTTCCCACTTTTCATTATTTCTAACAATGCTATGAATAATATCCTTGTAAAGTTTTGTTTGTTGTATAACCATACCTTCACGGTAAATTTCTATAAGTAAAATTGAGGGGGTCAGAAGATACATAGATTAAACATTTTTATATGATACTGACAAACTATCTTCCAAAAAGGCTAATTCAGTCATCCAACAAAATTTTTTTTTTTTTTTTTGAGACAGAGTCTCGCTTTGTTGCCTAGGCTAGAATGAGTGCCGTGGCATCAGCCTAGCTCACAGCAACCTCAAACTCCTGGGCTCAAGCAATCCTTCTGCCTCAGCCTCCCAAGTGGCTGGGACTACAGGCATGCGCCACCATGCCCGGCTAATTTTATCTATATATATTAGTTGGCCAATTAATTTCTTTCTATTTATAGTAGAGACGGGGTCTCGCTCTTGCTCAGGCTGGTTTCAAACTCCTGACCTCGAGCAATCCGCCCGCCTCGGCCTCCCAGAGAGCTAGGATTACAGGCGTGAGCCACCGCGCCAGGCCCATCCAACAAAATTTTAATGAGCATCTAATATACACCAGCACTGTGCAAATCTCTGTACATACAATGGTGAGTCAACATAGACATTATTCTTGATCTCACAGAGTTTATAGTGTAGCTAAATAGGGATTAATTAAATAACTGCTCAAATTTAACATTAGAATTGTGAAAGTAATATAAAGAAGAGTTATAAGGTGCTATAAGACAATAAGAAAGAATTTGATCTTGTCAGGGAGGTCAGAAAAAACTTTCCCAAGGAAAGAATGGCTACACTAGAATTCAAATGAAGACAGTAGATTTATTTGGTGAAGGGTGGAAAGCGGAGTACGAGAAGCAACAAAAGAATAAAGAAGAGGATGAACAGTCCTCTTGGAACTTGGGGAACCTGGAATCCCTTTGAGGAAAAGAACATAGAACAAAATGAATCCTGAAGAGTGAGGAAGCCATGGATTTGGACATGTAAACCTTTGGAAGATAATCTTAAATATCAATTTTATCAAACACATAATGAAAAGCTATTGAAGTAGGGGTGAGAGGTGAGGACTAATAATAAAATCCTAAGCTCCCTAACCACTAAATAGATCCACTAAATAGATCTAAATAGACACCAAAGAAAACTTAAAAAACTGAGTTCCCAGCTGTGACACCATGGGAGCTCAGACAGACCTCCTTATCAACACTGTCTTTTGCAGTTTACACACAATTGACCAGCATTAACGTTAAGATAGAGATCATAAGACTGACAGAACAGACTCTTTGTGGCAATAAGATACGAAATTATAAACAAGACTTAAGGCCATGCCAGGCAAAGGTTAAATAATGTACCCCTACACTTAAAGAATAAACCATGTTCTAACTGCCACAAGGTTTTTCTTTTTCTTTAGCAGCTATGTAAGTATTGGCCTGGAGATAAGCAATATTAAAATAACTGCAGTTTATCAACCACCAGACACTGACTGACCCTCTTGTTTCACAGACAAAATATTGCTTTCAGTGTACAAGAAACTGATTTCAGTTAAGCTTCTTCTGATGAGAAATCATAGGCTGGGCACAGTGGCTCACGCCTGTAACCCTAGCAATTTGGGAGGCTGAGGTGGGAGAATTGCTTAAGGCCAAGAGTTCCAGACCAGCCTGAGCAAAAGTGAGATCTTGTCTCTATAAAAAATAGAAAAATTAGCTGGGCATAGTAGCACACGACTGTAGTCTCAGCTACTAGGGAGGCTGTGGTAGGAGGGTCACTGGAGCCCCGGAGTTCAAGGCTGCAGTGAGCTATGGTGAGGTTACTACTGCATTCCAGTCTGGGTGACACAGTGACACCTTGTCTCAAAAAAAAAAAAAAAAAAAAAAAAGAGACCACAGATCATGGACTGGTTCTGGCTGGTTTACAGAACCTGCACACTTGAGTGCCTTCCTTTTGACATATGGGATCTAATCATAATACATTTAAATGTTAAGTCTCCACCCCAAAAAACATGGGTCACATTAACATGCATGTTCATGCAACCTGCATGGATGTGACCCCCTTCATGAATATTTATAGCTCCTCCTGTAAACTGTCAAATATGTATACATGGTCAACCCTTTTGGCATAAATTTCTGTCCTCACCTTTTCTTCTTCAAAGTGCCTGCCTCTGGTATTGGTAAAAGGCCTATTACCAGGCTACAAGTTGTAACCTGTTATAAGAAATAAAGTCTCCTCTCTAAATCTATGAAGACCTTGGGTTATTTTTTGTTGACATAGGGAAGGGGCTAAAATCAGACTAACGTTTTAAAAAAGATTGCCCTGGACCTTGGTTACACCTCTGACATGTAAAGTGCTTGTAAGTCATGGCTGAGCGTAGAGTAGTTTGAGAATTAAAAATTCCTGGAGGCCTAGTCTTAGGCACCCACACTTTCACAGGTTTTACCAGGAACTCCACCAGGTTTTTAACTTGAAGAGCCAGAGAAAAATCCCCTCAAGCAGGGACAGGAAAAGTAAGCATTTTGAAATAAGCCCAAAATAGTTTCCTTAATTAAGTCCTGCTCTCAATTGAAATGACTTTACCAATGCCTTATCTGACTGGCGTAAGAGCAATTAAATAATTCCAGCCACATCTAGCTTTCCTGTTTCAACTAAGAGGACGGTAAAAAGGTCACCAGATTGTCTTTACTGGAGATGGGATGGATCAGGACCACCATCTGTAGTTAAACAGCAATAGCCTGAAGCTGAAACCTCCCCTTTAAAAGCTCTGCATTTCTGCTTATAGATAGGACAACAGCACTTTAAGACACAATAGGAGTTTCCATCCTCCTGATTTGCTGACAAATTAATAAACCTCCCTTTCCTTCTCCTTAAACCATTTGTCCTCCTTTTTCTGACACGGCCTCGGGGTCAAGTGCTGAACTTTTAGTAACAGAATTTGGCATCCCTGGGTGTGCCCATCAGTGCCCTGGTAAAACAGTACCCTGTGACTAAAGAGGCAGGGAGCAGCCCCAGGTCAAGCCAGTAGGGACAATGTCTTTTCGGTGTAAGAGAGCAAGGGATCACCCCAGCTGCTTGCAAAGATTGTTTATATTCAGGGAACTCCTATCTCCCCATGCTCTGCAAAGCAGACGCAGCTTCCCGAAACCTGAACTGAGTTAAGGAAAAAAAATTTGAAAAATGTCCACATGCCATGGTCATTTGTCTGAATAAGTTCCTTGGCATGCACACTGAAACCCTTGATTATACCTATTTGGGGAAGGTTTTCAGACTTTCCTGTTGGATTAGTTGGAGTGGAAGACACAAGGTTGAGTGGAACCAGGGAACCTGATTTTGATTTGGAGCTCATTTGTATGGTTCCCAGGGAAGCTAGGGGGAGGGGATTGGGAGATGTTGGTTCTCATTTGAGAAAATGTGGATTTTGTCTGGATGGTTCCCACTTGGTAGACTTTGGCATTTTGTGCTGGGAATTCCCTGTTATTGTTTATGTTTGTTGTTTGTGAATTTTGTTACAATATAGGGAACCTCCAACTGAAAGCCCCTTGGGAAAAATCTTGGCTAAATGGACAACTTATAAGTCTACGTCTAAAAGAGAATGGTGTTATTGTAATCCAATGTACATGCAGGAATGTGAGGAAAAGTGGATGGTGAATGAAATGTCAAATGGTCAAGTAAATGGGATGAGATCCCATATGTACAACCTTTGTATTGCGTAAAGGCCTGGGATCAAGTTAATGGTACAAAGGAGACCTCTACTGGCAGTGGGTGCGATAGTCAGACTCCACGTGAATTAACCAGGTTAGACCACATAAACCCTTTACCCACTTCTCCGCCACCAACTCCCCACTGCCATCTCCCCACACACTGGGGAAGACGCCCTGCTGGAGGCCCATGTGAATCCTGGCCTTGGGCAACTGGAGAGGGGCTGGAAGGGTGTGACTGGCTTCAGTCTCTTGACCACTAGGTTATAACTCTGGGGAGAGAATGGTCTCCTTCTAAGAACCTTCAGGAAACTCAATTTGGCCACAGGGTACCCATAGCCGAGACTGGACAAAGTCCAGCACTCAGACGACAAAGGAGGGGGTGCCGGGTGGGGGGGCCCTGACTTACTAGTGGCTCCAATCCAAATATTTCCCACAGGAGCCTTGGGTAAAATTGACAGTAGGGATTTGACTGGCACCAAGCTGTGTAGGCAGAAGCCGTCTAAGGGCTCCTACCCTTGGCTATGGCCCTGTCCTCCAGCACCCCACAAGCCAGGCAGGAGGCAATGGGGACGGGGGTAGGGGTTGGGTGGGCAGGCAGTGGTGAAGCATAGACAAGCGGTAGCTGAGGAACTCACCTATAAGTAACTATGAATAATAGTCACATTTAAATGACAAGATCCTAGGACTGGAGTTGCCTGGTGACACTACTGGATTGAGTTGCCTCATGGGTTTAAAAGGACTCTCTTGCCCTGTCTGATGGAAGCTTAGCAGGACTTGTAGAACCTACACTAGGCTAGATTTAAAACGGGTTACTTATCTGGGGTTCCTAAGAATGACAGGGTCTGTCACATCTGGATCCTAAACTTTGGACTAATAACAAAACTCTTATAGGCCCTTAAAAGGGACAGATGTGTGAGCCCCTTATCTGGACCACAGACTATCAAAATGCCTTTAAAAGAACTAAAACAGTCTTATGACTGCCCCTCTTTGGGGTTGCCTGACTTACAGAAAAAATTTTAATTAAAAACAAGGAGGCCAGGGGTGGTGGCTCACGCCTATAATCCTAGCACTCTGGGAGACCGAGGCGGGAGGATCGCTTGAGGTCAGGAGTTTGAAACCAGCCTGAGCAAGAGTGAGACCCCTGTCTCTACTAAACAAAGAAAGAAATTAATTGGCCAACTAAAAATATGTAGAAAAAATTAGCCAGGCATGGTGGTGCATGCCTGTAGTCCCAGCTACTCAGGAGGCTGAAGCAGAAGGCTTGCTTGAATCCAGGAGTTTGAGATTGCTGTGAGCTAGGCTGACGCCATGGCACTGTGGGCTGGCCAACAGAGTGAGACTCTGTCTCAAAAAAAAAAAAAAAAAAAAATGGCTGGGCAAGGTAGTTGACATCTGTAATCCTAGCAATTTGGGAGGCCAAGCTGGGCGGATCGCTCAAGCTCTGGAGTTCGAAAGCAGCCTGAGCAAGAGCAAGACCTCATCTCTACTAAAAATAGAAAGAAATTAATTGGCCAACTAAAAATATATATAGAAAAAATTAGCCAGACGTGCTGGCACATGCCTGAGTCCCAGCTACTCGGAAGGCTGAGGCAGAAGGATTGCTTGAGCCCAGGAGTTTGAGGTTGCTA
The DNA here is from genome assembly GCF_040939455.1 of Microcebus murinus. NCBI lineage: Eukaryota > Metazoa > Chordata > Mammalia > Primates > Cheirogaleidae > Microcebus > Microcebus murinus. The sequence goes on along the minus strand of NC_134105.1, from coordinate 25,860,980 downwards.
TGAGCTAGGTTAATGCCACGGCACTCTAGCTTGGGCAAAAAAGTAAGACTGTGTCTCAAAAAATAAATAAATAAATAAATAAAAATAAGGAATGGCTGGACTTGGTGGCTCACACCTGTAATACTAGCACTCTGGGAGGCCAAGGTGGATCGCTTGAGGTCAGGAGTTCAAGACCAGACGAAGAAAGAGTAAGACTCCGTCTCAACTAAAAATAGAAAAAATAGCCAGGTGTAGTGGTACATACCTGTAGTCCAGCTACTCAGGAGGCTGGGTTAACCCAGGAATACTCCCAAGAAAACAGTACATCAGAAGGTATAAAAACTATGATCAAAATTTGGTACCAAGTGATTGATTTGAAGAAGCCATCACCTCTGCCAACATGTGGCAAATGTAGAGATCCCAGGGCTCAGGCAAAAAAGGGCAAGAACTCAGGAAGAGCAAAGAAAAGAAATGACCTACCAAGCACTGAGAAGAACTGGAGGAACCTTAAGTTCACATTGCTAAGTGAAAGAAGCCAATCTGAAAAAGCTACATACATTGTAACTCCAACTAAATGGTATTCTAGAAATGGCAAAACTGTACAGGTATAACAGTATGAATTCTTTTCTTTGAATAGATTCTTAGAATTGGAAATACTGAATTGCAGACTAAGAACACATGGTTATCCTTTTACTAGAAAGGATAATATCAATTTATACTGTCATCAGCAATGTATTAAAATACTAGAGTCACTGTATATTCACAAGCACTAGGTATTATAATATTTAAATATATTTGCTAATTTAGTAGCATAAAATGTTTCCTTTTATTGATGTGTACTTTTGTTTAACTGCTGATAAAAGTATTTTCTCGGCCGGGCGTGGTGGCTCACGCCTGTAATCCTAGCTCTTGGGAGGCCGAGGCGGGCGGATTGCTCAAGGTCAGGAGTTCAAAACCAGCCTGAGCAAGAGCGAGACCCCGTCTCTACTATAAATACAAAGAAATTAATTGGCCAACTGATATATATATATATAAAAAAAATTAGCCGGGCATGGTGGCGCATGCCTGTAGTCCCAGCTACTCGGGAGGCTGAGGCAGTAGGATCGCTCGAGCCCAGGAGTTTGAGGTTGCTGTGAGCTAGGCTGACGCCACGGCACTCACTCTAGCCTGGACAACAAAGAGAGACTCTGTCTCAAAAAAAAAAAAAAAAAAAAGTATTTTCTCATATATTTACTTTTTTGGTTTGTTTGTTTTGTTTTTTTGAGACAGAGTCTCACTGTGCTGCCTAGGCGAGGGTGTAGTGGCATCATCATAGCTCACTGCAACCTCAAACTCTGTAGGCTCAAGCAATCCTCCTGCCTCAGCCTCCCAAGTAGCTGGGACTACAGGCGCATGCCACAACACCTGGCTGATTTTTTTATTTTTGTAGAGACAGGGTCTTCCTATGTTGCCCAGGCTGGTCTTGAACTCCTGGCCTTAAGTGATCCTCCTGCCTTAGCCTCCCAAAGTATTAAGATTACAGGTGTGAGCCACCATGCCTGGCCTTACTTGTTTTGTTTTTACTTGAGAAATTTTGATTTATATTTTCTCATTAACCTAAAATAATAGAAAATTTTAGCTTAGCTAATAACAAACCAGTTGTTTATTATTTACATTTGCTGCAAGTATTTTTCATATTCTATTGGTTTCCTTTTTAGTACATTTGTAACATACAGAAACTTAATTTTTATGCAGTCAACTCTAATAATTTTCCTGTGATTTCTTCTATTATTTCTAAACTTAAATAATTTTACTTAATTCAGTGGTTTGATAATTATATTTTCTTTATTTTTCTATGAGTCAATGATTTATATTTAACTTACTAATCTCCCAAAACTTTATTTTGTTTACATTAATAATATCTAACATTTACTGAGTGTTTACTGTATGACAGGTGCTACTGTAGGCCCTTTATTTATGCAGATTTATTTAATCCTTACAATAACGCCATACGTAGGTTAGGTATTATTAGTATTCCAATCCTGGAGATGAGGAAACTAAGGGTTATCATGGTTAAATAATTCAGCCAAATCACACAGGTAGTACAACCAGCAGCACCTGAATACTGAGCAATGTAGTTTGACTCCAGAGCCTGTGCTTTTAAACCACTACATTATGCTAACATCAAGTTATCTCAATGCCATGTTTATTAAATAATTCCTCCCATGATCATTGTTTTGTGATGCCTCTTTTCACTAGTGTAATTATTTTCACACAATCTCTTCTTAGGTTATTTAGTTTGCTCTACTGATTTATTGTAAAATAACAATACATGGTTTTAAATACTGTAGCATAAAATGTCTTAATATTTGAAAGTTTTAGGATATGTTTTGACACAGTCCTAAAAGGAATACAAAGTACTTGAGGAAAAACACAGACTTCAGATATACTTACCATACACTGGCGTTTTCCCTGGCAGGATGACGATAATAAGCTGTAGCCCAGAATATGTGTTCTTGAGATGCCGGAACATGGGCTCTACGCTGTCTGCCCCTTGAGCATATTTGCAGAAGCATGGTTGGCCTTGGATGGGCATCCCTGCATCCTTAGAAATCTTACGCAGCTGGTCTGTGAAACCCCTAGAAGGAGAAACCACTAAATATAAAATCTTTGTCTAGTTACCAATTCCTACAAAGTATTATGGAAAGTTGGGGAAGGAAACGGAGGATGAAGCAAAGATTTGTGTGCACGGATAAGAAGTCAATAGACTACTGATGTTAAGGGCAATGGTGGGTCAGTAATCTATTTGGCAAACTAAAAACATATTATAGTTAGTGATATGGCATTTTGTAGTTTATAAAGTACATTAGTAATACAGTATGCTGGTTAAGAGCTTAGCTCTAGAGTCAGCTTGGAGAGTTCCAGTCCCAGTTCTGCTACTTACTAGGTATGAAATTTTAGGCAAATTATTTCATTTTACAGATAATCATCTATAAAATGATTACTTTCATTAGGGAGTTGGTATGAAAATTAAATGAGATAATGCATGTAAAGCACTTAGCACACTGCCTAAGATCACAGTAAAAGCTTGATAAATTTTAGTTATTGTACATTTCCTACTTTGATCCTGGCAAGATTCATAGGAAAGAGGCAGATTAAATATTATTTTCATTTTATAGATCAGAAAACAGTTTCAGAGACTTTTATTATTTGGTAAAGGTCAAACAGATTAATGTTAGAGCCAAAATCATAGCCTAGTCTAGAATTTCTACAGTATGACTTGTCTTAGACTAGGATAGCGGGAAAGATTATGCCCTCAGAAGAGATTTAAAAAACTAAATGAAACCATGGAACACTTTGGGAGGCCAAGGCGGGTAGATGGCTTGAGCCCAGGAGTTTGAGACCAGTCTGGGTAACATAGCAAGACCGCATCTCTACAAAAAATTTAAAAATTAGCCAGGCTTGAAGGCATGTGCCTGTAGTCCTAGCTACTTAGGAGGCTGAGACAAGAGGATCACTCAAGTCCAGGAGTTTGAGGTTGTAGTGAGCTATGATCATGCCACTGCACTCTAGTCCATGTGATAGAGTGAGATCCTGTCTCAAAAATCAAAAGAAAACAAAAACCCCCATGAAAACAAAATTTAAAAACAAATGAGGCAGGTGTATTTTAATGTACTTTCATCTACATTGAAAAAAGCCAAAAAACAATTTCATATTTAAAGAAAATTCTGTATTTAGCATAAATGAATAATGATATGGAGGCTGAACAATCACTTTATTTGCTTCTAAAACAAGTAAGGTCCTAACTCAAGGATCTGAGTGATCTTTGCTCAAAACACTCTGATTCCCTCAGGACAGAGATGAAGTTTATAGAAATTCCTTATCCTTTTCCATACTGGTGGTTAATTAAAGAAGTATGAAGTTGAATATCTGTATTCAGGCCTTACTTACAAGAGGCATAAACCCAAGGATTCTGAGACATCTATTCAAGCCATGAATAACCGAATGTAAAATGAAAATAATAACTCTAAATTTGAGAAACAATTGGAAGTAGGGTTTTTTGCCTTTCAAAGTCAAATAAGATAATCACAGTGTTATAATAAACCTTCCTTATGACATTTTACTGGAGAGCAGAGGGATAAAAACTTTGGAGAAAATATAAGTTATTATTAAGAGATTTAGAGATTTGGGGTTAATAAAACCCAGAGTGAGCAGAGTTAAACAGAAAAACATTTTATTTTTCACATTTTAATTTCTTCTTGTCATGAGGAAGGCAAGACAAATTCTGAATTTATCCATAGGTAAACTGTTCTCTATACCAGTCAACAATTTTTCATTATGAGCATATTTTATATAAGTGGAGATTTAAATTTAGACAAGAATCATTTTCTTAAGAAAACTAGATTTTAGAGGGGTGATGAGAAGTTTGCCAAATAATTATAACACAATTGTATGTTGTATATAAAGTGACAACACAAATAGGATATTGATAGGTAGAAATAGGAAGGAGGCATTTCAGTAAAGAGCTGCATGAATGGAAACAGGAAAAAAGGTCAGGGAGACAGAAGGAATACAATGCTTTAGTTTCTGTACAGAATAATGTGAAAATTGAGTAATGATAAAGGACTTAAGAGATGGGTGAAAGATATTAAATGTCATACTAAATGTGAATGTCACTCTTTGTCAAAGAGAAGCCTAAGAGTTTTGGAGTAGAGATAGTCAAAAGTGGAGATGGTGCTCTTTCACGACACCACAACTCCTCAAACAACGGGGACAGCAGAAGCCCTTGAGACTTCATGAAATTCCCAAACGAAAGGAGACAGATAAAGAGAAAAAGCGAAAAAATGGCCAGGCGACATGGCTCACACCTGTAATTCTAGCACTCTGGGAGGCCGAGGCGCAAGGACTGCTTGAGTTCAGGAGTTTCAGATCAGCCTGAGCAAGAGTGAGACCCCGTCTCTACTAAAAATAAAAAAAGAAAAAAAAAGAGAAAAGGAACCAGAAAGCAAGAGAGGAGAGAATCAAGAAGGCTGTTTAGTGAATCTAAAGCTGTACATATTTTGAGAAAAACAGGAGACGCTGGAATTGAGAAGCATAAAGATATAGGAGATCTTCCAGGAATGAGTTTCAGCAGAGCACTAAGATTTCAAGAGAGAAGAGAGAATGAAAGTCTGGAAGCCTGAGACATTAAGTTAGGTAAATTGAAAATTGAAGATTAAAAAAAAAAAAAATTGAACAGAAGATTGCTGAGCACTTACAAGTTGAAGGAAAGAATCTGAGGAAGACAGAAAGTATTGAAGATGGAGGCCAAATTTTGGAAAGTAAGGAAGTAGAAACAAACAGTTGAACCACTCTTTTCAAGAACCTCAAGTGAGAAATAAGGATCTTAGTTAATCCTCACCTGGTAGGTATACATTTACCTCTATTTCACAAATGTGAAAATTTAAGAAATTATATGAAATTAAATAAATTAATGAGATTAAATAAATTATCCATGGTAATAAAGTCAGGAAGTGACAAAGCTGGGAATTAAGCCTATATGCCATCAAAAGACAATGATCCTGCTGCTATACCACATAAGGTAGTCAGTCTATAAGGATGTCTAGTAGAAGGAATCAATGCCTTTATTATGACTAACAAATTCAGGAATCTTCATCAAACTACTGAGGAGAAACATTTTTAAAGGTTAAGTGATTAAATGTACTCCATATTGAGATAATATTTGTTAGACTATTAGATGAGTAATTTAAAATCTAAATACAAAAATGTCCCAAAGCCAAAGTAATGATATGCCTTACTTCAATATTTCTTCTCTGCACTGCCTCTGTGTGGCAAAACAAGCTATAGCCCACATTTTGATTTCAACTCCTGTGTGGAACTGTTTCCCTCGCATGTCCCATACCCCGTGGCTCGGTGTAGCTACTGTCCGGTTCTACAGAAGAAGGAAAAAGAGAAATAATATGGCAAAAAAGAGCAAAAACTTAATAATATATTTCAACAAACTGAAAATAATCATTTCAAATTGCTGAATTGATATATTTCTGTTATTCTACATGTAACAGGCCTTTCTAAATCAGTATTATTTATATTTTATTATTAAAAGAACAAAAATTCTACTAAGCTTAAGCAGACACTCACCTTGAAACAAAAAAAATATTGTTGGAGCAATAAAACACTTTCTAAATTACAGATATAACTAGAATGTCCTTCTCTTTATACTTACACACTATATATATATATATATATATATATATATATATATATGATTAAAACATTATCAAGAGGCTTTACCCGTCCTCCATACTGGAGCATAGGTGCTGGAAGTACACGTCCAGTTACATGGGCCATTTCATCCCGAACTTTAAATTGAAATTCTTGAACAAATGGATCTGTTTCATAATTTGCACTTCGTACCTAACAATAGAAAAAGTTTGTAGTTACTTTCAAATTCTCCCAAATCCCCTCCTTTACTCATTAGAACTCTCTTCTTTTTTCTTCACTGGGTCAACAATATGTTTATCAATAATGTCCTAAGTACAGAACAGAGAATTTTAACCTGGGGGCCACTGGTCATGAATGAACTGAAGAAAGTCTGAACGCCTAGTAATTTATACAAAATTTAAATGTATTAGGTTGAATAATAAAAAAATTCAACTATTTATGACCCATGAAAATGGTAATTTTCTATGATTGAACCTAGTATGTTTTGGGATAGGGAAAGGAATACCTCACGTAAAAAAGATTAAGAACCTCTGATTATAGAGAATCCAGGTACTACTATCAAAATTTATTTTATGTAGAGTTTCTTAATAAGAAAATATTAAAAATCTTAAGTTTAAAAAAATTATTTGATTTACAATTTATATAAAATTTACTTCGATATAGTGCCACATTATAAAACTTATTTAATGGAGTCTACCTGAGACAGATAAGAAAGCCAATATGAGATATAGGTATAATTTTACATAATATATCCATACATACAATCAAAGATAAAGAATTTATTGTGATTCAGTGTTCACTCTCACTATAATTCATGCTTATAGTACGCTATAGTAACTGGTTTTCAAATCATATTTACTTTTTCCTCAGGGTAAAGGTCAAACAAGGTTATAAACAGAAGGCAGTATTCAAGTCTTCAAGCAAAATCCATTTAAAAAACTACACAATTTAAATATGTAAACAAAATCTGTAAGAGAGAAAAAGTAATTTTCTAAATTAGGCACTAATGCATCTTTTTTTCAAGCTTAATTGCCATTCATTTCTGGTATATTTTAGAGTATATCCATAGTAAGGTTATAAAGAACAACTAGTTATTTACCAAGACTTGCTGCATGATGTGCTTGGTGATAAGTGTTTAATAATAAATTTTTACAATTACCTTATGGCTGTAAAAGTAGGTCTTATATAGCCTGTATTTTATAGCAAATAAAACTAAAGCTTTAGTAGAGTTAAATGACTTGCCTAAAACCACCCAGCTAAGCAAGTGATACAGCATCTGAAACCATGTATGATTCTAGACTTTTTAATCATTGCACTAACCTTCTGATATTATAGATATAATAATATACAGTAATAGTAAGTGTAGAAGCTAGACTTTGAACTCAGGGTTGTCAGACTCCAGAGCCTATTCTTTCAACCACTATATAATGTCTTTCTGAACAGTTATTAAATGAGTTAGAACAGCTAGTTATTGAGATTTTATAGAGAAAGTGAGAGGTGTAGTTTCTTGAAAGTTTGGGAAAGCTTTTAAAATCATATTATAGTAGAAACAGAGAAGAATCTGGATAGAACCAGCTTGTATTTTCTTAATTAAATACCATAAAAGTTTCATTCACTCTTTTTTTTCCCTAACCACTAGACAGCCAAGAGATCATTCACTCCTTATAAAATCATAGGGAAAAAAGGTATTTTTTCTGTAATTGGCTTACAAAATGAAAGAGCCAATTCTACAATCCTTTTTCAATAATTTTTATTTATTTTATTATTTTATTTTATTGAGACAGAGTCTCACTCTGTCACTCTGGCTAGAGTGCCGTGGCGTCACCCTAGCTCACAGCAACCTCAGACTCCTGGGCTCAAGCAATCCTACTGCCTCAGCCTCCCAAGTAGCTGGGACTACAGGCATGCGCCACCATGTCCGGCTAATTTTTTCTATATATATTAGATGGTCAATTAATTTCTTTCTATTTTTAGTAGAGACAGGGTCTCGCTCTTGCTTAGGCTGGTTTTGAACTCCTGACCTTGAGCCATCTGCCCGCCTCGGCCTCCCAGAGTGTTAGGATTACAGGCGTAAGCCACTGCGCCCTGCCTCTTTTTCAATAATTTTTAAAACTGCTTTTGAAAGTATTAAGTTGTTTTGGGGAATATTCATATTCTCAGGTTTTTATTTTCCCTCTGTGTTTGTGCAGTTAAAATGGTATTCAAGGAGAGAGTAAGGTAAGATCCAGCTATCCATTTATTTATATATTTATTTTTTAAGAGATGGGGGTCTTGCTCTATTGCTCAGGCTCGAGTACAGTGGTGTGATCATAACTCACTGCAGTCTTGAACTCTTGGGCTCAATCGACTCTCCCACCTTAGCTCCCTGAGTAGCTGGCACTATAAATGTATGCTACCATGCCTGCCTAATTTTTAACCTTTTTCGTAAAGATGGGATCTTGTTGCCCAGGCTGGTCTTGAGATCCTGGCTTCAAGCAATCCTCCCACCTTGGCTTCCCAAAGTGCTAGGATTACAGGCATGTGCTACCATACCAAGTCTGTCTTTCTAGTTTTAATTTTGCCTTGTTCCACCAGTTTTATAAAGTGGTAACTTCTCCCCCTTCATTTATTTTTTTTTACTTTTTGAAGACAGAGTCTGGCTCTGTTGCCTGGGCTAGAGTGCTGTGGTGTCAGCCTAGCTCACAGCAACCTCAAACTCCTGGGCTCAAGTGATCCTACTGCCTCAGCCTCCCAAGGAGCTGGGACTACAGGCATGTGCCACCATGCCTGGCTAATTTTTTCTCTATATATATTTTTAGTTGTCCAGATAATTTCTATTTTTAGTAGAGATAGGGTCTTGCTCTTGCTCAGGCTGGTTTCGAACTCATGACCTTGAGCGATCTGCCCACCTCAGTCTCCCAGAGTGCTAGGATTACAGGCATGAGCCACTGTGCTCGGCCTTCCCCCATCTCATTTAAAACAATGAGACAGTGTAGAGACAATTACATGGTTGAAGCTGTCTTCTATTTTTTATTCATATTATATAGGTGCCAGTCTCATAGGATCTAATTAAAGAGCTCACAGTTAAATTAGAATGACCTAACCCTTCTCATATAACCCATTAATGTTTACTCCAGAACACCACTAGATTATTTCCATGATCTTTTTAATTCTGACAGTTCATGACGTGGTAGTAAGGTATGGGCTCATAAGGACATGGTTTTTTAGTAGCTTACCCTAATATGTTTTATCTAGTTTTGTTTTTGTTGTTTTGGTTTTCTTTTTTTATTTCTTTGTAGTGATGGGATCTCACTGTGTTGTCCAGGCTGGTTTCAAACTCCTGGCCTAAAGTGATTCTCCTATTTTGGCCCCCCAAAGTACAGGGATTACAGGTGCGAGCCACCACACCCAGCCCCTAATATGTTTTAAATTCCCATTTCTAGGGTTAAGTACTAACCAATCTGCTAATTTCCTCTTGTCTATCTGGCGCAGATCTTGCTGTTGCCTTGATCATAGTAGAAGTCTGATTGTCTGTAAGCTTTTTGATACATCGCTGCCCTGCCACAATATTACAAACCTACAAATGGAAAAAAGTTTTATAATAAATGTATATATCGTTTTTTTAGCTCTCAGTGCCAATTACATATGAAATAAAATTTAAAAATCTACTTCATTAAACTACTTCTTTTTAATATGTTAAGTAAAAAAGTAATAAAACAAAATTGCTTTACAGTATGATTATAATTAGGCAAAATGTACACAGGATAAAAAGACTGAAAAAAGTGCAGTATACCAAAATGCTAATGGTGGTTACATTAGAATGGCAGGATTATAGATGAACTCTTTTCATATTACTTCATTATAGAATATTTATAATAAAGTAAAATTTAAAAATACTTCAAATTGCAAAATAAATGTTGAATATAAGATAAGTTATGGGCTATAAAAGACCCCAAAAGAATAATGAACAAGAGGATATTAATTAGCAGTGTGAAGGCATTACTTCTAGTGGCAGGTAGGTATGCTTCTGCTCCTGTCCCACTTGCAGACAGGGAAGGTGCGGGTACTTCAGCTGAAGAGTATACTTTTCTCTGAAATACTGTGCTACTGTTCTTTCCACAGTTTGCCCATTTTCTAACTGTAAAGGAAAGCTGAGAAAAACATGTACACATGAACAACTCTTATTTCATGATAAAGCAGAAAAACTCCCAACCCACTACCTAGAGCTAGCTGCCTCACATCACTGCTGCTCTGACAAATACCAGCTTTTCTTACGTTTGATGACTGGCAGGCCTTCTTGTTACATTACAAACACGGTATTTCCGTCTCATTGTTCCACAATGAGTCACTTCAACCTTCAAACCTGTTCCCAACGAGAAAAATGGAGGTTACAGAACTATCACATGTAAAATATTTATACTTATAAAGCCTATTAAAAACTCAATTCTGAACAGACAGATAATCTGTGATATAGGCAATGTGTTATGAACACAGGATTTTACATGTAACACTGCTAATAATGGTTACAATCATGATAAACCTAATACACCTTTCTCTACCCCATTAAGCTCTACACACTCAAAAGTGAAATCATAAAATTTACAAAGCCCATAGATCAAGGGACAAAGTTCTACATTAATAAAAAACCCTGTTCATAATAAATGCAGGTATTTATGCTGGGAAAGGGAAGGAGAAATGAAAGAGTTGTTGTAATTCTCAAAATATTCTATACCCTTCAAAGTATGTGATTATTTAAATAGCCCAGTCATCACATACTGACTGAAGATCAGAATTTCCTAAAACTCAAGAAGGAAGCCCTTCACAGATTTACAAGGCAGGAGAAAAAAATGCAAGGCCCTTTCAACAGGAGTGACAATTTTATTGAGGTGTAATATAGTGACACAGTTCTTTTATAATATTGACTATTGGAAATCAAATGCAACCAAAATAACTCCTAAAGCAGATGATCTCTACTCTCTTATGGAGTCACTGACTCCTTTGAGAATCTGATGTGAGCAATAACTTCTCAGAAAAATGCACATACACATTAACTTAGCACACGATTTTAGGAGTTCCTAGATCCCTGCAGTCCTTCTGTGGACCCTATGGGCTTAAGTATCCTAGGCCTTTTCTCTCTCTTAGAGAGAGAAAACAGGCTATAAACCATCAGCTGAAATTCTTTGGGATGAATTTTTTTCTTTCCTTTTTCTTTTTTTAAGAGACAAAGTCTTGCTCTGTCACTTAGGCTAGAGTACAATGGTGTGATCAGAGCTCACTGCAGTCTTGAAATCCTGGGCTCAAGCAATCCTCCTGCCTCATACTCCTGAATAGCTGGACTATAGGCACGTAGCACCATGCCTGGCTAATTAAAAAATATTTTTTTGTAGAGACAAGGTCTTGCTATGTTGCCCAAGCTGGTCTTGAACTGCTGGCCTCAAGCAATCCTCCTCCCAAAGTGCTGGGATTACAGGCGTGAGCCATACCACTCCTGGTCTAGTATTTTCTCAAGCAACGCTGTCAAAGAAAATTTTCTGAGATAATGAAATTTTCTGTATCTGTGCTAATATGGTAATCACTAGTAACATGTGTTACTAAACACATGAAATGTAGCTAGTGTGTCTGAGAAATTGAAATTTTACTTTTATTTAATTTTAATTAATTTAAATTTAAATAGCTACATGTGGCTAATGGCTACTGTACTGGCCAATGCAGTCTTGGAATTAACTAGAGAAGAGTTAACAAACGATGCACAGTGGCTACTGGTCACAGAGAAGCAACTCCATTTCTGAAATTTGGCCTATACTCCAAAGTATAAAAATCTAAAAAGGGTAGATGAAGGACAACTTTTAGTTCCCTGACAGTATTTATTGTTATTACTCTTTGTAACATTTCTCTTTTATATTTGTGATTCCTACAGCACAGTGGTTCTTAACCAGAGGCAATTTTGCCTCCCAGGGAAAATATGATAGTGTCTGAAGACTTTTTTTTTTTTTTTTTGAGACAGGGTCTTAACTCCGTCTCCTTTTCTAGAGTGCAGCAGTGTCATAGATAGCTGCAACCTCAAACTCCTGGGCTCAAACGATTCTCCAGGCCTCAGCCTCCCCAGTTGCTGGAACTACAGGCACGTGCCACCACACTCAGCTAATTTTTTTTTTTTTTTTGTAGAGATGAGGTCTCACTCTTGCTCAGGCTGGTCTTGAACTCCTGACCTCAAGCAATCCTCCAACCTCGGCCTCTCAAAGTGCCAGGATTATAGGAGTGAGCCACTGCACCCAGCCTGGAGCCATTTTTGATTGCCACAACTGGGCAGTGCTGTTGGCATCTACTGGTAAATACCAGGGATATTCTGAAATATGCTGCAATGCACAAAACAGCACTATCCCATATCCCAAGAAAGAATTATCCAGCCTAAAATGTCAATTGTGCCAAGGTTGAGAAACCCTGCTACAATACAATTTATTTTCTTATTTAATTGCTCAGTGTTATTAGATAAGAAAATTAGTACCAAATACAAAGTTCACTCGTGATAAATATTTTCCTCTAATATATCAGTACAAATTAAAATGTTAAATGGACACAGTATCCCTGTACTGGATTGGGATAGGTTTGTTTTACTTGAGAAGCACTCCTTACTGAATCAGTGAGTAGTAGCTTTTCATTTTAACTACCTTTACAAAACAAAATTCCAGATTAGAGAATTTATTATGCTTTTATATTATAAATGAAACTAGAAAATAAAGTACTATCAAGGGAAGGCCTTATAAGAAGGAAATAACAACATAAAGTAGCAAGATGTAAAAACATTATGTTTAGGGGAAAAACACTATAGAAAAGTCTGAAACAAATTCCTATTATTTATATGACTTATCAATTTGTTCTCAAATCTTCCCCTTGAATTAAAAAAATATTAATAAGGTTCTATAAGCCTAAAAAAACTTTTATCAAAAATATATTGGTAATTATATATATATTATATATATTACTTTTACCATACATTTTCCCCAATATTTCTGCTGCTTAAGTATCATGAATTATTGGACAAAGAAACCACCCCAAGGTCATTATTAAATATTTAGGGAAAAGGCCAACTGGAATAAAATGAATATACTAAGAAAATCTATTATAGCATACTTTGTACCAATATTTAACAGCTATCATCATGCCAGCTAAAAATTAAATCCAAATATATAACACAAAATTCTGATTCTCTTGAGCTACTATGGTAGGAATATATGGTGTACTTTAATAAGCTTTCTTTTTTTTTTTTTTGAGACAGAGTCGCGCTTGTTGCCCAGGCTATAGTGAGTGCCATGACGTCAGCCTCACTCACAGCAACCTCAATCTCCTGGGCTCAAGTAATCCTTCTGCCTCAGCCTCCCAAGCAGCTGGGACTACAGGCATGCGCCACCATCCCCGTCTAATTTTATATATATATATATATATGCCAATTAATTTCTTTCTATTTATAGTAGAGACGGGGTCTCGCTCTTGCTCAGGCTGGTTTCGAACTCCTGACCTTGAGCAATCCGCCCGCCTCAGCCTCCCAGAGAGCTAGGATTACAGGCGTGAGCCACCGCGCCCGACCAATAAGCTTTCTTTTTTAAAAGCCTTCTTTACTTGGAATGGAGAAAAAAATCATCAGTTTGCCAACTGGGTCCAACCCAGATTTTTCTACTCCAAAACCAGCATCATAAGTATCTAAGAATTAGACCAAATTATAGGAGCTAGCAAAAAGTTAAAATTTTTAAAAGTGGACTAGATGATTCTCTGCCCAGGTCCCTCCCCAAACCCTCCATCCAACCAAAAAAAAAAATTTGGATTTAATAAATATTTAACCTATAAACTTGGCTTTACCTTCACTATAACATCAACTTTATAATGCTTTCTAGTCATTTTTTCAGTCATTTCTTTGGGCCCCTGAGCAGTTGAAGTTAAGATCGAGTCCATGCTCTTCGGGCAGCAGTTGAATCCTTGTTCTGTACATCTTGTATTTTCTGTGATAGAGTGGTGATATGAGTTGATTGCATAGTTACCGCAAAATAATGTAAGTGACTTCATGATATCAGAGGTGGTAACTAAGCAGCAACTCCACTGGAAACCATGGCATTTAGATGATCACATATTAATGGTAGGTAATGCACTAATCTCCTGACAGTGCTAGCTGTGCAGTTAATACAGTTTATGAAAGGACAATGGTATGGTTGAAAAACAGTTATATTTAACAGTTTATTTTGGCACTTAAATAACTTGAGATAAATGGATGCTACTTTCAAAGCAGAAAGGATTTTCCTTTTATTGTTTTATTACAATAACTTTCTCCCCCTTGGTTACTAAATGGCAAAGAATGAACTATAACTGGAGCAAGCAGGATGTATTTAGCTACTCTAATAGATTCAGGGAACTGAAAGACTCAGTGAACAAACTTGAACATTTCATTCAAACCACAAGCTGAAAATTATCTTCAACAAACAGGTAAAATCCTAAAATAAAAACAATTATTTCTAGCTATTTATGATCTAATAGTTAATATAAATAGAATTCATACTATTCATTCTGATTAGAGAGTATCTAATAACTTTTTTTTTTTTTGAAACAGAGTCTCGCCCTGGGTAGAGTGTAGTGGCATCATTTTAGCTCACTGTAACCTCAAACTCCTGGACTCAAGTGATCCTCTTGCTTCTGCCTCTCGAGTAGCTGGGACTACAGGAAAGCACCATGATGCCTGGCTAATTTTTGTATTTTGGTAGAGACAGAGTCTCACTCTTGCTTAGGCTCTCCAACTCCTGAGCTCAAGCAGTCCTTCCGCCTCAGCCTTCCAGAGTGCTAGGATTACAGGCATGAGCCACTGCACCCAGCTGTAATTACTCTTAATGTCTAAATAATAAACTAAATACAGTGGAATCACATCTTACATGAGGATTAGGTTCTATAGTCATGAATGAGGCAAGAATTGTACATAATCAAAATTACTCTTTAAAAATCCCTTAAATTGCTGATAAAGTAATGTATATGTGGGTTTGAACATAAGACTGTGCATGTATATTTAAATGTACGTAGAAATGTACATATATAAAGGGTAAATAAATATAAAATATAAATTTTAGGCCAGGCGTGGTGGCTCATGCCTGTAATCCTAGCACTCTCGGAGGCTGAAGCAGGGAGGGTCACTGGAGCTCAGGAGTTCGAGACCAGCCTGAGCAACATAGTGAGACCCTATCTTTACAAAAAATAGAAAAATTAGCTTGTGCATGCCTGTAGTCCCAGCTACTTGGTAGGCTGAGACAGGAAGATCGCTTGAGCCCAGGAGTTCGAGGTTGCTGTGAGCTAGGGTGATGCCATGGCACTCTATCCTGGGTGACAGAGTGAGGCTCTGTTTAAAAAAAAAAAAAGTTTTTGTAGAACACTATTTTTATTTATTTTTTATTAATTTTTTATTTTCTTTCACTCCATGGATGGTGAGAAAGAACACTAATAAAGGTTAATTTTTCTTTTTCTTTTTGGGAAAGCACGTAGAGATGAATTTATGTGAGTTAAATGTATGTGTGATGTAATACCACTGTGCAAATTTTAACTACTAAGTAAAATAAAGTAGACAAGATCAACAGTCAACACTAAAACATACATTAAATAACTATATTACAACTCCAGAACACATGAAACAGGTTAGTCACATATTAATAAATTTTCAAAGGAATAAAATAAACCTATTATTTCAGAAAACATGGAAGTCATTATATTAGAATATATATAATGAATGACTCTAATTCTAAAGTAACAAATACTTTTGGAATAAGCTTCCTATCTTTAAATGTAATTATTGAAGCATTTTCCCATGAGACACTTTTATCCCTTCAGCCAGTAATGGAAAGTATTAACAAAAAATTAGCTGATATCAATACTTATTCCATTACTTGGCATTTCTTTCATTCAAATACTGCCTTATTAAGATGTTACAATAACATTTTATAATTGATCTATATTTTTACTGGTGATGTTACATGAATAGATTTTAATTACTAAAAAATTTCATTAAGACATTTTTACATCCATGCATTTTATAGTTAGGTTTTTCTAAGTGATAATTAATTCACCTTTTATCTCTTTGGTGAATTTTACCCGATGAGAATCAGTCAGAGGTCTTGGTTGCTCATCAATATTATGAATGTCAAGAACTTCACACATGAACTGAATTACAGGTTGTGCTTTGTAGAAGGCAGTGGCAGAAACTAAGAAGAAAAACACAAATAATACAAATTAATGTTTCCCTAAAAAATTCAGAAAGTTCATCTGAGGCTCCATGATAACTTCATCTTAGGCTCCATGATAATTAACTAGTAATTAATGTGCACATTTTCATACATGATCCCTTATGTACATTTATGTATATATATAAATGTAAACATTTCCAAAATTAAGCAGTTTCAATTTGACTTCTGAGGCACAAGAACAGAAATGCCAAATACTACATTTTTTATAATGTATCTCTTTCATCATGGGTAACCGAATCAGTCCATTCTCTCCTAGGTGTACAGAGAAGTGTTCTGGGTATGAGACAAGGAAGGTACCAAAAAGGCCAGAGCCCTTTGCCAAATGAGAAAATTAGGTATTATTTCTTAAACAAGGTTTTCTATGCCATCCCGGACTGTTTATTTTAGTGACAGCTTTCTCCGTTTTATAAAGATTTGAGAAGACAGTGGTAATAAATGTTGTTGGTGCTAATTCAAGCACAGGTGGTAATATTAAGGAGTATCTGCACAATACTATTGAGCTACAGTTGGTGGTTTTTAAACAGTCAAATAACATGATTTCTTAATCTTGGGTTTTGGAACTAGAAGAGCTTCACCAATGGTTAGTCAAAGTAGATCACCATCACTTATATCTTAAACACATACTTACTGATAGCTATTGTGGCTATATAATGAAAAGTAAAATGATTAGACAAGAAGCTACATGCTATCATGCTCTTTTTCTACTCAAAAAAACATGCACACTCTGTTGAGCTAAGCATAAACTTTTTATGTGGTGTTCTTACATGCTATCCTTGGTTTAGGATTAAACGTCCTCCATAAAATGTCCCTCACCTCTGGAAGTTAGTTTATCAAGGCTTTAACAGTAGTTATTTCAGGATACATATGGGTGGCAAGGCTATTGTGGGTATTTTTAATTTTCTTTTTAAGTATTTTCACCTTTAAAACTTCATTTTTTTGTAGTGAGCATGTATTGCTTTTTCCATACTTTATTACAGAAATAGTATATGAATGAAGTTTCATTATAAACAACTCAAACATGCAAAAATATACAGAGAAAAGACCTTCTCCAGTCTGAACCTCCTCCCTCCAAGTATCTCTAAAAAGTAACCACTGTTAGTAGTCAGGTATGTATACATCCTCTCCTTTCAATATGCACATACATAGATAAAAATGTAGATACCTTTTTTAGATTATATCAGATAATAAATGTTCTATGACTTGTTTTATCATTTTAATAATTAACAATATATTATCTGAGAGATCTTTTCAAGTCAATACACTCTTTTTAATGGCTGTACATTATTTCACAGTATGAATACATGATAATTAAGTGAATATGTATTCCCTTCCCCTTTTAATAAAAAAGAACACAAATAGTAAAAATATGAGAACACTATTATAGGCCTTGATTTTTTTTCTCATACAGATCTTAGAGATAGATCTATATGTACTAATATGAAACTATATCATTCTTTTCCATAGCTGGAGGATATACCATTGCATGGATGTACTTCATGTTCCTAATGGATAGTTACGTTGTTTCAGGTTTTTTTTTTTTTTTTTTACTATTATGAACAATATTCCAATGGACACACACACACACACACATATATATAGCATTTTTTCTATGTGCACTTCCAGGGGTACTTCTGTGAGAAAGATTCAAGAGGAATCAATACTCATTGCTAAACTTCCATCCAAATAAACACTTTCATTTTTTAACTAACTTAAAAAAAAGAGAAACTAATAAGATTATAACAGTATTCTGAGTATCTTACTCAAATCCATAGTAGTTTTAAACACATATGTATTCTTCTATTGAAAAATGTGAGAATATTACTATGCATACAAGAAGGCTGGCAGGATATATTCCAAATTTAAGTTATATCTTAAATATATATTGATGAGTTAATTTTAAAAAAGTAGATAAAATAAAAATAAATATATGTTAAATAACATGCTTATTTTGTCTTTAATACTACAGGTAAATATTCTTCATTGGATTACTGTAATACTAGCATTCACAACTAATGTTTCATACATCACAGAACTGTGATTACTAAACAAACATGTTAGAATTATTTTTCTGTTTAACTGTCTTCTACCACTTTTCCATAACTGTTTATCTCACTACACTCCTAATCATTTTACTGTTTACCATCTTCTCTACATGAAGGTGGGCATTTAAGGTAAAGATAAAATTTAGTAATAAAAAGCTCTTACAAAGGATAGGTTGAAGCCAGGAAATATAGTTTTGAATTAGGAGGGAATTTCAATGATCAAAGATCTGCTTCCCTGCTCCTTGGTTGAATTCTTAATATTTGGTAAAATTTAGCACTGTAGCAAATCCTCTTTTTTTTTTCTTGGCAAATCCTCTTACTATACCAGGACTAGAAGGGAATTTACTTAATCTGAGAAAAGTTATCTACCAAAACTCTATGGTAAATTCAACTTCATTTTATAGGAAGTATTAGCTAGCACAATAAAGCAAATTAAGAGAAATAAAAGGTGAAAAGTCTAGAAAGGGAGAAACAAAATTATTACTCTTCATAATATTAACTATGTATATACCAAATTGAATAATATCTAGGGACAAATTACAGAATTAATGACAGTTCAGCAATGTTGCTAGATTTAAGATCAACATATCAAAATAAATTATTTTTAAACACTAGCAACCAACTAAAAATGTAATTTAAAAAAGATACCACTTATAATCACAAGAAAAAGAATAAGGCACTTGGGATGAAATCTAAATGAGAGATGTCTAAGACCTACAGAAGTAACAGGTATCTTTATAATTAAAAATATTACGAAAATCAAATAAATGGAGTAAAATACTCTATTCATGCAAATTATCCCCCAAATTAATCTGCAAAATCAAAGCAATTTCAGTTAAAACACCAACAGGATATAACCCCCTCACCCCATGGAACTTAAGAAGCTGATCTATAATTAACATGAAAGAGCAATGAAACAAGAACAGCTACAACTATTCTTAAGAATAAAATCTGCTCTCTCATCAATATTTGTTATAATCTTATTAAAATCAAGAGACTGTTGGAGCCAGGTGCGGTGGCTCACGCCTATAATCCTACACTCTGGGAGGCCAAGGTGAGAGGTTGGCTCAAGGTCAGGAGGTCAAAACCAGCCTGACCAAGAGTGAGACCACGTCTCTACCAAAAATACAAAGAAATTAATTGGCCAATTAAAAATATATAGAAAAAATTAGCCAGGCATGGTGGCACATGCCTGTAGTCCCAGCTACTTGCGAGGCTGAGACAGAAGGATCCCTTGAGCCCAGGAGTTTGAGGTTGCTGTGAGCTAGGCTGATGCCACGGCACTTCTAGGCTGGCAACACAGTGAGACTCTTTGTCTCAAAATAAATAAATAAATAAATAAAGAGAGACTGTGGGGATAGACACACAGACAAGAATAGACCTGAATGTTTACCTTATACTATTATACATAAACAAATTCCTATTCAGAGAATTAAATACGAAAAAAGTTTACTAAAAAATGTGTAATAGAATATCTTTATGATCTTGGAAGTAAGAATTTCTTAAAAAACTATAAACCATAAAAATTTTAAGAAAAAAAGACACCATGAACAAAACTTTATAGATTAGTAGAGGATATGTGTAATATGTATAACAAAAGATTAGTGTATAGAACATGTAAACAGTTCCTAAAAATCAAAATAAAGCAAAAAAAGTGGCAAAGGATTTAAGTAGACATTTCACAAAAAATTTAAATGACAAAACCCATAACATTTCACTATCTTATTTATAATTAAGGAAATTTACATATAAACAGCATCAACCTACCATTTTATACTAATCAAGATTAGAAAAAAATTCAAGACTGGTAACACAAACTGACAATAAGCCAGTAGAAGAATGAAAGCTCTTCGACTGCAGGAATATAAACTGATACAATCAATTATGAGAGCAAATGGTAAATAACATATAATAAATTAGAAGATGTGCATAATTTTTGACCTGGTAATTCCACTATATTGAAATATACACTCTACAGAAATTCCACATCTGCAAAAGGAGACATGAATTAAAATGCTTATTGCAGCACTGTTAGAGTAAAAAGAATGAAAACAATCAACAGAATGGATAAATTGTAGTATATTCATACCATTAAAATGAATGGCCAGACACTAGAATTAAGACAAATAAAATTGAGAAATAAAGTACAGACATTACTTGAGAGGAGTTTGGGGAGAAATGAGATATTATTAACTACTAAGATTGCCAGTATCTAGATAAATCTAATGATGGAAAAGAAATTTATCAAAATAGACTAGATGTCTACAATACTGGTGGGACAATCTTTCAATTAATGAACACAGTATATATCTGAATTTATTAAGGTCATTTAAATTTCATTAAGGTTTTAGACTATACTCTAAAACTTATGTATCTTTTATTAGATTCATAATTATAAAAATTTTTATTTCTGTTAGAAATCAATCCTTTAATTTTTAATTATTATTGCATATTTATTTTTTTAACCAGGTTTATTTTCTTGTTTTCATGGATAACCGTGTTAGAATAGTGAAAATAGAACAGGCTTGGAAATCAAATAGACTTAGATTTTAATCCTAGCCCAACAATAACTAGTCATGACTTCTCTGAGCTTCTATTTATTCATCTGTAAAATTAAAAAATACCTACTTCTCATGGCATTAGGGTAAAGATTCAATGCTAGGTACCTACTTGTGCCTAGAACTTAGTAGAAGCTCTATGGAACTCTTTTCTCTTTTTTTTAAAAATAGAAACAGGGTCTTGCTCTGTCACCCTGTCTGGAGTATAGTGGCATAATTACAGCTCACTGCAGCCTCAAACTCCTGGGCTCAAGCTATCCTCCTCAGCCTCCCAAGTAGCTAGGGACTACAGGTGTGCACCACCACACCAGCTAATTTTTCCTATCTTTTGTAGAGACAGTGTTTTGGTATGTTGCTCAGGCTGGTCTCAAACTCCTGGTCTCAAGAGATTCTCTGGCCTCAGCCTGCCAAAGTGCTAGGATTACAGGCATGAGCCACCACATCAGTCTTAGTTTTTATTTTTAGAATTTATTTCAAATTCTCCTGTTAATTTTTTATAATGTCTTATTTGTCTTATATATTTTATTATTTTCTTTCCCTCTTTAAACATTTAAAAATTCTATTATAGCCAAGCACATAATACATCAACATAATAAAGGCCATCTATTGAAAGCCCACAGCTAACATCAAACTCAACGTTAAAAAACTGAAAGCTCACTCTGGGAAGCTGAGGCAGGTGGACTGCTCAAAGTCAGGAGTTCCAAACCTGCCTGAGCAAGGGCAAGACCCCGTCTCTACTATAAATAGAAAGAAATTAATTGGCCAACTAATATATATAGAAAAAATTAGCCGGGCATGGTGGTGGCGCATGCCTGTAGTCCCAGCTACTCGGGAGGCTAAGGCAGCAGGATTGCTTGAGCCCAGGAGTTTGAGGTTGCTGTAAGCTGGGCTGACACCACCGCACTCACTCTAGCCTGGGCAACAAAGAGACTGTCTCAAAAAAACCAACAAAAAACTGAAAGCTTTTCCTCTAAGATAAAAATCAAAGCAAGAATCACTCGAGCCCAGGAGTTTGAGGTTGCTGTGAGCTAGGCTGACGCCACGGCACTCACTCTAGCCTGGACAACAAAGCGAGACTCTGTCTCAAAAAAAAAAAAAAAAAAAAAAATCAAAGCAAGAATGTACACTCTTCTCACTTTTTAAAAAAAGTTTTTTATTATTTTTGTATAAATATTTTATTTAAATTTTTTTCCCTACTTTTTTTCTAAAAGAAGTCTCCACTTTTCTGAAAAAAACTATTTGTTTATTTTTATTTGAGACGCAGTCTCGCTGTCTTGCCCAGGCTGGTCTGGAACTCCTGGCTCCAAGAGATCCTCGGCCTCGGCCTCCCGAGTAGCTAGGACTACAGGTGTGAGCTACCACGCCCGGCTCTTCTCACTTTTATTCAACATAGTACTGGAAGTCCCAGCCAGAGAATTGAGGCAAGAAAAAGAAATAAAAACAGGCTGGGCACAGTGGCTCAGGCCTATAATCCTGACTCAGGGACCATGTGAGATAGTGTTTACTGTTGTTTCGAGCCACTAAATTTAGAGATAATTTGATACGCAGTGACAGATAACACATATGTAAAGTAAGACTTCATCCATTCAAACTTTATTAAGTACCTACTGTATCACAGATTCCTTTATGAGTTAGACAAAGCCCCTGCCCTTTAAGAACAGATTCTGGGTTAAGATGGCAGATTAACCATAAGCATGTCATTTTATTCCTTCCTCAAACTCCACTATAATTATGAATTTAAAAATAAAAAATGAAAAAAGATATAAACATAGAAAGGAGGGAGAACAGAATAGGAAATTCATCATTTTGAAAGACAAAAAGCAAGTGGGCAAGTTGTAAGTGACATGACATTGCAGACCCAAGAAAATGAAATCACAGACTAGCTGTGTTGGGAAAGGTTAAGAACCAACCGCATTTACACTACTGAGTCCTCAAAAGGTGCAAGTAGCAGCAGTATGAGGTACCTCTGAAACTGGTGATAAAAGGATGGAAGTGGTGTAGAAAAATAAAAAGGAAAGCAGTTTGGGAAGTAGGTAGATTGCTAGATCCCCTGTCTAGCTCCACCTTCATGAACAGCTGCTCCTTCTTTATCCTTGTATAAATCTGGAGGTTTATTCTCTGGAGGAGATAAACCAAAGGCTCTTTGGAAAGAAGATGGCAGGCACAACTGCGGACATAGGAATGTACCAAAACCAAGGGATTAAATGACTGTAAACATATTAAATGCTGAATGTAGAAATTCCCCTAACCAGAATATCCAACTTGGCTTCCAGAATGCAGTCAACCAGACTGTTATCCTTCAGGTAGGAGTTTGGAAGACTCACCTTTAGGTAACTTGACCAGCCAAGGGAAGAGACCTAAGGATACTAGCACTGTAGGTTCCCCAACCTCAGCCCACTGATAACATCCTATGACAAAGCCCAGAGTCAACAAACCCCATCCACACATTCAGAATTTCCAGTCAGTGTTTTTAGACTCCCACTGAATTCTGAATAGACAATAAAGATACTAGGTATCTGAGGAAAGCCTCCAAAATGAAACACAGATCAAAACAAACAAAAAGGAATTTAGGGGAAGCATAAGTATGTATATAGTAAGAACTTCAAAATAAATTATGGTCACAGAGCTAAGAGAGGCCACAGCATCTGTGAAATGAAAACAGTGTGCTATAAAAAATAACATTTAGGAAATAAAATGCGTGAATTTTATGGTATGTAAATTAAACCTCAATACAGCTATTTTAAAAATGGAGCAATGCGTTCAAATTTCTGACGAAAAAAAATTTTTTTTTTTTTTTTTTTTTTTTTGAGACAGAGTCTCGGTTTGTTGTCCAGGCTAGAGTGAGTGCCGTGGCGTCAGCCTAGCTCACAGCAACCTCAAACTCCTGGGCTCGAGCGATCCTTCTGCCTCAGCCTCCCGAGTAGCTGGGACTACAGGCATGCGCCACCATGCCCGGCTAATTTTTTTTTTTATATATATATCAGTTGGCCAATTAATTTCTTTCTATTTATAGTAGAGACGGGGTCTTGCTCTTGCTCAGGCTGGTTTTGAACTCCTGACCTTGAGCAATCCGCCCGCCTCGGCCTCCCAAGAGCTAGGATTACAGGCGTGAGCCACCGCGCCCGGCTGAAAAAAAATTTTTAATATAAAAACTTGTCTAACTTATCATTTAAGTTTGTTGATAAAACATATTTTCCAGTATGTAAGCTGTCAAGAAATTTGCTTATCACATATTCTTTTCTCATGAAGCTTCTGAAAATTAAAGAGAGGAAGAAAAGAAAACAAGAGATCATTATAGAAGAAATAAAAAAGGAATTCTCTGGGAGATAGTGAAGTGAAATCTCAAGAGGACAGTTATGCACCAAATATAAAGGGCATACTCAACCAGACTGAAAACAGCGTGAATCAAGAAACATATTCGATTTGGCTGTCACTAAGATTCCTGCTTTTTAAGATTCCTGTTTTTTTTTTTTTTTTCTTTAAAAATTTTTTTCTTTTCTTTTTTTTTTTTTTTTTGAAACAGAGTCTCACTTTGTTGCTCAGGCTACAGTGAGTGCTGTGGCATCAGCCTAGCTCACAGCAACCTCAATCTTCTGGGCTCAAGTGATCCTACTGCCTCAGCCTCCCAGGTAGTTGGGACTACAGGCATGCGCCACCATGCCCGGCTAATTTTTTGTATATATATATATTTTTTAGTTGGTCAATTAGTTTCTTTATATTTTTAGTAGAGGCGGGGTCTCGCTCAGGCTGGTTTTGAACTCCTGACCTCGAGCAATCCACCCGCCTCGGCCTCTCAGAGTGCTAGGATTACAGGCGTGAGCCACCGTGCCCGGCCATGTTTCTTTTCTTTTTTGAGACAAGGTCTTGCTTGGTTGCCCAGGCTGGAGTGCAGTGGCATGATCATTGCTCACTGTAGCCTTGACCTCCGACACCTGAGCTAAACTCAAGCACTCCTTCTGCCTCAGCCTCCCGAGTAACAGCGACTACAGGCACATCCCATCACACTCAGCTAATTAAAAAAATTTTTTTAGTAAAGACAAGGTCTCGCTATGTTGCCCAGGCTAGTCTTGAACTCTTGGCCTCAAGTTATCGTCACCTGCCTGAGCCTCCCAAAATGCTGGGATTACAGGCATGAGTCACTGCTGCTGGCCCCATATTTCTACTGGAAGGAATCTTGCTTCTTAAGGGATACAGTATGATAGAGCTGTGATTGTTAAAAGCATAAGCACTGGAGCCAGAAGAGTTGACTTTTATCATTTAAATATAAACTATGTGACCTTGGGCAAGTGACTTTTTCTCTCTAAACTTCAGTTCGGAGTATCACATAATTCATACAACTAAGGTGGAATTTATATTAATTAATGTAAAATACTTAGCATTCCATCTAGTACATAAGAAGTGGTAAATAACATCTTAAGGGAGATAAAACAAACACCAGATTCGCTGTGATGCTCTTAAAATTTATGATTATAATACTAAAATGCAAGTTACAAATGGGTTTGGCCTCAAGCAGGTTAAATTAAATATTCTGCATTTCATCAAATCTAGGATGTCATTGATGGTAACGTGCAATATGTATCCTTTTATGTATCCTTTAAAAAGAAACCTGCCAATTAAACTGTGACAAAGTTATCTTCCAATTTCAGAGATATTAAAACATGAAAAAAAAATTTTGACTCTTAGATTGGTAAAATACAGTAAGTTTAATTACATAGTTAAGACTTATGATATTAAATGCCAACAATACAATCATAGTAAAGACAAGTCACACAATTAGAACTAAACTGTTTCCTTCCTTAGAGTACTTTCCCATGTTTATTTCCACCACCAATCTCACCTAGCTCCCACCTGTTACCTCCTCAAGGAAATGCTCCTTGACCATTGAGACTAGAATGGATCCCTATTTTATTCTCCTTTGGAGTACCTATAACATTGCTCAATACCAATCTTCTCCAGCTGATTCCAAGTTTAATAAAGGCTATTTTGTTCAGTGCAGGATACCAAGAGCAAGGGTTGCAAAATCAAAATCACACAGAAACAAAAAAGGAAATATAAGTGAGTAAGGTGGTCAATGCAATATTTTTCCTATTTTTCATAGCAGTACTACATTTTACTGGCAATAAACAAATTCTTGGTACAGTCTTAATGGAAAATAATATGGAGGTTCCTCAAAAAATTAAAAATAGAACTACCATATAATTAGGCAATCTCACTTCTAGGTATATATCCAAAGGAAACAAAATCACTATCTCAAAAGAGTTACTGCACTCCCGTGTTCACTACAGCATTACTCACAACGGCCGAGACAGGGAAACAACCTAAGTGACCATCAACAGATGAATGGATAAAGAAAATGTGAGATACATATATCTGTATCTATACAGATCTACATATATCTATACAGATATATGTATATAATGGAATACTATTCAGCCTTTAAAAAGAAGGAAGTCCTGTCATTTGTAACAACATAGATGAACCTGGGGGACATCATGTTAAGTGAATTAAGCTAGACACAGAAAGACAAATACTGCATAATCTCACATGTAGAATCTGAAAAAATTGAACTCATGGAGACAGAAGGTACAATGGTAGTTACCAAGGGCTGGGGGTAGGGGAATTGGGAAATGTTGGTCAAAGAGTACAAACTTTCAGTTATAAGATGAGTAAGTTCTGGAAACCTAATGTACAGCATGGTGACTACAATTAATAATTATTGTATATTTGAAATTTGCTGAAAGTAGATCTCATGTTCTTATCACACACACACACATACAAATGTAACTATGTGAGGTGTTGGTATTAACACATAGTTAACACATAGTTACAAATGTAAATATGTGAGGTGTTAATTAGCTTGACTATGGTAATCATTTCACAAAGTATATGTACTATAAAAAAATCACATTGTAGGCCGGGCGCTGTGGCTCACGCCTGTAATCCTAGCTCTTGGGAGGCCGAGGCGGGCGGATTGCTCAAGGTCAGGAGTTCAAAAACCAGCCTGAGCAAGAGCGAGACCCCGTCTCTACTATAAATAGAAAGAAATTAATTGGCCAACTGATATATATATAAAAAAAATTAGCTGGGCATGGTGGCGCATGCCTGTAGTCCCAGCTACTCGGGAGGCTGAGGCAGAAGGATCACTCAAGCCCAGGAGTTTGAGGTTGCTGTGAGCTAGGCTGACGCCACGGCACTCACTCTAGCCTGGACAACAAAGTGAGACTCTGTCTCAAAAAAAAAAAAAAAAAAAAATCACATTGTATACCTTAAACATATACAATTTTTATTTGTTAATTATACCTAAATAAAGCTGGGGAAAAAATAAACCCATGTAAAATGTTAGCCTTTATTTTCATCTCATTAAGATACCATGGCTCTGTTTTTTTTTTGTTTGTTTGTGTTTTTTTTAAAGAAGTCAGTTATGTCTTTGCTTCACAATGGCACAAGTTATATTTTGTTCACATAAACATACTCTTACATTTTTCTTGAAACATTCAGTCTTTTTGGTCTATCTCTTCTCCCTTTCCGGGCCAGCCTATTCCATTGTTCTTCCCTCTTTCTTCCTAAAGGGAACCACAATCCTGAAATTGGTGTGTATTCGTTCCATCTATGTTTTTATAACTTTACGTACATACCCAGCATATACTGTTATGTTTTAAATGTATATAAATATAACACTTTTGCTATTTACTGCCCCCCTCAATATTGTTTTAATAACCCATGTTGATACATATAGATCTGGTTCATTAATTTAACTATTACATAGTACCCCAAAATATTATATAACACTTTATATACTATTTATTCATTCTACTATTGATAGGAACTTAGGCAATTTCCAATTTTCTACTATTATATCTAATGTTTCAGGCATATATGCAAGATATCATCAACATGGTTTTTATGATATGTACAACTTCATCTTTTCCAGATTAAACAGTTCTCCAAAAGTTATACCAAATCACACTCTACAAACTGTGTTGACAGTTTCTTTTACTTTACCCTTGCCAACATTTGGTATTATCATATGACTTTTTAATTTTATAAATATGATGGTAACACATTGATTTTATCTGTGATTTCCTGATTATTAATGAATTTGAGATCTTTCCATGTGTTTATTGGGCAAGTGGGTTTCCTAATTTGAGAGCTACCTATTTTTCTATCCATCTGTCCTTATACTTTATAAAACTCTCAGTTATAACAAATTTTCTCCTAGTATTTCAACTTTTTATGGTGTCTTTTGGACTGCACAAGTTTTAAATTTTTTTTTTTTTTTTTTTGAGACAGTCTCGGTTTGTTGTCCAGGCTAGAGTGAGTGCCGTGGCGTCAGCCTAGCTCACAGCAACCTCAAACTCCTGGGCTCGAGCGATCCTTCTGCCTCAGCCTCCCGAGTAGCTGGGACTACAGGCATGCGCCACCATGCCCGGCTAATTTTTTATATATATATCAGTTGGCCAATTAATTTCTTTCTATTTATAGTAGAGACGGGGTCTCGCTCTTGCTCAGGCTGGTTTTGAACTCCTGACCTTAAGCAATCCGCCCGCCTCGGCCTCCCAAGAGCTAGGATTACAGGCGTGAGCCACCGCGCCCGGCCAAGTTTTAAATTTTGATGTAGTCAAGTTTATCAGTATTTTCCTTTTTGTTTTGAGACAGAGTCTCACTTTGTTGCCCAGGTGTGTGCTGTGGCATCAGCTTAGCTCACAGCAACCTCAAACTCCTGGGCTCAAGTGATCCTCCTTGCCTCAGTCTCCCAAGCAGCTGGGACTACAGGTGCGTACCATCACGTCCAGCTAATCATTTCTATTTTTAGTAGAGACAGCGTCTCACTCTTGCTCAGGCTGGTCTTGAACTCCTGAGCTCAAGCTATCCTCCCGCCTCAGCCTCCCAGAGTGCTAGGATTATAGGTGTGAACTACCACACCCAGCCTATCACTATTTTCCTTTATGCTTTATACCTCACATTTTGTACAATGTTAAAAGATATTCTCTTATTTTGTTCCTAAAAGAATTTCAAAGATTTGCTTTTCACATTTAAGATTATAGTCCACCTAGAAATAAATTTTGTGTATGATGTGAGATGGGTTTAATTACTATTTCAAATGGCTAACATTTGTATAAACACAATTTATTAAATATTCTACTCTTTCAATTTGAAACACCTCAGACATTTAGAAAGTTTCCATAAATGCACACACATGCACCTTGCTTCTAGACTGATTTTCTGCTTCATTAATTATCTGTCCTTACACTTAAAGCAGTGTGGTATAGCTGTCACAGTTTATAGTAAGTAGGGCAATTCCTCCTCCTTTTTCTTTAAAATTGTATTGGCTTTTCTTGGTCATTTATTCTTCTATATAAACTTTAATATTGCCTTACTAAGTTTCATGATAAGCCCTATTTGAATTTTAATTAAAATTTTGAGAGAACTGATATCTCACAAAAATTGAGTATTCTCAATAAGCCTAATATATTTCATTTGTCTAAATTTTCAATACACTTTTATAATTATTTTAGAGGCCTCTCAGAAATCTTTTATTCCTGAGTCCACTTGCTCAAGGCTTCTTGGATGTGGCTCCGGGTCATGGTCCTCAAATTTGGCTCAGAATAAATCTCTTAAAAATTAAAAAAAAACAAAAAACTTTATTCCTGAGTACCTTATTTTCAATCCAAACTCTTGATTTCATTATATTTGTTAAAGTTCAGCTAAAACATTATTTACTCCTATACATAATTCTCTGACTTTCCAGGGTTATTTGGATGCCTCTCCTCCATGCTCTTGGATTTATTTATTCATTCTTCGTTTAACATGACCAAGAGTTGTGCTAGGCATGGAGGGTACACTGGCAAATAAGATGGACAGACCCTAGCTTCATGGAGCTTTCATTCTAATAGGAGGCACAGAACGATAAACACTTATAAATCAGGGTGATACATGCTATTATAAGGGAAATACACTGTCCTGTGGGAATACATAAGAGAAATACCTAACTCAGACTTGGGGGATGGATGGATGGGGGGAGAAGTGTGTCAAACACTGCTTCTAAAGGAAGTAACATGTTGACTGAAACCTGTAAGAAGAAAAGAAGTTAGCAAACATAACAGTGACTAAAAATCATAGTACTGATATCCTTGTTTTGCTCTAGATTTTACTGAAAAAGCTCTCATTATTTATTTGTGAAATCATCCACTCTTTGGGTATGTTTCCTCTCTTGTCTTCTATGAACCATTTTTGGCTCTCGTATTGCCTACAGTAATCATTTCTTGCTCACTGGTTCTTTTTCCTTCTTTAAATGCTAGTATTCCCCATGGCTTTATCCTTCTCTTTCCTGTTTCAATCTAAATACTATTTATTCCTATAGAAATTTTGTTCTTCTATAGTTTCAAATATAAATTTATGTACTGAGGAGTCCCAACATTCTTACTTTTGGATTTTCAGACCTAAATTTCTAACTGCATACTAGATGTTTCTATCCATATGTTCCACAGAATCCTCAAACTGAACATGTTAACATTTATACATGCTATCATTTATACTGCCAACTAAACAGCAATAACAGATTTACCTCCATATTCAGCTGACTGCATCACTATTCATACCAGACAGAAACCCCAGAGTTACTATTCTGAATATATGTTGGAGAGTATGCCCTTTTTAGAAGCCACTTTACAATACAGCAGTCATTGCACCTGAAAGTTGTTTCAAGGCTTGCATAATCACAGAAAATTTCAGATTAGGTGTGGTTGGTTTGTTTTTGTTTTTTAATGTGTCAACTTGGCTAGGCTATTAGCTGTCATTTATTCAATCAAACACTAATCTAGGTGTTGCTGTGAAGGTATTTTGCAAATGTAAAGTCCATAATCAGTTGACTTTAAGTAATGTAGATTATCCTGGATAACATGGATGGACCTGATTCAACTAGTTGAAAGGTCTTAAAAGCTGGGCTGAGGCTTCCCTGAGAGAAAGAAATTCCACCTATACACAACAGCTTCAGTTCATGCCCCAAATTTCTAGCCTTCACTTCCTGACAGCCTTCCCAAAAGATTTCAGACTGGCTTAGCCAGCCCCTATAACTGCGAAACCCAAATAAATCTCTTACCTCCTATTGATTCTGCTTCTCTACTTGAACACTGATTGATATACCAGGTCTTTGTTTATTTGCAAAAACAATTCCTTTGAAAACCTAGTGAAGCTTCTGGTCTATTTGTTTTCAATCAGTTCCATGTACCAGTAACTATTTCCAAGGGTTTTTTTTCCTGGACATGGTTTTTAAAACTATTTTTTCAACTTAATCTTTCCTCTCCATCCCACATTAGACAATCACCATCTCTTACCTGAACTAGTGATTGAAAAGCCTCCTAACTGGCTTGTCAGTTTAGTTTTTTCTCCTCTATCTATTCTCCACACTGCTGCCAGAGGTCTCTTTCTGGAAAACAAATATGATCATGTCACTATCCTTCTTAAGAATATTTGAAGTCTCTCTACCTAAAGGACAGAGATAAGTTTGTTTTTTATTTATTTCACTGAATTCTGTTTTTATCTCATTTCTTTCTATTCTCTTTGCATTTAACTCTGTTTCTTTTCCTAACTTGTTGAGATGACACTTTTCTTCTTTTGTAATAGGCATTAAAAGTTTAAAATTCTAAGCATTGATTAATTGATCATACCAGTTCTGATATGTACTATATTCATTACCCTTTAGTTCAAAATACTTTAAATTCCTTTTGTGATTTCTTTGAACAATGAGTTATTTAGAAATTATTTCTTAATAATTTCCAAAGCTGGACTTCAAGTTCCAATAGGAACATAATAGCAATTTAGTTCCAAATTTTCCCATCTTTCTCCTAGAAGCTGTACAGAGCAACAAAGAGAATGCTAAAAAACAAAATACAAACAAACCCTATACATCTTTAGTGAAACTGGGAGATAATAAAAACCTGAAAATGCCAAATTATAAGTTACCATAGCCTGAAGTATTTGGGACTAGCAGAACCTGCTCAAGAAGCCATATGTGAGCATGGAAGAATGACAATTATAAAGGAACCTAGTGGGGGAATAGCAAATTTCGCTCCCAGCAAGAAAGGTTCCTATCCTAAGTGGAAACTGCAATGTTTTGAACTGAGATTGAATAGGAGAATCTTAAAAGGAGACAGAGAAAGGTGTAGAAAATGTCATGAGAATGAGTGGAGGGTCATATATAAGTGACAGATCTCAGAAAGGATTACCCTTCTAAAGCATGCTCCTTTCTTTTGTAATTTCACAAACTTACAGAAAGTTTTAAGAACAGCACAAAGAACTCCTGAATACCTTTCACAAATTGTTTAATTGTTAACATTTGAGGCAGGCCATTTAAATGGCAGGAGCTATATCCCTTGGTAGCAGAAACTAGTAAGGAACTAGGGGAATTCATGGCTGGTAGTTCACACTACTTAAACCACTTAAGTTACTGAGAAGCAAAGGCACTGTGACTATAATTTGAAGAAAGAATCCATTAGAACAACAAGACAGAGGCCCTGATACAGAAACCTGGAAAACTGCCTTGCTCCTAATGTTCCTCCCATATGTCTAAAGTCTCTTATACACGATTTGGGAAAACTCATCTCATTCAAATATAAGCAACAAAAAAGTGGTAAGCATCCATACAAAAATGCCACAGAAACAAATGTATGAGTGCAGTATAACATATCAAACAAAGAAAACTTAACAGATATTATCATCACAAGGTAGATGAAAATATAAACCTATTTTTTTTTTTTTTTTTTTTGAGACAGAGTCTCGCTTTGTTGCCTAGGCTAGAATGAGTGCCATGGCATCAGCCTAGCTCACAGCAACCTCAAACTCCTAGGCTCAAGCAATCCTTCTGCCTCAGCCTCCCAAGTGGCTGGGACTACAGGCATGTGCCACCATGCCCGGCTAATTTTTTCTATATATATTAGTTGGCCAATTAATTTCTTTCTATTTATAGTAGAGACGGGGTCTCGCTCTTGCTCAGGTTGGTTTCGAACTCCTGACCTCGAGCAATCCGCCCGCCTCAGCCTCCCAGAGAGCTAGGATTACAGGCGTGAGCCACCGCGCCCGGCCCAATATAAACCTATTTTTTAACAAAAAAATTCTTTTAACAAAATTTTTTAAACAAAAATATGCCTTTTTTTTTAATTCAAAAATTCTTAATGCAGTTAGGAAGAAAGATTTCTGAGCAGAAATTTAGGAACTCAAAGAAGACATAGCCAGTCAACAGGAGTTGGTGAAACAAGCATGGCAGAACTCAGGAAAGAAATAGAAGAAAAAAGATTTTTAAAAATTTAAAAATGCTTGGGTACAGTGGCACATACCTATAATCCCAGCTACTCAGGAGGCTAAGGCAGCAGGATCATATGAGCCCAGGAATTTGAGGCTGCAGTGAGCTATGATTGTGCCATTTTACTTGAGCCTGGGTAATAGACTGAGACTCTGCCTCTAAAAAAAAATATTTAAAAATTTCTGTCCAGGTGGGTGCTGTGGCTCAAGCCTGTAATCCCAGCAATTTGGGAGGCTAAGGCAGGAGGATCAATTGAGGCCAGGAGTTTGTGACCAATCTAGACAACATAGTGAGACCCCATTTCTGCAAAAAAAAAAATAAAAAATTAGCTGGGCATGGTGGTACCTGTAGTCTTAGCTACTCAGGAGGTTGAGGCAGAAGGATCACTTGAGCTTAGGAGTTCAAGGTTACAGTGAACCATGACTACACCACTGTACTTCAGTCTGGATGACAGAAACTATGTCTCTAAGAAATTAATTAATTAATTAAAAAATGAAGACTTAAATGCACTGAACATATGGTAAAATATATATCACAAAAGGCACAGAAAGGAGCACATATGATTGAAATTTTTAAAAATAAAATAATAGACATTAAACTGATTCAAAATGGCCAACTAAGAAAAAATCTAGTAAAAAATTTTTACTAGAATTTTTAATAAAATACTTTCTAAATTATTTGGTATTTGGAAAAAAATACCTACGGCCAGCAGACAAAAAAAGCAGGTCCCTTCTAAGAAAAATAAAATCAAGTTGGCATCATACTTCTACTCAACATTCAATGCCAGAAGACACTGGAAAAATACCTGTAAGATGCTCAAGAAAAGAAAGTATGAGTCAGCAATTTTACATCTAGCCAGTCCTTCAAGAATAAGGCTACAGACAATATGCAAAAACTCAGCTCTTATTAATACCAGCCTTTCTTGAAGAAACAACTTGAGGACAAACTGAAACCAACAAATGACAGGAAAAATTTCAGCAAAAGGATTGGCAGTGAGCATGGAGACATTTAATTGCAGATTTAAGATGAAAACAAACAGAATGCAACTGTTAACATGGTCTTAGAAATATTATACACAAATAAATGAATGGTAACAGTAGAAAACACAAAAGGTAGAATAAATTCATGAATTGCACCTTGTGTGTCATAGACAGGAGTCAAAGTTGAAAGTTAATTAGTAAAAATGTAAGCAAAATTAGAGTTAAATTATAAAGGACAATAAAATAATGCCAACTGGCTAAAACTAGTAAAGAGAGGGAGGAAAGAAAGGAAGAGATTAAACCTAACAAAATTGTTATTCAATTAAGGGAAACAAAAACCACTGCTTTAAAAAAAAAAAGAGGAAGATGGGTATCATATGAAGATATAAGTATAAAGGTAACTACTGGGGGGAAAATTCCTAATACTAAAATTATCATTTAAAAAGCATGGAAAACACACTTAAAGATTTAAAACATGTACAAACAGAAAAAAAGACATGAAATAATTTGACAAAACCAAGACCAATGGTTGTGTTTTGATACATAGGAAGAGACGTACTTCCTATTTATATGTGGCTTAACTCATTCATTAAACAGGAAAAAAATCTTTAAAGTAGATTCACAAAGCAAAACCATTTTATGATCATCAAGATATACTTGTGATTTAAAAAGTATTGAAAAAAAGCAAAGAAAGGAAAAATTAAAGGATAGGATAAAGTTCACAAAAACATGGATTGTTATCCTTTTATTAGGCAATGTAGAATTTTGGCCAAGAAGTATAAAAATAAAGTCACTTTATCATTGTAAAGATTACAATTCACAATGAAGAAAACAGATATGAATATATACATTCCAAGCAAAACAGTAGCAACATTCGGAAAGCAGAAATTATAGGAGATATAAGAAGAAATAGAAACACATTAATAATAGGTAATTTAAATTTGTTTTTCCTAGTCTGAGAGAACAAAAAAATAAAACAATAAATGATGTAAATAACATAATCCAAATGTAACTCTGATGGATATGAATTTCAGTGAACCCTAATAAATGAATATACTTTATTTTGAAAGAGCCATTGAACTACCACAAAAATTGACCACATATTAGACTGTAAGAAAATACCTTAACAAATTCTTAAGGGTTGAAATACAAACCACATTCTTTGATTAATACTGCAATGAAACTAGAAATTCATAACAAAACCAGAAAACAAAAAGGCTTTCAATCTGAACATTTAAAGTCTCTCTAAAAATATCTGAATCATAGGGAAATACAAATGAAACCTGTAGAGTTTCTAGAAAATAATACAATAAAAATACGACACTGTAGAAGCTTTGCAATACAGTTAATCACAAGAAAACTCATTGTTTTAAATCCTTTTATCAATAAGAAAAAAAGAAAGTTAATAAGCTACTAATCTAGTTCAAAAAGTTAGAAAAAATATTAATTTAGTTAACTGAAGTAGATGAAAAAATTTTTAAAGATAAAAGCAGAATTTAAGGAGTAGAAAACAGAAAGCTCAGAAAAACAAACAAAAATTTACAAGTTCTTTTGCTGTGAAAAAAAATCAGTTGACTAAACTACTACCTACTCTAATCAAGAGTAAAAAGGACAAAGCATAAATAGGGAAAATAAGAAATTAGTGAAAACCACAGAGATAGACAAAATTTCAAAAAATAATAGAAACTATTTTAAAAGTCTATACAATTAAAATATGGATAAAATAAATAATTTTCTAGTAAAATATGATCTACCAAAAGTAAACCCAGACAGCCTGAACAGACTGATTTTTGACAAAACAAATGGAGGAAGTTTTAAAAGAGCTACCCACCAAACAAAATGAAACAAAAAACACCAGGTCACAGGCTGGGTGTGGTGCCTCACACCTGTAATCCCAATATTTTCAGAGGCCCAGGCAGGGAGGATCATGATCACGATCACCGGAAGCCAGGAGTTAGAGACCGGCCAGGACAACATGGCAAAAAAAAATAAATAAAAAAAGAAAAAGAAATTTCCAGGGTGTGTGCCTGTAGTTCTAGTTACTCAGGAGCCTGAGGCAAGAGGATTTGAGCCCAGGAGTTTGAGGTTGCGGTGAGCTATGGTGACTCCACTGCACTCTAACTCAGACAATTGAGTGAGAAGTTGTCACCAAATAAATAAATAAACATGAGGCCACAAAATTTTACAGGGGAATCCCACCAAATCTTAAAAGAGGGCAGGGCGCCGTAGCTCACGCATGTAATCCTAGCACTCTGGGAGGCCGAGGCAGGTGGATTGCTCAAGGTCAGAAGTTTGAAACCAGCCTGAGCAAGAGCAAGACCCCATCTCTACTATAAATAGAAAGAAATTAATTGGCCAACTAATATAAACAATTAGCCAGGCATAGTGGCACATGCCTGTAGTCCCAGCTACTTGGGAGGCTGAGGCAAGAGGATCACTTGAGCCCACGAGTTTGAGGTTACTGTGAGCTAGGCTGATGCCACGGCACTCACTCTAGCCTAGGCA
Organism: Microcebus murinus; assembly: GCF_040939455.1. Classification (NCBI taxonomy): domain Eukaryota; kingdom Metazoa; phylum Chordata; class Mammalia; order Primates; family Cheirogaleidae; genus Microcebus; species Microcebus murinus. Next base: position 25,824,170 of record NC_134105.1, on the reverse strand, counting down.
ACAAATTAAGACTCTGTCCCCCCTCTCCCCCCCAAAAAAAAATCGTAAAAGAGCTGTTAATTTCAGTATTCTTTTAAAACGTGTACATTTTGGAAAACAGAAATCTTCTAAATTTTGAATAAAAGATAATATTAATGCCAAAACTTGAAAAAGATTGGACACAAAAAAGTGAAGACTGCAAATTAATCTTACATTCGCATTTTAATTTAAAAAGTAAAGTATAGCAAACAGAACACAGTGTCACATTAAAAGAATCTAGGAATGCCAGTTTGGTCCGGTGTTTATTGAACAGAAGAGAAATATCATACTGTAAACTCTATAAATGCTAAAAAGGCATCTGACAAAATTTTCTTGATTAAAAGTACTTAATAAAATAGGAATCAACAGATGTTCCTTAACATGATAATATATACAAACACATATATATACATAATACTTAATGCAGAAACACTAGAAACATTCCTTTAAAGCAAGGAATAAAAGGATGCCCACTAATTACTACTGTTTAACACTATCATATCTAATTAGTCAATATAATATGATAAAAAAATTAGAGGTATACAAATCCAAAGGAAGAAGTAAACCTATCACTATCTGCAGATGGTATGATTATAACCGAGAAGCCACAAGAAAATAACTTGAAAAATATTAATACTATGAATAATAATGGGATTCAATGAGGCTAAGAGATGAACAGTATATAGAAATCAAAAGCCTTCATATATACAAACAATAACTGGTTATAATCTATAAACCCACTTAATAGCAACAAAAAGGAAAAATATCCAGGAATAACAAGAAATGTGCAAAATTTATGTGAGGAAAGCTTTAAAACTCTCCTGAAAGAAACAAAAGTAATTTTAAAGAAATAGACACAGCATATTCATGGACAGAAAGACTCAACACCTTAAAGATGACAATTTATCCTAACTTAATTTTTAACTTTAATGAGATCTCAATAAAAACAATCTGTCCTCTCTCACCCACTGGATCTAAACAAGGAGTTTATAAAGCTTGTATAGTAAAGTACATAAGAATGACCTGGAAAACTCCAGAAAAGAGAAAATGGAACTAAATATTAAAAGTCATAACTAACTAAATATTAAAAGTCATAAAAGAAATGACTGATCAATATATATGTGCTTGTGTGTATGACAATATACAAACAGACAAACTGCCTGGCAAAACAAAAAGAACTCCACCACAACCAAAGGTCAAAAGACAAATAACGACCTAGGTATAATACCTACAACTCATATTAATGATGAAGGCTAATCTCCTTAATTTAGAAAATGCTCCCAGTAAAGGAGAAGATCAAAAATTCAATAGAAAAAAAGGGCAAAAACAAACTAACAGTTCATTAAAAAAAGAAACACAAGTGGCCCTTATATATGTGAAAAGGTAGTCAGTGCAAATTAAAAGTACATAAGGAAACTATTTCTTGTAAATCTGACCAACAAAAGTCTAAGCGAGAGTTTAACAACTCTAGCTGTAAATATATAAGGAAATAGGTATTCTCACGTATTGATGAAAAATGCTTACAACATCTATGGAGGGCAATCTGTCAATAATGATGAAAATTACAAATACATTTACCTTTGACCCATCAATCTCACCTCCAGGAATTTTATTACAGATATATCTAAATATACATGAAATGATATTCTGAAATGGCAAATAATTAAAACAACCCTAGTATACATCTAAATGGAACTGGTTGAATATATAGATCATGTATTATACAATGGTAGATGCAACTGAAAAACTATGTACTGATGTGGAAAGATCTAAGGATCCTTGGAGGAATATCTAATTCCGGGTACTAGGCCAGAAATATAAGATATGCCTGTAAAAAAAAAATTAAAAAAAAAAAAGATATGCCTGGATGTCATTTCTGTGCCAGATTGCAAGAAAGCTATTAAACACTAATGAATTATCAATAGGACATTGTGCTTTTCCACATAAAAATTCCATCTAATGCAAAAAGAATAAGAGAATTAGAAAAATTACCAATTGGTAATCCTTAGTGAAATTAATAATTCAGATAACAATGATCAATGAATAGGACATAAGTAATTATTAATAAAAGGTTGACTGGGAAATTTACAGTGAACAGATCTCTGAATCAATTGATTAAGCTCTGAACCTACAAATTAATGTTAGCATCACTAAAACTGGGACCACCTAGATACTATGTGCCTCCTAATATGATATAATATAAAAGCAATTATGAAGTATTTTTAACCAGAACTGAATTAAACTTCTAGGGTTTTCATTCTCAGGAAATATAGGTGATAGAAGAACAAGGTAATGACACAAGAAAATAAAAGGACAAATTCTGATTTGAGGATATGCTACAGGACAAGTGACCAAGTTTCTGCAACAAGTCAATGGCACAAAAAAGGAAACAAGAGGGAAGAAAATGGGACTACTAGATTAAAAAGGCATAATAATCACATGTGAAGTGTGGATCTTGTTTGGATACTGATTAGAATTAACTACAAAAAGATATATTTGAGACTATCAGGGAAATCTGATTATGGATAGGGTATTAGAAAGTACAAATAAATATTTGTTTTGAATTTTATTATATATGATAATGGTATTGCTGCTGTATAAAAAACATCCATATTTTTAGAGGTGCAAACTAATGTAGTAACACACAAAAATAACATGATTGTCTAGGATTTAATTTAAAAATACTATAGTAAAGGAAGAAATGTATATATAATAGATTAGGCAAAAGCAGAAACATCCTGACAATCTGAATAACAGCTACATACATGTCAGTTCACCATACTATTCTACTTTTATGTAAGCTTGAAAATATTTGTAAGAAAACACCTAAAAATGAAAATGCAATTAGCATCACATTACGACCAACAGCAGATATAACACCTGGGGTCATCATGACCAACACAATTCTATTTCTTTAAATTATGAATTTCATAATGAAATGCTGACAAGTTTAAAAGGATAAAAGTGAGTTATAACAGAATATTGCCCAGATGATCATGCCACAACTTTTAAAATTTATTTTCATGTGCTTGCTTCATGTTTAGTAGCATTCCAAGATAAATTCTGTGTAAAGACTTTCTAAATGAAATGTAATAAAAATATAAAGGTTTTTGCAGTATATCATAACACATGTCCAAATATTACTTCAAGACACCAGTACATATAATTATATATAAAATCTACATACACAACACACACCTTATAGAAATCAACCACCCAATACAGAATATGGGTTTTGTTCCCTTACCATCAATATTAAGCATCATTTTCCACATGGCAGGCCGAACAGATTGATGGAATCCAAACCATACTTCCCTGCCCCCTCCCAGAGGGTGGTCATATCCTTCTGGAGCTGAGAAAAAGGAACGCCCCACAGGTGTGTATCTACAAAAATTAAAATAGCATGTTCAATCCTTTCTTTCCCATATTAAGTATTTAAATATGCAGAACAGGGAAGATTAGAGCACAATTTATTATAATGATGCTCACTATCATGGATATAAATTAAATATTTTCCAAATTTTTGAAAGCAGAAAATACCCTTCTAAATGAAAAAATCCATCAGCATCATTCACTGAAATTCACCTTTCTTAAAACTAATGTTAGCTTGAATAACAATAAATTTTATTTAGTATACTTTCTTAAAAATAGGCTTAAAAAGTTAACAGTTCCAACCTTAAAAATGCTAAACAGTAATTACTGATCAAAAAACTATTTCTACAAATGTGTTTGCAAGACATACTATTTTTCTAGAAAAATACTGATCCTATGTGTATATATACACACATACATATACATTGTAAGGTACTTGTGTGATTAAGAGTAGCAACTGCAAAACAATTTGATACTACTGTATAAACAGTATATAATCACTTTTAAAACACGATGATTTAACTATAGAAATATATCTGAAAATAGATCAGTTACTCAAGATTTATAGCTCCTAAGAGAGACATTTGCTATAAAAGTATTCACAAGACTAGCTAAGCTAGTATTAGAGGGTACAGATGCTTGTTTAAATATATAATTATATCTAATAAATATACAATGATGTATATTTACTTGCAAAAGTTAGAGTATTTCTGTAACTTACTTCTGTCAATGAATTTGTATGCATGCTATTTTTGTCCAACATTTCAGTTGTACAATCAAAATACACAACAAATAAAAGTTAACCAAGGGAAGCCAACACAACTCATTCTTTTTTTTTTTTTTTGAGACAGAGTCTCGCTTTGTTGCTCAGGGGCTAGAGTGAGTGCCTTGGCGTCAGCCTAGCTCACAGTAACCTCAAACTCCTGGGCTCAAGCAATCCTACTGCCTCAGCCTTCCGAGCAGCTGGGACTACAGGCATGTGCCACCATGCCCGGCTAATTTTTTCCGTATATATTAGTTGGCTAATTAATTTCTTTCTATTTATAGTAGAGAGGGGTCTCGCTCCTGCTCAGGCTGGTTTCGAACTCCTGACCTCAAGCAATCCGCCCGCCTCAGCCTCCCAGAGTGCTAGGATTACAGGTGTGAGCCACCGCACCCGGCCCACAACTCATTCTTGAGAGGAAAACCTTCACATTTAAAATCTAAAGAGGAAAAAAAGCCAGAAGCACCCACTTCATGGAGGGCAGATGTCGTAGCACCACATCAACAGCATGGACAGGGTTAGTGCTGATTGGCTTGTCTAATTCCAGTGGCTCAGGCAAGGTCCGTCCTGTCAGCACTTCATGCAATAGGTGCCAACTCACCCGAGAGACAAATTTGATTGACACCTTAAAAGGTCGATCTTTTCCACCTTCCCCAGGTAATGTAACATCTAAATCTACCTGTTGATGAGAAAAGAATCAACTGGTAAATGTTGAAAAAGACAAATATAATTATTTTAAATTTAATTTATAAAAATATCTAGGAGAAAAAGCAAAATTAAAAAAATCAATCTCAATGTCAATCAATAGACTAAAATTTATCACTCATTTTATTATTTTGTAGAGTAAAATTTAAATAACATAGCTATTCATGCCAGCATTATTTGTCATTGCAAAATACTGAGTACTCAAATGTCCTAACATTTAGGCAGCTATAAAAGAATGATCACTTGAAAATGCTATGGAATAATTTCCAAGTTATATTGTCAAGTTAAAAAAGCAAAGTACAAAAGATCACAAATAGTATGACATCCTTTGAGTGAGAAATAAGGAAGAAATGAGAAAATATTCATATGTATCTGCTTACTTTTACTTTTTTTTTTTTTGAGATAGAGTATCACTCTGTTGCCGGAGCTAGAGCACCATGGTATCAGCCTAGTTCACAGCAACCTCAAACTCCTGAGTTCAAGCAATCCTTCTGCCTCAGCCTCCCAAGTAGCTGGGACTATAGGCATGTGCCACCATGCCTGGCTAATTTTTTTGTTTTTTTATTTATTTTTATTTTTTTTGAGACAGAGTCTCACTCTCTTGCCTAGGCTAGAGTGCCGTGGTGTCAGCCTAACTCATAGCAACCTCAAACTCCTGGGCTCAAGCGACCCTTCTGCCTCAGCCTCCCTGGTTGCTGGGACTAGAGGCATGCGTCACCACGCCCCACTAATTTTTTTTCTATTTTTAGTTGTTTGGCTAATTTCTTTCTATTTATAGTAGAGACGGGGTCTCACTGTTGCACAAGCTGGTCTGGAACTCATAAGCTCAAACAATCCTCTCGTCTCGGCCTCCCAGAATGCTAGGATTACAGGTGTGAGCCACCATGCCCGGCCTAATTTTTATATATTTTTATATATTTATATATATATATATACACACATACACACACACATATACACACACACACACACACACATATTTTTTAGTTGTCCAGCTAATTTCTTTGTATTTTTTTTAGTAGAGATGGGTCTCGCTCTTGCTCAGGCTGGTCTCGAACTCCTAAACTCAAGCAATCCGGCCTCCTAAGCCTCCCAGAGTGCTAAGATTACAGGTGTCAGCCACCATACCCGGCCTTACTTTTTCTTTTTTTGAGACAGAGTCTTTTTTTTTTTTTTTGAGACAGAGTCTCGCTTTGTTGTCCAGGCTAGAGTGAGTGCCGTGGCGTCAGCCTAGCTCACAGCAACCTCAAACTCCTGGGCTCCAGCGATCCTCCTGCCTCAGCCTCCCAAGTAGCTGGGACTACAGGCATGCGCCACCATGCTCGGCTAATTTTTTATATATATCAGTTGGCCAATTAATTTCTTTCTATTTATAGTAGAGACGGGGTCTCGCTCTTGCTCAGGCTGGTTTCGAACTCCTGACCTCGAGCAATCCGCCCGCCTCGGCCTCCCAGAGAGCTAGGATTACAGGCGTGAGCCACCGCGCCCGGCCATGAGACAGAGTCTTGATCTGTTTCTCAGGGTAAAGTATAATGGTGTCACAGCTCACTGCAACCTCAAACTCCTGGGCTTACGCGATCTTCCTGCCTCAGCCTCTCAAGTAGCTGGGACTATGGCATGTACCACCATACCCAGCTAATTTAAAAAAATATTTTGTAGAGATAAAGTCTCACTATGTTGCCCAGGCTGGTCTTGAACTTCTGGCTTTAAGTGATCCTTCCACTTCAGCCTCCCAAAGTGCTGAGATTACAGGTATGAGATATCACACCTGGCTTATTTTTAAAAATTGTTTAATCTATATAACTTTAATATGCTTCTAATGTGAAAACCGTACCAAAACATATATTCAGAATTGTTCCTCCCTTATTTCTTCCAGTTCATTCACTACCACCCTTTGAGAGAAACCAATTTCTCTGCTTCTGGTTCTTGCTTTCCTTCTTTCTTTTTGCAAAAGTAAGCAGATACAGGCCGGGTATGGCTCACGCCTCCATAATCCTAGCACTCTGAGAGGTGGAAGCTGGAGGATCACTTGAGGTCAAGAGTTCGAGACCAGCCTGAGCAAGAGCGAGACCCCGTGTCTACCAAAAATAGAAAAATCAGATGGGTGTGGTAGCTGAGAAGTTGGAGGGAAAAAATTAAAACCAAGTATAAAAAGAATGAAATGAATCCAAATACATTTCAAATGAATAACATTATCACACTGAAAGGAAAAAAAAAAAGGAAACACTAATGCAGGTAACTCTTGAACACAGTCTGTATATTTCTCTACTCTGGGGGTAGAGAAAAAGGGTGTGCTTGGAAGAAGAATTGCATACAAATAAAACTTGAACTCATTAGCAGATTTGTTTTCTGTAATGAGATGAATGTAGTAATTCATATTTTATATGTACAGAGCAAATAAGAAAAAGTGGTGATATTCTGGGGAGCCAGAAGTGTAACTAAAGGAAGAAAGAAATATAGAACACAGTAAGAAAAGAAAGAATCCTGTAGGGATATACTGCAATTGAAAGAATCAGATGTGAACTCATGATTTTCAATAAACATACATTACAGGCAGGGAGACTTGCTTTCCTCACCTGGGAAATCCCAGCTCTGGGATTCACCAAGAGAAGCCAGTCTCTTGCTATGCTCACTCAAGTGGCCCCATGTGTAGACACACTTTGGAGGTTTTCCCTTTGGCCTGTGATTCATAATTCTGAACTTCCTGTTGATTACAAAATAAGCAGCAGGAAGTAATAATGTAGATCCTTTGGGGTGCATCCCATCATTCTGAGAATCAGGTTTTTAGTGGGAAGATGATCCAGTTTGGAAGGTTTCCTGACTTTTGGAAAGAAGTCTGTACCCCAAGAAGCTCCTGGGGCACAAACATGTTTGTGTTTGTTCAGGGCCTGTGTGGGCTGAAAATAACAGACCTAGGGTCCCAGAGCCCCTAACACTCCATTTCAAACAAGCACCCCTATTCGTTATCTGATTTGCCTACAGGATTTTGCATAAGATTTTGCTGAAGGAAAGGGTTCTGGTGCTAAAAAGAAAAAAGGTTTTAAACCTCCAGCCTGTGTACTCTTAGATTTTTGTATCCTTGCACAACCTTGGGGCTGTCTTATCTCATTCTCCATAAAATTGGAAAATGCATTTGTCACTGGGCCCTGGCCCCCAGACTGAGTTGTTATTTACAAAGTAGCCAGAGTTCCTCCGGTGGGTAGCATTGACTTTGTTTAGTTGTATGCTGTCTTTTTATTACTGGTTTCATCTGTGAGGGCTTCCTTTAAAATTATTAGTATATGTTATTCAAAGCACTTTCTTTCCAGGAAGTAAGGCTTTTTCAAATGCATTGTCTTTTTTAATAAATATATTTTTAAATGTCAAAACACCCCCCAAAACCAAAACATACATTAGATTTCCTATAGGAAGTGTAATATTTATTTTTTATTGTCTGTTTTATTTATTTACATATTTATATTTCCTAACTCTGTCCATTAAAAGGGCTTAGAGCACAAATACCCCAGAAGCAAGAGCACACCCAGTACCCAGACTTTCATTTCAAAACAGCATTCCGCAACTAAAAGAAACCAGGCCTCCTCTGAGAAATGGTTAGTTGCAGGACTGCAGCAGAGAAAACATTAAGATAAACTTGGAATATCTTGTTGTGCCAGAAGGTAATGCAGTATAGTCATACGCCGTATAATGATGTTTTGGTCAACAATGGATCACATATACAACAGTGGTCCCATAAAATTATAATGGAGCTGCCTTATACAGGTAAACTTTTATAATGTATTTTTAGTGTACCTTTTCTATGTCTTCTATGTTTAGATATGTTTAGATATATGAAATACTTACCACTATGTTATAATTATTTTATTTATTTATTTTTCCTAAAGGGTTCAAGTTTAAACTATAATTACCTACAGTATTCAGTATAGTAACATGATGTACAAGTTTGTAACCAAGAGCAATAAGCCATACCATACAGCCTAGGTGTGTAGTAGGCTATACTGTCTAGGTTCCTGTAAGTACACTCCATGATATTCACAAAATGATGAACTCAACAAAGCATTAAGTGACATGACTATATTACAAAAAAACAAAAGGTGTCATTTCAAAAGGACACAAGAGCCAGCTTAAAAGGGCTCCCACTAGCCAAATCAGGGACAACTGGGGCAGTCAGATCAATAAACGGGGTAGAAGAAAATGCTCTCTTACAGCCAACCAACTATATGGAGAAGGAATGTCAGAATAAAATCACCATTTCTGCATAATTATAATCCTTCCAAGCAAGAATCATCAATTGCTAAAAAATCTAATGAGAAACAGAATCCTTAAAAGTATCTCCCATAACAAAATTAAAAATCTCTGTGCGTCAAAGGACACAATCAACAGAGTGAAAAGGCAACCCATGAAATGTGAGAAAATATGTGCAAATCATTTATCTGATAAGGAATTAATATCTAGAATATAAAAAGTACTCCTATATATCACCACCAACCAACAACAACAACAACAAAAAAAACTGAACCAATCAAACAACCCAATTAAAAAACGGGCAAAGGACTTGAACACGTTTCTCCAGAGAATATATATAAATGGCCAATAAGCACATGAAACAATATCCAACATTACTAATTATTGGGGGAAATGTAATCAAAACCACAATGAGATATCATCTCACACCCATTAGGATGGCTATTATCAAAAAAAAAACAAACAAACCAGAAAACAAGTGTTGGCGTGGATATGGAGAATTTAGAACTATTATGCACTGTTGGTGGGAATGTAAAATGGTGTAGCAACTTTGGAAAACAGTATGGTGGATTCTTTTTAAAAAATTAAAAATAGTAATTACCACATGATCCAGCAAATTCACTTCTGGGTATATATCCAAATAATTGAAAGCAGAGTCTCGAATCGAAGAGATATTTGTACACCCATATTCATAGCAGGATTATCTGCAATACCCAAAAGGTGTCCATCGAGGGATAAATGGATAAACAAAATGTGGTTATATACATACAATGGAATATTATTCAGCCTTGAAAAGGAAGGAAATTCTAACATATGCTACATTTATGGATAAACCTTGAGGACATTATGCTAAGTGAAATAGGCCAGTCACGAAAAGACAAACACTGTTATGATTTATATGAGGTACCTAGAGTAGTTAAATTCATTGATACAGAAAGTAGAATGATAGTTGGCAGGGGCTAAAGGGAGGCAGCGATGGGGAGTTATTGCTTAATGGATACAGTTTAGCCCTGCAAGAAAAAGACAGTTCTGGAAATGGATGGTGGTAATGATTACGTAATAATGTTAATGTACTTAATACTATTGAATTGTAAACTTAAAAATAGTTCAGGTGCTAAATTTTATGTTACATGTATTTTATCATAATTTTTAAAAAAGTTGTCTCCCACAAGATACTTATTAAGTACAAGGAGAAAAAGAATATCTCAATAAGAGAAACCTGGCAGACACCAACTTAACCAAGCGATCAAGGCTAATATCACTATTAATGGAACAAATACATATCACATGCTTCCTGATATGATGCACTGATAAGGAAAGAACATTTATGTAATATTCTTGCCCAAAAAATGCATAACCAGAATGTAATCAAGGGGAGCGAAGCATCAGACAAACGCAGACTGAAATAACTTGTCTGTAATCTTCAATCATGTCAATGTCATGAAAGGAAAAAATGGCTGAGGAATTGTTCTGAATAAAAGGACTAAGAAGACATGGTATTTGTATCATGATCCTAGACTGGATTCTGTACTTGAGGGAAAAAAATGCTAAAGGACAACGTTAGGACAACTGACAAAATTAGAATGTGGATTGTTGATTTTGGCAAAAGTATCATATTGATGTTAAATTTACTAAAGTTGATAACTGTACTATCGTTTTTATCTTTGTTCTTAGGAAATATACATTAAAATATTAAACATTTAAAGCGACATGATGTATGCAACCTACTTATGAATGGTTCAGGAAAAAATATTATGTGTTCTCTAGGTATAGCTGTATCTATAGATATAAAGAGCAAAAGAAAGAAAAAAATGATAAAACAAATGTGGCAAATATTAAGAACACTGGTAAAACTAGTTAAAGGGTATATGAGAGTTTCCTGTATGATTCTTGCAACTTTTCTGTAAGTTTGAAATTATTTCAATATGAAAAGTTAAAAATGGTGTTATACACACACAGATATGAATTACAATAAAAAGTATTAATAAATTCATGTAAGAGGAAACATTATAAAAGTACAGCTTTCTAATAAAGGAATGTATATCTTACCCCAGTAGTTGCCACAGGAAGTGGATTGGCTGTGTAAAGGCTTCTTTTTCCATCATAAACTGGTCTACGGTCTCCAAATATAGTTACTTTAAAATGTTGAACCATTGAGTCAACCACCTCCCTAAAGAAGGGAAAAAAATGAATCCACATAACCCTCTGCAAGATGAAATACAAAAATATTAACTGAAATAATTTCTGGCACTGTTCAAATCTGTCAAAATTCTAAAAGACATTCATACATGATAAGGATTTTGCTTTTAGAACCATAGCTTAAGATACCAAAAAGCCTGATTATTGGCAAAGGATGACATGCATTTCAGAAAAGACAGAGAAGAACGAATCCAGCAAATTAGTTAATCATTCCAGGATACATTTGACCTGCAAATATTCTCCTTAGAAACTGATTCAAACTCTCTTTCACCATCCCTAAGCACTCCCTAACATGTTCACCACTCTTTCTCAAAGAGTAAATGCTTTTTCCTTTGTGTTAAATAGCACCCAGTACATATCTCTATTAGAACACTTAGTCTGTTGTATTATAATTATTACATACTTCATTTCTACTAACTGTGAGCTTCCTGAAAGCAGCAAACACACTTATATTCCTTGTTCTCCCCCCTCCTTACGATAGTATCTAGCCAGTAAAGATATTATGAAATCTCCATTTTTTACCCAGGAAATATTTTGATCCAATATACTAACATAGAAAGATATTCAAGACGTACACATTTAAAAAAAATTATAGACTACATACAGAATGATACCAAATATTCACAAATCAATATTTATTTTTGTACACACCTACATATGAAAGCCGAAAAAAGATATCTGGAAGGATATATGTCCCAAATAGATATAGTGGTTACCTATTGAGAGGGAAGTGACAGGGTGCTAAGGTGACTTTTATTTTGTTTATACAACCTAAATATATGAGAGTATGCTGTAATACGGTAATACACAGTACTGGTATAATTTAAAACAAATTTGAAAGATTCAAATCTAGCCCAATTAAGTGAGGGGGGCAGCATTTTCAGGAACAACAACAACAAAATAACACACTGACTAGATACTTCGAGCAATTTTCTACATGGTACAGAGTTTCTATTTTTTTTTTCCTTTTTCAATTTTATTTTACTGAAACTACTGAAATCAAGATCAACTCTTTTCTAGAGTAAATTTTACAACAAAGATTTGATTCACCTTCCATTTGTGAGTCCAAAACAAATTTCAATGATTTTCTGCCATTTTAAGTTTTCTTTTGTGGCCGTTATTATCAAGTCCAGTCTCTCAGATAAAATTTTATAGATCTAATTTGTCAGGATGTTTTGACTATTTTGTCACGTTTTTACTCAACAGTAAACTGGTGTACTTTCAAGCTTACCATTTTCTGGCAACTCAAAACACTCTTAATGATGTGGGGATCAAAATGATAGAGGAGATTGAAACAGGAGGGCCAAAAACATCTTAGGGATAAAAAATATCCTGTTTTGATACCTAGCATATATTATACCTTCAATAAATGTTCTAACAGTGAATAATCTACTTCAATGAAATGCTAGGACCTCCAATGGAATTCTAAAGCAGAATTCAACATCTCTCTCCCAAGTTAATCTGGTTATCCACTATTTGTTACTCCTCTTTAATTAAATGGTATTAAGACCTTCCCAGTTACCTAGTTTCAAAACCTGGTTCATCTCTTCACCCAATCAGTTGCTCACTTCACCTCTCTACAGTATTTCTTACACCAGTCCTTTACCTTTCCATTCCCAATTACCGCAATCCTAAATTAAGACCTCGTGTCCTAGTACCTGAATTATTTTAAGTTTCTTGTTTTTTATGTCCTTAGTTTTTTCTACTCCAACCCAATTTACACACCACTGCCAAGGAAGTCTCCCAATCCTTCTTTTCATTCCTCAGGTACAAAACAAGTTAATCATACTCCTCAGTTCATGGCACATTATCATCATCTGTATAAGACCTCTCTTCTAACTCACTTCTTTCTTCCATCTCCATTTTCTATCCCCATTCCCCTCCCAACAAGTTATTCCTTCTAATGTGTTTGATGAACATCCTTCTGTTTGTATGTATTCCTACCTTTACCCTCTGTATTAGATTTTAAAATTCTGTTTGCATTGCTGTGGTACACTTAGTTCATTGCCTCTTTTTTAAAAACTGTTTTAAAAATTATTTTAAAAGATTCATCTGTGAAAACTCAAGTTATATACAATTTAAAAGTGACTTAGGGGGCCCGGCGCGGTGGCTCACGCCTGTAATCCTAGCACTCTGGAAGGCCGAGGCAGGCGGATTGCTCGAGGTCAGGAGTTCGAAACCAGCCTGAGCAAGAGCAAGACCCCATCTCTACCATAAATAAAAAGAATTTAATTGGCCAACTAATATATATAGAAAATATTAGCCGGGCATGGTGCCGCATGCCTGTAGTCCCAGCTACTCAGGAGGCTGAGGCAGGAGGATCGCTTGAGCCCAGGAGTTTGAGGTTGCTATGAGCTAGGCTGATGCCACGGCACTCACTCTAGCCTGGACAACAAAGCAAGACTCTGTCTCAAAAAAAAAAAAAAAAAAAAAAAAAAGTGACTTAGGGCCAGGAGAAGCAGCTTATGCCTGTAATCCTAACTTTGGGAGGCTGAGATAGGAGGATCACTTGAGACCAGGAGTTCAAGACCAGCCTGGGCAGTATTGAGACCCTGTCTTTACAAAATATTTTTTAAAAAGAGCCAGGCATGGTGGCATGTGCCTATAGTCCCAGCTACTTGGTAGGCAGTAGGATAGCTTCAGCCTCAGGAGTTTGAGGCTGCAGTGAGCTATGATCATGCCACTGTACTCTAGCCCAGGTGACAGAGCGAGACCCCATCTCAAATTTTTAAAAAAGTGATTTAGTTCATTGTTTTTGATTGGTGCAAACTATTCCCTATGTTGTCTATCCACTACCCCAGCAACGCAGACTCAGAGAATCTTTAACTGTCAGCCACCAAAATCAATCAATGCTACAATGAATTATCTCCTTGCATGTCCCCTTATGAACCTCTGTGAGAATTAATCTCTGGTTATATATCCAGAAATTGTTAGTTCAAAGCGAATTTTATCAATTAAATGATGAAGAACTGCCAAATTGCTCTCCACAATGGCTACACTGATCTGTGTTCCTTGAAGTTTCTATTTCCCTATATCCAGCCAAGATTTGGCATTATCCAGCTTTGTTTGCTTGCTTTCTCTTTCTTTTTCTCTCTTTCTCTCTCTCTCTTCTGTTTCTCTCTCCTTCCTTCCCTCCCTTCTTTCTTTCCTTTCCTCCTTCCTTTCTTTATGTATGTATGTATGAAGAACAGAAATTTATTTCCTTATAGTTCTGGAGGCTGGGGAGTCTAAGTTCAAGAGGCTAGTAGGTTCAGTGTCTGGTAAAGGCCCAGGATGGTGTTTTCTTGCTGCATCCTCCAGAGGGAAGGAACACTATGTCCTCACATGGCAGAAGAACAAAAAAGCTTCAGCTTTGCTTTCTTTTTTTTTTTTTTTTTTTTTTTTTTTTTTTCTTTTTTTTTTTTTTTTTTTCTTTTTACTGACAAGTCTTGCTTCTAAAGCTTTGCTTTCTAATTTTTGTTAGCCTCATGGGTATAAACTAGAAGCATGTTTTAATGCTGTCAAGGTATTAAGAAATACTTTCCTAATACTAAGTCACAAAGATAAATTATGTTTTAATAACTTTATAGTTTTATCTATATTATTTTGGTCATAAATCCATCTGAGGTTGTTCTTTATAAACATTAAGGGCCCAATTTCATTTTTCTCCATATAAGCCGATTTCTCCATACCACCTACTAAATAGTCTACACTTAACCAGTCAATTTGTAATGCCATTTTTATCTTACTAAGTTCTTGTAAATAAATCAATCTAACTCTGAGTTCTCTATATTGTCCTAGTGGTTTATTTGTCTGTTCTTGTGCCAGTACCGTACGTTTTCACTATTACCAGTGTGTTTTATTATGTTGTAATATGAGGCAGGGCAAGTTCTGTACTTTTTCTAAGTTCACTTGAACACTGGAATAACTTTCCACCCTAGAAAACAATCAATACTACAAGGAAAGGACAATATATCCAGCGCCCTACATATAGTAAATAATCGATCAATATCTGTTGATTAAGAAACCTGCAAATGACACATACTAGGGAGACATGACTAGTATGCTAAAAACATAAATTAGTGTGTTGAAAGCTACAAACTACAACAATGAACTAAACAAAAAGGAAACATAATAAGAACATTTGAACACTTATGTTTGAAAACTTCAACTGTAGTAAGAACAAATTAGAGGATCTCAACTTACTCACTGCTTGTGTAGAAAGGGGCTTTAGATGACTACAATCCCCAAATAAGCTAACAGTATGGCATGGCTTCCTCAAAATTAAAAAACTAAGGTTGCATATATTTAAGTACCCAGATAATCGAGATAAAAAGGCAGACAGCTATCTCACATATATTACACATGTCATTTCACATTTTGGAGCACTCTGTTCAATCTGGGAAAAATTTAAGACCCTAAAAATTGAAAGATAGCCAGAAGAAGGCAATCCTGACTGAAACTCATGTAATATGAGTAAAAATAAATCAAACTAAGGAATTTTAGTTGAACAGGAAAGGCTAAAAGGAAATTATAGAAGTCTATGGCTATTTTGATAGACTGTCACATAAAAAACTGAGTAGAAAATCTGGTGAGCATGGTGGCATGCGTCTATAGTCCCAGCTACTCAGGAGGATGAGGCGGGAGGACTGCTTAAGGCCAGGAGTTCAAGTCTAGCCTGGGCAACATAGTGTGACCTCATCTCTAAAATCAACAACAACAATCTATCTTGTATGGGAGGATAGAACTATGAAAAATAGTTGGAACAACAGATAGAGCTACATTTGGGGGAAAAAAATTTCTAAACTTTTCTGCTAGAATTATTCAAAGGTGGATTACACTACTTCATAAAGTACCTGATTTCATCCTTGCTAGAACTGTTCAAAGAGCAGCTGTGTGACCAATTGTCAGAGAAGATATAAATCTAAGAATGAAATTAATAATCTCTGCAATCCCCTCTGACAGTAAATTTTTATTTATTTTTTTTTTGAGAGAGAGTCTCGCTTATTGCCCAGGCTATAGTGAGTGCCGTGGCGTCAGCCTAGCTCACAGCAACCTCAAACTCCTGGGCTCAAGTAATCCTTCTGCCTCAGCCTCCCGAGTAGCTGGGACCACAGACATATGCCACCATGCCGGGCTAATTTTTATACATATATGTTAGTTGGCCAATTAATTTCTTTCTATTTATAGTAGAGACGAGGTCTCGCTCTTGCTCAGGCTGGTTTCAAACTCCTGACCTCGAGCAATCCGCCCGCCTCAGCCTTCCAGAGTGCTAGGATTACAGGCGTGAGCCACTGCGCCTGGCCTGACAGTAAAATTTAATTACAAAAATACCAAATAATGAAGCACTGTCAATTTTATCATAGCATCAGATATAGAAATTCTTATGAATAATTATACTGATGTTTGATAATTTACTTCAGGTCCTTAAGGAAATGGTATTAGAAATCTACAGTAGACTGGACAATTTTAACACTCAACTACTTTCAAGTTTTAGTTGCCCAAAACCTATGCCACAAAGAGAATCAGGTCTCTTGAGGCCCAACAGCTATTATTGTGTTTCTTCACTTTAACATTAATATGATGCCATTAATATATTTAGAATTTTATTAAAATGTTAGTGTGCAAGTTAACAAAATGACAAATCCAGGGACTGCGAATTCTCCTTTCTTATCTCAAAGGATATAATGGCAAAGGGTAGTTTTTTAGAATCTTTATCAGGCAGACAAGTAAAACTAGAGAAAAAAATCTCTACAATAGTAATCTATCTAGCCATCTAGTTAGCTATAGCAGCAAAGGTACTACTGTATTATGAAGAAAGTTTGAATTGACAAACTGCCAACCTGAGAAACATTTAGAAAATGTGGTAATATAAGTACTGGAGAAGAAATAAGTAGACATGAGTTTTAGTTCCACTCTGTCACTAAGTTGTTAAGAAAGTTATTCAACCTTTTCAACTTTAGTTTCTTTGGAATGATGGAAATGGAGACTAGGGCAGGTGGGAGGTGAGACAGGAGTAGACGATGGGAGGTTCCTGAGTGGATACAATGTGCATTGTTCCAGTAATGGATGCACTGAAGGCTCTAATTTTACCACAATGCACTATATCAGTATATCCGATAAATATATAGGAACAAAAAATAAAATTAAAAAAAAGCGGGATAGTAGCCTCAGGAACTGAATAGGATGTTAATCTGAAAATAACTGGGAAGTAAAAAGCAAATATGTATGATACTATTTTATATAAAAATTTAAGCACAATTACCTACAAATATACTTCAAGAATTATACTGAAGTCTTCCAATCAACAAACGAATACACTACAATGCGTTAGAATCAAAAATAGTAAATTAACATAAAAAATGAATTCTAGTAATAAATAGAAACAGTTAAGTGAGTTTTCGGTATAGTTATGGACACTAGTTCTTTTATTATAACAGGTGGGAAAGGAATCTTTTTATCTTTTATTCAAATATACTTCTTTTTTTTTTTTTTTTTTTTTTTTTTGAGACAGAGTCTGGATCTGTTGCCCAGGCTAAAGTGCCATGGCATCAGCCTTGCTCACAGCAATCTCAAACTCCTGGGGCTCAGGCAATCCTTCTGCCTCAGCTCCCGAGTAGCTGGGATTATAGGCATGTGTCACCATGCCCGGCTAAATTTTTCTCTATATTTTTAGTTAGCTAATTAATTTCTTTCTATTTTTAGTGGAGACAGGGTCTCACTCTTGCTCAGGCTGGTATTGAACTCCTGACCTTGAGCAATCCTCCCGCCTCAGCCTCCCAGAGTGCTAGGATTACAGGCATTGAGCCACTGCGCCCCAGCCCTCAAATATACTTCTTCTAGCAAAATACTTAAGTATATTGTTAAGCCAGTTTCTTAACTTACAATAAGAAGTAAAACTACAATAAAAAATACATGAAATATTTTAACTTACAAAATAATACTTAGTAATTTGGAAAAGAAAATCTGAGTAAATGGGGATAAGAACTTCTAAATAATCTTTTTTTTTTCTTTTTTAAGAGACAGTTTCGCTCAGTTGCTCGGGCTAGAGTGCAGTGGCATCATTATAGCTCACAGCAACCTCAAACTCCTGGCCTCAAGCAATCCTCCCGCCTCAGCCTCCCAGAGTGCTAGGATTACAGGCATGAGCCACTGTGCCCAGCCAAAAACTTCTACCCAATCCTTAGTGCCTTCCTTTCACTAATAACTTTAGTCTGAGGAGGGAACAATTCCTGCAGAATTATATGATGCATTTTTTAGAACCTCAAGCTGGAATTTTAAAATCTTTAATTGGCAAATTACTCCAAAAATGGACCTACCTGAGTACGTTAGGTCTTCTAAAGGGCTACAGCCTACCTTATCAATCTTACTTCAACTATCCCTTCCTACATTCTGGTACCAAGTCTTTTGACTCCATTGTGCTCTGGTACACAGAATGTAAAGTAAAATTTAATAGTAACTAAGTACCATTTTACCACTTGACTCATACAGCAGAAAAATGGTAGGAGAAGGAAACTGTAATGTTAAAAATAGGTGAAATTATTTTTCTAATTGTTACTACAAGCTTATAGATATCCACCTTCATCTCATTTTTAGGTACCTCTTAATTCTCTGCTCCCAAAAGGTAGAATGGGAAATAATATTCTGGTCTATGAAAGATGACATGAAAGAATATTTCCCCTCCAGATCTATTCACATTAATTTAGTATCCACAGCTACAACACATATCACTCACTACTGTATAGACAGAAAGAAGGATGATTGCTAAGGTATAACAAAATGCCAAAATCATTCAGAGGTTTATAAAATACAACTGAAACAGCTGGCAGTTTCTCCTTGTTTCCTTTCAATCTCTAATTTATCTTCATAACTCTGTGGTAAGTAGCAGAGAAGGCAGCCAATGAACATTCTTGTATGAAGATAAAGTTTAAGTTATGTATATAGAGAAGAGATTGTACTTAAAATTTTTAATACTTTAATAATATAAAATCCATAGTACACCAAAGCATTTTACTATGAACTATCTTTGTAGTGATTTCACATGTGAGTTCTTTTTTTTTCCAACTACACTGTCAATTTCACAGGGGTGTGAACTCTTTTATAATCTTATGTAACTACACCAATATTCACCAATAACTGACAGATTACTTTAGATTGAGAAAGAATTTTCAACTCAATCTGGCTTACACTAACAACTCTCCTCTAGAATACTTCTCTCTCAGTAATGTCTTTTTTAGCCTTTACACTTTCAGCTTCTTTTAGCATTTGCCACTGTGATCAAACCTTGTTCCTTAAAAATCATGATCATTGCCTTGCCTTCTCTGAAATAGCTTCTACCTTGTCCTGGTCCTCCTGCCTTTCCCAATCTCTATGTGTCTTTGCTGGCAAACCTGAAATATCAATAATAGTATCCCAAAGATCTATTCTCAGTTCTCTTGACTCTACACTTTCCCCGCTTTTAACTATCACCTATATGCTGACAAGAAACAAATCTTAATCTCCTTTTTGACTTATCTCCTGAGCGCTAGGCACTTCCTTCCAATAATCTATTGAATTTCTCCATTCTGACGTTTCTTAGGCAATTCAACTTCTAAATACTCAAAACAGAATATAAAAGACCTTGTCCTTTCAGAATCTGTATTTCTGTTAAAGCCATAACCATCGCACAATACAGGAACTACTAAACCATTCTTATAGATTTCCTTTCCCTACACATCTAAAGTGTTCATTCTTTTTCTAAATATTAAATCTATTCCCTTCCTTCATTAGCACTGTCACCACTGTCCCCTAGAACACATTACTTCAAATCCAGAAAAATATGCACCAGAGGTGCCAGGGGGTATGCTGGAGCATGAGAAAAAAAAATTAGAAGTATTTATGTTTAATTTTCATCTAACACTTAGAAATTAAAATTTACTAATATTCATGAATTTGGATTGACACTGGTGCCCTCACTTAGTCCATTCCAGATGGTCAGCTGCAACACATGCTACACTAGGAATCCTGGGAGAATAACAGAAGTTCTGCAACACATGAGTTAACAGTGGAGCTCTCTTCCATTCGTTTTCAGCATGCTGCAACCTACTGTAGTTCAAGTATGTGACACATTCAATCAGTTTAAATATATATATTTTTTATTTCAAAATATTAAGGAAGTACAAATGTATTTGTTACATGGATACATTTTATAATGCATAAGTCAGGGCTTTTAGTGTGCCCATCACTCAAATAGTGTTCATCATAACTGACAGGTAAGTTTTTACCCTTTCTCCTCTTCCCACCTTCCCCCTTCTTGATTTCCAATGACCTTTACATCTCTTTGTGCCCATGTATACCCATCGATTAGCTCCCAGTTATTACAGAGTACATGTGGTATTTGTTTTTGTATTCCTGAGATATTTCACTTAGGATAATGGTCTCCAGTTCCATCCAATTTACTACAAAAGATATTATTTCATTCATTTTTATGGCTGAGTAGTACTATATGGTGTGTGTGTGTGTGTACATTTTCATAATCCACTCACGAATTGATGGGGATTTAGCTTGATTCCACATCTTTGCAATTGTGAATTGTGCTGCAATAAACATTTGAGTGCAGTTGTCTTTTGGATAAAATGACTTCTTTTCCTTCGGGTAGGTATCCAGTAGTGGGACTGCTGGGTCAAATGGTAAATTTACATTTATTTCTTTGAGGAATCTCCATACTGTTTTCCACAGAGGTTGTACTAATTTGCAGTCCCACCAACAGTGTATAAGTGTGCCTTTCTCTCCGCATACACACCAGAATCTATTATTTTTTTACTTTTTATTAATGTCCACTCTGACACGGGTAAGGTGGTATCTCACAGTGGTTTTAATTTGCATTTCCCTGATGATTAGTGATGTCAAGCTTTTCATCAAATGTTTGTTGGACATTTGTCTATCTTCTTTTGAAAAACTTCTGTTCATGTTTTTGGCTCACTATTTTAATGGGGTTGTTTTTTCTTGCTAATTTGTATTTCAAAAATTTTTTCTCACCTTTAATTTTTCTAGTTATGTAATATGTTAGACATTATAATTAAATAATGTAATAGACATTATTTATTAGGCAGTAGTATATGTCTATAAATAATTTTAAAAATGTGTGCACATATATATTTATTTATTCTTGTGCACATGGTCAAATATATTTTAATTAATGGGAACGTATGATCAATGGTTTGAAGATCATTGCTCTAGACTACTGTGATAGCCTTCCAAATACTCTCCAGGACTCCAATCTTTCTTTTAATTCATTCTCCACACTGTAATCACTTACAGTTTTAAATAAAGATGTTCCCTGTTCACTTAAAAATGTCCAGTGCCTCTCTACTTTTTCTGAATTCACAAGCCTTATCATAGATATAAGAGTCTTCATAATCTATTCCCTGCTCACTTGTCAGACTCACCTCTATTTTATTTATACAGGCCAACTTCTGTTACACTACACAAACATGCCATACCTTCACTAATGATCTCTCTATATGTACTATTCTTTCTCCTTGTCCAATGAACAACTGCTCTGCTCATGTATGTTATGTACCACATCCTCCTCCTTACCCAAAGGCAGCAATCATTACTTCTTCATCACAGTACACAACATACATCTCATACAACTTGTTAATTCATACAGATTAGACTATAAAATCTTTAAAGAGGTCATGTCTTATCTACCTTGTTATATCCAGAACCTAGCACCGTGTATAGCAGTAAACAGGGGCAAAGTAAATTAAATAGTTAATGAAAACAGGCCGCGCGCAGTGGCTCGCGCCTGTAATCCTAGCACTCTGGACGGCCAAGGTGGGAGGATCGCTCAAGGTCAGGAGTTCAAAAACAGCCTGAGCAAGAGCGAGACCCTGTCTCTACTATAAATAGAAAGAAATTAATTAGCCAACTAAAAATATATAGAGAAAAAATTACCCGGGCATGGTGGTGCATGCCTGTAGCCCCAGCTACTAGGGAGGCACTCTAGCCCAGGCAACAGAGTGAGACTCTGTCTCAAAAAAAAAAAGTTAATGAAAATATAGAGAAGATCCAAAAACAATCTTTAAGTTTTAAAGAGTTACTGTAGGATTTAGAATTATAATTCCAGCCAGGGTTCATAAATCTTTAAATTTAGTACTAATAGCACATTACCTTGGCATTACCACAACAATAAATTCAGATAATACAATACCATACAATACAATACCATACAATAAATTCAGATAAATTAGTTTAACCTAAGGAAAAAAAAACTGAAGCAGACTAAAAGTAAACAAATCATGGTACTTTCATAATATGGAATATTATACAGCTGTTAGTATAATATAAATCTACACAAATTGATAGTTTTTGGTAATAATATCTATTTACCAGTCTCTCCTGCTTACACACGTTTATTTATAAAAATATCATTGAATTTCTAATATACTATAAGAATATTAGCCAAAAGGCTAATTTCTACCAAGCATTTTATCTAAATGCTACTTTAAAAGAATTTTGAAATGTGAAATAATTATCATTTGTTAGCTTTCCTATCTTCCAAGTGGTTAACAAGGAAAATAAAACTTGTTTATTAGCTGACATATTTTGTACTATATAGTTTCCCCAAGACATTTGAATATTCAAAACTACGCCATTTGATTTTCACTGGCAGTGTTTTCTAGAGTATGTCCTTTAAATCATTTTAATAAATACACCCTTCTATAGATACAACAACAAAAGGGCAAGGAACAAAAGAAAAAATAAGTTGGACATCATCAAAATTAAAAATGTTTGTGCTTCAAAGGACACCATCAAGACAGCGAAGAGGCAACATGTAGAAACAGAAAAATCTTGCAAATCATGTATCTGATAAGGAACTTTATCTAGAACATATAATGAACTTCTACAACTCAATACCAAATACAAAAAAGACAGATTTTAAAAATAGACAAAGGACCTAAATAGACATTTCTCCAAAGAAAATATACATATGGACCGTAAATATATGAAACAATGCTCAACATCACCAGTCATCAGGAAAATGCAAATCAAAATGACAATGAGATATTACTGTGTTTCCCTCAAAATAAGACCTACACATAAAATAAGCCCTAGCAGGATTTCTAAGCATTTGCACAATATAAGCCCTTCCCCGAAAATAAGACCTAGTGATGGGCATGGCTACGCAGCGTATCTGCACAACCCATGCATTTCATCTCGGAGTGGTAAAGATGGACGAGCAACCCTTCTCATCTGCCCCATGTGACAGCTACTATCCCAGAGGTGTCTGGAAAGGTACAGGCAGCCCCACCAACAAGGTCGGCTCCCCCTGTCAGGTCCTGGCTATCCTGTGCATGCTGCAAGCTGAGGCTTTGAGGGGAAAATAACACTGAAAATAAGCCCTAGGGTGTCTTCTTGAGGAAAAAAATTATAAGACCCTGTCTTATTTGGGGGGAAACACGGTACCTCATGCTCACTAGGATGGCCACAGTAAAAAAAAAAAAAAAAGACAGATAATAAATATTGGTGAGGATGTGCAGGAACTGGAATCTTCATACACTGCTACTGGGAATGTAAATGGTACAGTCACATTGGAAAAGAGTTGATAGTTTCTCAAGAGATTAAACACAAAGTTACCATGTGATTCCACTGTTAGGTATATACCCAAGAGAAAGAGAAATGAAAATGTATGTTCATACAAAAATCCTATACATAAATGTTTACAGCAGCATTATCCATAGTAGGTAAAAAGTAGAAACAACCCAAATGTCTATCAACTGATCAGTGGATAAAAAATGTATTATATTCATACACTAGAATATTTCCCAGCAATAAAAAGGAATGATGTAAAGTTATGCACTGCTTAACGATGGGGATACATTCTGGGAAATGTGTTAAGTGATTTCGTTGTTGTGCGAACATCACAGAGCATACTCAGACAAACTTACATGGTATAGCCTACTACATGCTTAAGCTTCATGGTATAGCCTATTTGTTAAAGACTATGAACCTATGTTATGTACTGAATACTGTAGGCAACTGTAACACAGTCGCAAGTATTTGTGTATCTAAACATAGAAAAGGTATAGTAACGATACAGTATTAAGTGGCTCATGCCTGTAATCCTAGCATTCTGGAAGGCCAAGGTGGGCAGATCCTTTGAGCTCAGGAGTTTGAGACCAGCCTAAGCAAGAGTGAGACCCTATCTCTACAAAAAATAGAAAAATTAGCTGCTGCATGCCTGTAATCCCAGCTACTTGGGAGGCTAAGGCAGAAGGATCGCTTGGGCCCAGGAGTTTGAGGTTGCTGTGAGCTAGGCTGATGCCACAGCACTCTAGCCGGGGCAACAGAGTGAGACTCTGTCTCCAAAATAACAACAAAAAACAATACAGTATTAAAATCTTATGGGACCACCATTTTATATGTGGTCTGTCATTGACTGGAACATCATTATGCAGCACATGATTATACAGTGATACATGCTACGACATGAACGAACCTTGAAAACATTATGCAAAGAGAAACAAGTCAGTCACAAAAAGCCACAGTGTACGAGTCCATTTTCATGAAATGTCCAGAATAGGCAAATCTATGCAAGAAGTAAGTAGGTTAGTGGCTGGCAGGGGCTATGGTGAGTGAGGCAATGGCAGTAACTTCTAATGAGTATGGGGTTTCTTTATGGGAAGATGAAATGTTCTAAAATTATTAATAGATTGTGGTGATGGTTGTACATCATCTCTGTGAATATACTAAACACCATTAATTTGTACATTTTAAATGGATTAATTATACAGTATGTAAATTACACATCAATAAAGGCATTTTAACAAACGTATGTCCCTCTCTTAGCATACAGTCCAACTATAATACTATACCAATGATATTCCTAGTAAAAGCAAAAGAAGGGGTCCTTAAAACACTGCTGTTCTGAGATTTCCATTTAAAACTGCAGTCCCCAAGCCCCCAGGCCACAAACCTTTACTGGTCTATGGCCTATTAGGAACTGGGCTGCATAGCAGGACGTAAGCAGGTGAGAGTGAGCAAAGCTTCATCTTCATTTACAGCTGCTCCTCATCACTAGCATCAGGGCCTGAGCTCCACCTCCTGTCAGATCAATCACCGTCTCCCATAACCCCCAGATGGGACCATCTAGTTGCAGGAAAATAAGCTCAAGGCTCCCACTGATTCTAGATTATGATGAGTTGTATAATTATTTCATCATATATTACATTGTAATAATAATAGAAATTAAATGTACAATAAATGTAATGCACTTGAATCATCCCCAAACCATCCATGTGTACCCCCATCTGTAGAAAAATTGTCTTCCATGAAACCAGTCCCTGGTGCCAAAAAGGTTGGAGACTGCTGATTTAAAATGATATCAAGGTAGATCTACTTTTTCCTTCTAAAATTCAATTATCAGTATTATATTACATTCATATGCTATATGCACAAATATTTGGTAGCATGTTATTAACTGTAATAGAATAGTAACATTAATAATGGTACAATAAGATAACGCTTAATTTGTAAAAGAAAACTAAACCAAAAAATTCAACCACAATCTACTACCAACTATTTCAATTCCTTCAAATTTGAAATGTTTAAAATAGATCTTGCAGTTATAATCATGTTGCATATACAACTTTTCACATATATCTATTCCACTATTTAATAGTTTTGAATAAATACATAACAGTCTATTCAAGGTTTATCCTCATGTATATTTAGTAGTTGGACAAACTAGCATAAAACCTCAAGTTATAGAATTTATACTCTAGGTCATAATATTTCTAAAAATATTTGGTTTTTACTTATTGAGGCCATGCACTTATTTAAAAGAAGCTAGTACCATTGGAAGTATGCTTAACATGCTCTTTCACTAAAGATTATTTTCAATCAAAATCATTTAATAGTAAAAAAAAAAAAAGTAAAGAACCCACCTTCCCACAAAAAAACGGGGAGAGGAAAAGGACAAAAAAAAACCAACAACAGAAAGAAAATCTAAAGAATAAATCTGTAGGCCGGGCGCTGTGGCTCACGCCTGTAATCCTAGCTCTTGGGAGGCCGAGGCGGGCGGATTGCTCAAGGTCAGGAGTTCGAAACCAGCCTGAGCAAGAGCGAGACCCCGTCTCTACTATAAATAGAAAGAAATTAATTGGCCAACTGATATATATATAAAAAATTAGCCGGGCATGGTGGCGCATGCCTGTAGTCCCAGCTACCCGGGAGGCTGAGGCAGAAGGATCACTCGAGCCCAGGAGTTTGAGGTTGCTGTGAGCTAGGCTGACGCCACGGCACTCACTCTAGCCTGGGCAACAAAGCGAGACTCTGTCTCAAAAAAAAAAAAAAAAAAAAAAAAAAAAAAAAAAAGAATAAATCTGTAGAGAAATTGACTCACAAAATGATTCATAAGCATTTCCTGGATATTTTGTCTAAGAAAACTCCTCTGACTAAAGTGGAAACTTGTTTGGCTACAAT